>NC_037669.1:86222298-86522298 GCF_003255815.1 Theropithecus gelada
GAAGCCAAAGGAAGCAGTTATTAGGTCTCCACGCTGAAAGAACAGCGAAGTGCAGAGGCCTTGAGATGGGAATGAAATGGCCACGTTCAAGGAACAGAAGCAGCCCAGTGGCTGGAGCAGAGTAAATATCCATAGTATGTGGTCCACATTTAGTGAATGTCCAAGACATGCCTTCTAATTCGTCTGTCAACAAAGTGGTCATAAGCAGTCGCCATCAATAAGAAACAAGCAGAGAAAGGGTCTACAGTTCCAGTTACCTCTCAAAAGGCTAAGAAAAACTCAGTTTCTGGTGAACAAAGGTAGAGATGTTTATTTGAAAGAGAATGAATATATCTAGGAGGAGCCTGGCAGTATATTCCCAAAGGCGTGACAATAAAATTCCTTAACGTGTAGTCAGCACCCTCCTACCAAATCTCACAAGCTCAGTACCCTCAAACCTCAACATGTCTGGAAAGTTCGGAAACATTTCCTCCTGTCAGCGGCCCTTCAAGCCACTTCATACAGGACAGCCTCTCCTACCCCGACCTGGAGCCTATCAATCAACGAGAAAATATCTTCCCCCCCCGGGCGGTGCAAACCAACTCCGCGCGATCAAGTTGGATAGAGGACTGGAAACCGAGGGCTTATAGGGCAGTCCTTAACGTCATATCCGGTTGTCCGCTCAGCCGGCCTCGCCTAACCGGAAGTCGCCGGCGTGACGACGCAAAAACGCCCATCGGGGGCGCGTCTCTCTCAGCAGCCAATGGGCTCTGCCTACCTTAGGCCTCGTCATCATTTTGTCTAATCGCGTCCTGTGACGCTCGAAGGGCGGGGAGCAGAGGGAGATACAGAAGCCGAGAGGGGCCAGGCGCCCTGTCGATCTGAAGCCGGGTAGTGGGAGAAGATGGTTTACATCTCGAACGGTAAGTTGAGAGCGGACTGTGGCTTCGACCGGTGACTTGTAAGATCGGACCCCAGGTTCCTTTCATCGTCGCTCGCTGAGTGTTGGACCCGGTGCGGCTTCCCCGGGCTTAGCGCTCCGCGGCCGGGCGTAGCTGGACGCGAAGTCGCCCCGGCTTGTGGCGCCTCAGCAGATGGTGTCCGAGCCGGCAGTCGGGGGCCGAGGTCCCGCCGGCCTCACGCTGAGTATTGGGAGCCCTGCAACTCCGCCTTAGTATAGCAAGCGCTTGATTGTGGATTTGCGAGGGTGGTCTCTCCTCTCGGGTGTCGGTATCCTTAAAACTAGTGAGGACAAGGACGTCGATGCTGTACACGTAGCGCTTGTGCCCTGGGCACTGTTTCAGTTATTTGCTTATCGTCACATTGAATCCTGTTTTACGGGTGGAAACTCTGAGGCGCAGATAGATTAAATAGCTTGCCCAGGATCACAGAGGTAACAGTTAATGGCTGAGTCGGGATTCGAAACCAGGTAGGCTGGCGTCAGCGTCCTTGTTATCTACTTTGCTGCCTCTTTCTACAACGTGTAAAAAGACCGAGCCGACCTAGGATGATAATTAGATGAAAGCTTTGCATAGGCTTTTTCCCCCAGGAGAGGGTAGCTAGTCATACATGGAACGTTTTGCTCGAATTTCAAGGGGCACGGGAAGAAGTACTATCTTCCCCTAGGAGCAAGTTAATTATTACCGGAATGGAGAATCCGAGAGACTTAATTCTGCGACCTCACAAAGAAGATGACCGAAAAGGAAGGACATGACTGTGTCAGATCAATGCTAGAGCTGCCTGCCCACCTGTTTGACTCAGGTGAAATTTTTTGGTGCAGCCTTAACAAGGAGTTGTGGATCACTGGAACTAGGTCTTGGTTCTATTTGAGTCATCTGTTTTTCTCCACAGACGAGTAAGGTAGTCGATGAGAAGCCTTCTGGCCGAGTGCACTTTTGCATTTCTTGATTTTTCAAAATCTCCCTTCCTCATCTCCCACTTAAAAATCTTTGAAACAAGTAGATTGATGGACACTACAGAAAAGCATCAAAATTCCATCTTAGTTTTGGGCGCTTTCAGACTTTAGTCTGTTTTATAGCCTGTTTCCTAGACTTTGTGATATAAGCTTAAGGCTGGAAGCTTTTGTATGAATCATTGAATAATTCCTTGTATTTGTTGTGTCTTACTGTGTTCGCATTATTTTATTTGGTCCACATAAGTAGCCGATTAGGACCCTTTATCGCACTTTAAGAGTTGAGAAACGCAACTGCATTCAAACACCTTACTTCTCTCTGGGGATATTGGTGGAAGGGACATTCTGCCTTCAGAAAGGGAAAGTGGAAAAGCAAGATTGAGTCACAGAGGAAGAAATGACAGGTTCCAATTAGATCCACCTTCTTAGGACTGTATTATCAGCACTTAATGGACAAAATCTTTCTCTTACTGTCAGATGACTTTTTTTTTTTTTCCTCTCAACAATCTTATGTGATGGCTAGCCCTGGAATACTTTTTGTTGGAGAAAGAAAATGTCACATCAGCCAACGAAGCAGAGCTAGTAAGAGGCAGAGAACTAAGCCTGTCATCCATCCTCTAAAGTTTTGTAGCCCCTTGCTCTCAGTAGCACAGTGAGAGCTTAGATCCAAGTGGATATCTGAAATTAAGCTGGTCAAGGAGACAAAAGTAAACCCTCGTGGAGTGGGTAGAGGTGATTGGGGTTAACTCTTGGGATAATGGAAAGGAGAGGTAGTTGACAGTTATTCTTCCCCCCAAATATTCTGACATCTTGATTTGCAAGGCTGAAATGATAGTGTACCAAATTATGTTATAGCTTGTATTAAAGTGGTTTGAAAAATAGATCCAGTTTTGCTTAAGATAAAACGAGAGTTTATTAGAATCAAGAGTATGCAATTATAGAAAACAGTAGTTATTTTAATGAAGAACAAGACAAATTCTCTTTACTACTTAGAGCATACACACTCTTTATAAGAATTATATAAAAATAATTGATTCCAAAGCCTTGTAAGAGTATGAATAAGCAATCTTTTTATACAGGCAAGAGACTTTGTAAATGAAAATACTCAACACGTTTAGGAATATGGAAGTGATGTGAGCATTCCTTTATATTCACCTGTCCCATATGTTTCTTCGAAGTACTTGAATAAACAGGTATTTTTACACCCATGTTGATAGCAGCATTATTCACAGTAGTCAGAAGGTGGAAGCAACTCAAGTGTCCATCGACAGATATGAGTGGGTAAACGAAATGTAGTATATACATACAAGGATATATTATTCAACCTTCAGGAAGGAGATTTTGACACATGCTGCAACATGGATGAAATTTGAAGACATGCCAAGTGAAAAGCTGGTCACTAAAGGACAGAAATTGTATGATTCTTCTTTTATGAGGTTCCTAGAGGAGTCAAATTTGTAGGGACAGAAAGTAGAATGGTGGTTGCCAGGAGCTGGGTGGAGAAGGTAATGGGAATCAGGGTTTAATGGGTATAGAGTTTCAGCTGGAGAAGATGAAAAAGTTCTAGAGGTGGATGGTGATGATGGTTGTACATCAATGTAGAATGTACTTAATATCACAGAACTGTACTCTTTAAAATGGTTAATGATTGGTAACCATTGTTACATTTTTAAACCATGATAAATGTTTGTTTCATATATAATATATATTGTTTTATATAAAATATGTTATATACATATACATATATACACACACACATATATATGTAAAACAATTTTTTTTTTTTTTTGAGACAAGTCTCGCTCTGTCGCCCAGGCTGGGGTGCAGTGGCGCAATCTGGGCTCACTGCAACCTCTGCCTCCCGGGTTCGAGCAATTCTTCTGCCTCAGCCTCCTGAGTAACTGGGACTACAGGTGTGTGCCACCATGCCCAGCTAATTTTTTATAGTTTTTAGTAGAGACGAGGTTTCACTGTGTTAGCCAGGATGGTCTCAATCTCCTGACCTCGTGATCCGCCTGCCTTGGCCTCCCAAAGTGCTGAGATTACAGGCATGAGCCACCGTGCCCAGCCTTTGTTATATATTTATAGAAAGAGAGAAAGTAGTTGAATAGAATGAAGTCACCCACCAAGTTTATAAACTGTAGTAGACTTTTGACATACTAGAGGAATGTCCCTAGATAATGGAACATTACTCCTCCCAACATTTCCTTGGAATGATGCTCACAGATTTCTTCTGGTGTTGGCCATTTGGACCAGTGGGCAAGTTGAAACCCAAGTCAGTCATTGTTACCTAACTAAACGTGATGCCTCTTGGGTTAGGGATTTGTAGCACTCACTAAAGTTTCTTTAATTCTTGTCTGTAGGACAAGTGTTGGACAGCCGGAGTCAGTCTCCATGGAGATTATCTTTGATAACAGATTTCTTCTGGGGAATAGCTGAGTTTGTGGTTTTGTTGTAAGTATAGAAGTGCTTTTAATTGCCCTGATATTTAAGTTGACAGGAGTCCGTTGTGTGCATTATGTTAGGTATCTTAAATAAGCTCAGTTTTCCTGAAACAGTTATCTATTGCAATTTTAATAATAGATTTACACAGGGAAATAGACTTTAGTAATAAAGCTGCTACCACCAGACATCTTATGAGTATATGTTAATTGGATTGGTAAACTTGACCACGTCTTAACCTTGGTGGTAACTACTTCAACCTATGGCTGGGTCTGTCCATTCTAATGCTAAATGACTGGGCCTCACTTTCTCTCTACTATTCTTGTTTTTTTGTGTGTGCGTGCAACATTCATTCCATATTATATAACAGGTAAATAAAGGGTTTTATATCCTTTTTTTAAAAAAAATTCCCAACTAGTGAAGTTTTTTATAATGAAGGGCTAGAATTGGTAAAGGAGACAAAAGTTTAAATGTCTTCATAATTGTAAGCAGTTACTAGATAAATGCATGTTTTGGTCTTTTACATGCTGTTTGTTAGAATTGTTCATCAACAATTAAGAAGTCTTACCTATTCCTAAATTTGAACATATATATTTGAGTGTCTCATGATCAGAGAACTGTAGGGATGGAAAGATATGGGAGACAGACTCTTTTTTCATTGACTTTACTGTCAGTAAATATCTTCATATTGCAAGGGTGGGCATGACTGTGGGAGGTGACCATCAGAGGAAGTTATCCCAGATAAAGGAAACCACGTGAAGGATGAAGAAGTTTGAGTATCAGGCCGTGGTCTTTATGCTTAATTTGATCTTAGCCGTGGTCTCGGAAATTAAATTTTATGGCTGTATATAGCATAAATTAGATGGTGTAGAATGTAAAATGGAAGAGATGGTTCCATAGAAAAATACAACAGGGCACAAGAGAGGCCCTAAGTTACCCAATCCAAAACTTACTCTTACAAATTTCACCTACTCCATGTTGTTTATAAAAGCACTTTATAAACTCAGTTAAATCCTTCCATATAATTTTACGAATCATTTTTAAAAATTCCATTTAAATGGATTCCCAGAAGCCCTGTGCCTTTGCCACACCACCCTCGGCCCCTCCTTCCCCAAGATGTTAGGTAGACTTTTGCAGGGGAAATGAACATGAGACACTGTAAAAACCCGATGGCTGATTTAAAGTGGAGGTCAGGGATGACTCTGGTTTCATGCTCTGTCTAGGGGAGTTACTAGCAAATAAGAAATACAAGGAAGGGTGATTTGGTGCACAACATGGCGCATTCAGTTTAGACACATGCTTAAGTTCAATGGTGTTGTCCAGCTGGCTGCAAGAAATGTGGGTTAGGAGCTAAGTGGGTTTAGTAATCCTCTCACAGAGATGAGAGTTAAAAACCATGGAAATATATTTTAGAATGTTGTCAAAAGTGATACCTTTGTTGTTTTCTGCCCCTTGTTTCAGTTTCAAAACTCTGCTTCAGCAAGATGTGAAAAAAAGAAGAAGCTATGGAAACTCATCTGATTCCAGATATGATGATGGAAGAGGGTACAGCTTTTTAAATTGATAGTTCTTTTTATCTCTTTGTATATCTTAATTAAATTAGATATTTTAGGTAGATAGAGTTAGATTTGTGGAAATTAAGAGTTTGAATCCTGTTTTAGAAAATTAATGCATTACTGTAAAAGTCAAATTGCCTCTGATTTGATAATAATCAGAGTTAATCTGACAAAACTAAAATATACATCAAATATCCCATGGGAAAAGTCTAAATTAGAGGATGAAAACTGATGGCCAACATTAAAATCTAAAGATTTCTTTTTAACACCTGGATTTCCAGTTGCTAATTAAAAACTTAGAAGACTGCCAGGCGCCGGTGGCTCACGCCTGTAATCCCAGCACTTTGGGAGGTCAGGGCGGGTAGATCACGAGGTCAAGAGATCGAGACCATCCTGACCAACATGGTGAAACCCCGTCTCTACTGAAATACAAAAATTAGCTGGGTGTGGTGGTGTGCGCCTGTAGTCCCAGATACTCAGGAGGCTGATGCAGGAGAATTGCTTGAACCCAGGAGGTGGAGGTTGCAGTGAGCTGAAATTGTGCCACTGCACTCCAGCCTGGAGACAGAGTGGGACTCCGTCTCTAAATAAAAAAAAAAGCCTTAAAGATCAAGATCAACTAGCACTGGGCTAGGCTTATGTTTTTACCTGGCAAAAAGCAGCTGGAGCTGGGTTTCACTGGGGCATTACTGGAGGTGCTGTTCAGTTCATCACAATCCTTTCTTGACTCAGTTCCTTGTGTGCATTATGTATCTGGTCCCTTTAAGTGTTTTATTTTTGCCTCCTGACCTAAAATGGTAGTTTCTATTTTAAATTGTGTTTTAGGATCATGCGGGTGCTGAAAAAGAAAAGGGTCTAGTTGAGTGCTTTTAAAAGGAGACAAAGTTGTGTCTATCAAACAGTTGATACTAACTTTTTGTTTTGTTAGGCCACCGGGAAACCCTCCCCGAAGAATGGGTAGAATCAATCATCTGCGTGGCCCTAGTCCTCCTCCAATGGCGGGTGGATGAGGAAGGTAACTTCAGATCTGAAATTCTTTTGTAGGATTTTGTTTTGAAAATGCTTCTGTAGTAATGTTTTCTTTAAGAAGTTGCCCAACAGCTTATAATTACTCAGACATTATTTGGAAATATATTTGTTATCTTAACCCTTGAAAAATTCACTGGCCTTATTATCAAAATGTCTTTTGAGAAAGGTTTTATAACATGTAATAGGTTGGGCTTTTCACACAGATCCAAATTAATAACCAGTAACTAATTATTGTAACATTTTCAGGTAAATGTCTGCTCTAAGAAGCAGACAACTGGACATGCACATTCACAGCAGAAGGAAACCATCAAGAAGTGGAAGGCCGACCATGCTGAGCAGTAGATGAATGTGTCTGTCTAAACAAGGACTGCTCTGTGTCCTCACAGATGAATGAGGTCATGCTAGGAATTCCCTCTACAGGGAACTGGCCTGACTGACATGCAGTTCCATAAATGCAGATGTTTGTCTCATGACCTTTTTGTATAGTTTATTAAAGTATTAATATAGTTTTAATAAGTAAATATTTTTAGGTTGCAGAGTGGACTCCTCATCTTTATATTCAAGAAAAAACAATCTGAAGAAAATGAATAAAAGCCTGTGTATTTAGCACTGTTAGTGTCACCGTTTCAACTTCTGAAATACTGTTCATTGTTAACTTTTTCTCATTTATAAATCACACTATTTATTTCAGTAGTATGCATATCATATCTGTGCTCTTGAATTAATCTTTATCTTTAATATATTTGTCTCATCAATCTTTAATACATTGTGTCTGATTTGCTACCAAATATAATCATCAGGGTATTTATAAAGCCATAGCTAACAAAACTGAGCTACAAAATAGAAATTTACTAAATAGTCTTTAAAATCATGGACTTCGGCCTGGCGCGGTGGCTCACGCCTGTAATCCCAGCACTTTGGGAGGCTGAGGTGGGCGGATCACCAGAGTTCAGGAGTTCGAGACCAGCCTGCAACATGACGAAACCTAAAATAACAAAAATTAGCCAGGTGTGGTAGTGTGCACCTATAATCCCTGCTACTCAGGAGGCAGAGGCAGGAGAATCGCTTCAACCCGGGAGGTGGAGGTTGCTGTGAGCACGCCACTGTACTCCTGCCTAGGCGACAGAGTGAGACCCTATCTCAAACAAAATAAATAAATAAAATGGGCTTCCATGCTATCTTGCCAAATTTGCACTCTATAGTGTTGCTCAATATACTGCCTACTGGCTTTAAAATCCATCTGCATACTGATAACTTACATGCTTTGACTAGAGTGGAAGCTCTGAGACTAGGAATTTTGTTGTCTTTACCCCAGTCCTTTGAATAGTGACTACATGTAAGATAGTCATGTAGTACTTACTGGAAATAAATATTTATTGGAAAATGAATACAGATAACTCTACTTCTAGTGTTTAATAGGCTTTGAAACCAAGTGTTCAGGTGAAAGCCTTTTTTATATTGATTTATCAGCATTTATTCAACCCTGTTTGTCAGGAAATGGGATGTTGTGGCATAAGATACCAGTGTTCAGGATGAAGAAGCAATTACAATGCAGCTTTCAGGATAAGGATAACAGTTTGCTGGCCACTTCAATTATGTGTCAGGTTTTTTTTTGTTTTTTTTTGTTTTTTTTTGTTTTTGAGACGGAGTCTCGCTCTGTCGCCCAGGCTGGAATGCAGTGGCCGGATCTCAGCTCACTGCAAGCTCCGCCTCCCGGGTTCATGCCATTCTCCTGCCTTAGCCTCCCGAGTAGCTGGGACTACAGGCACCCGCCACCTCGCCCGGTGAGTTTTTTTCTATTTTTTTAGTAGAGATGGGGTTTCACTGTGTTAGCCAGGATGGTCTCAATCTCTGACCTCGTGATCCACCCATCTCGGCCTCCCAAAGTGCTGGGATTACAGGCTTGAGCCACCGTGCCCAGCCTTTTTTTTTTTTTTTTTTTTGAGACAGGGTCTCAGTCTTATCCAGGCTGTTATACAGTGGCTGCTCACCGCAGCCTTGACCGTTTGAACTCAAGTGATCTCCCGCTATGGCCTCCCTAAATGCTGGGATTACACGTGTGAGCCACAATGCCCAGCCTGTAAATTTTTACACATTTTAAATTCTGACGAAGTGAGGGATACATATAATGTATACATATATGCAAAGTGAGGTAAATGTATAATGACATTTTCATTATACAGACACATGTGAGGGTTCAGTAAAGTTTTGCAGCTTCCTAGATTGTATTGCCAGTGAATGGCAGAGGCATTATTAAACCTCCACTTTATAGTGGGGAGACCATGGCAGAGTCTCAGTAGGTGGTTGATTGTTGTTACTGATGGCTTTTCCTGAGCATGCGAACCATGGTCCTCTTCTGTCTCCTAGCACTGCTGCTGCAGGACTTGTTCCTCGGGTCTTATCCCGGAGTCCTGGCTGCATTTGACATTCAGGTGTTCTTTGCACTTCAGACAGTGTAAAACACAGGTTCTTGAGTACTTGTGCTTAACTCTTGTCTTTGCTACTCAATAGCTTATGATCTTGAGTGAGTTATGCCATTTTATCCCACTTCACTCACCTGTAAAATGGATTACATTTTTACCAAAGAGTTCTTTATTTAGTATTTAGTCATCACATGCTTATTGGGCACCTACCATGTACTGAAGATAACTGGCAAAGTCTCACGGAGCTTACATTCTAGTGTGGAAGACAGTAAGTGAGCAAGCATGATAATTACAGACTAATGCTTCATGCTTCAAAAGGAATAGGATGGTGAGAGGATAACTGCAAAAGGCCTGACGTGACATTTGAGTTCAGACGTGACAATGAGACAGCTGAGGGAAGAGCATCCAAGGCAAAATGAACAGCAAGTGCAACAGCCCAATGACGGGAAGGGCTTGGCGTGTCTGAGAATGATAAAACAAGTGTAGCTGGAAATGCCAAGGAATGGGGAGAGTGGTGTGAGGTGAAATTAGAAACACAGCAATAACTAGATATGGTCTTTAGGTGGTGGTTTGTTTAGATTCTGTTCCTTGAGCAAAGGGAAACCATTAGAGTTTAAAGCATGAGTGACATCTAATTTTTGAGATAAGTCTTAGTGGAGTGCTGGGTACACAGTATTAACTACATATTTTAAAACAACATGTGGGCAACTATATAAGAACAGATATAGGGGGACAGGACAAGGAATTCGAGTTAAGAGGCTGATGTTGTCATCCAGGTGAGATGAAAGTGGCTTGGGCTAGGTAGTGGCACGGGCATGGAGAAGTGGATGAATTCAAGATCTATTTTAGAGACTGCAGGATTTACTGATGGATTGGATGTAGAAGCTGTTGACAAGTGAAGAATCAAAATGACATTTACTGAGATGGTGAAAGTGAGAGGGGAGGGAATCAAGAGTTACATTTTGAACCTATTTAAGTTTGCAGTGCCTTGTAGGCAATCCAGATGGAGAGACCAAGTAGGCACTGGTTATCAATCCGAATCTCTGTGAGAGGTTCAGCCTGGATATATATATATTTGGGAGTCGTATTCATTGTTAAAGCCAGGAAACTGGATAGTCACCCAAGGAGTGTGTCTGGAAAAGACCTAACCCCAACATTAGAGGCTGGACTGAACATGAGGACATATGAGAAAAATTAAGAGTACATACAGTATCTGGGAATCTAGGAGAAGAGACGTCTGTGAGGACGAAATAAGTTGCGGGTTATCAGCCGACCCCCACTAGGCGCTCAAAAAGCTACGTGTACTATGTTGCTCGCACCCTACACCGACAGGACTAATCACAGAAACACTCCACCCAGTCAATCCACAAGGACACCCCGCCCCCAGCCCCAGCGCCGGGCAGCCCCGCCCTCGCCTTTCCGGAGCCCTCTGGGACGACTCCGCGGCGGCCATCTTGACTGTGGGCACCCGGCCGTGCGCCTGCGCGGTGGGCCTTCCGTCCCGGCAGTCGTGGCTGCGGAGCTGAAGCGAGAGGTTGGTGGGTGTTGGCGGCCACGATGACCCAGGCTGAGAAGGGTGACGGGGAGAACGGGAAGGAGAAGGGCGGAGAGAAAGAGAAGGAGCAGCGGGGCGTGAAGCGGCCCATCGTGCCTGCGCTGGTGCCGGAGTCGCTGCAGGAGGTGCGGCTCGGGACCGGTCTGGGTTAGAACCCTTTACCCTTGCTTGGGTCCTCCGCTGCCGGGCAGGGGGCGGGAGGCGGCTGGAGGCTTCGAGTCCTCCCTGCAGGCCCCAGCCCCTGGTGGGGAGTGCGGAAGTGGTCTTTCCTTTCCGGGTCGTGGCGCGCCGGGACGCGGAGGGCTAGGAGGCGCGGAGCGCCAGGAGCCAGGCGGAGCCCCCGCAGGGACACCGCTCCGTCCCCCCGCACGCCCTACCGGCTGGCTGTGTGCCCTGCGACCCGGGCTATGGCCTCAGCCTCCCGACCATAAAACGACCACGGTGATACCAGCCGCCTCGCAGGTTGCCGTGAGGGTTAAATGGTGGCAGATGGAGTTTAGCACCAGGCTGGCTCACTGGGAGCGTCAGCCTGTACTTGTTAAGAGATAGTTCGGGGTCCAGGCTTTTTCCTTTGTTAAGAAATCTCAGATAATGGAAGTCATTTCAAGCAAGGAAATGGTGGACATTTGTCTAAATATATATTAAGAGCTTGTGTATCAAAAACAACACGATTAGACCAAACTAAACTAACCAGAAAAAATTATTTGCCGTAGCATGCCTGGCAAAGGACTTTAGACGTATGCACGCACACAAAACCTTACTAATCAGTAACTAAAACAGCATTCACGTAGGAAAACGGGCACAGGCAGTGTACAATTCACATAAGTGCTCACATAGGGCAGCTACTAGTTAGCTATCACTACTATGACAGTGCCTGGCACACGGCAAGCCCAGAGTGGCCATTACTGTTGGACAGGCCTGGTTTCTCCATCCAGCTAGTTGAGAAGGCCGACTGGATGGTCTGTAAGGGCCTTGCCAGGTGCTTCCCTCTAGGATTCTCCTACTCTGGGTGGGGGTGATTAGGAGGGGAGAGCTCACACTTGGAGATAGGACAGCAGGTATCAGAGCATGGCATGGAATGGGCTTGTGCAGAGGGCAGTATTGGGCACTCAAGCAAGTACCTCCTCCATCCCCGACAGGGAGGGTTTCTTCAAAGGAGGTGAGGTGACATCTGTTTAGAGTCCTGAAGGTGATTAGGAGCTAACCAGAGGGAGGAGGGAATCTCAGGAAAGAAGAACAGTGTGGAAGAGACTTGTGCCAACAGAGGATGTGAAGTGTTGGAGGCCCAGCGGTAGATTAGGGTGTCTGGAGTTAAGGAAGGGGACTGGAGATCATAGCGGGGGCCATATCATGAGGGTCATGTAAGCCACAGAGTCTGACTTCTTGTGAAGGCAGTGGATCACGTTGAAAGGCTTTACTATAGTAAAAGTCAACATTCCTCGAATGCTTCCGGTGGCCCAGCTCTGAGTTACATGTATAACTCATTTAATCCTCACAGTAACTGGTGAACTGTGGGAACTTCATTCAGAGCAAGGAAGTGGCAGTCTGAATTTGCAGACAGATCTGTGAATTCAGAGCCTGGGCCTGGATTCTATAGCAATGTTTCTTCAGTCACATAAATGCTCAGGAACTGTATGTTAATTTGTCGTGGATAATTTTTGTTTCATTCATTTAAACAAATATTTGTCAAGCTATGTACTATGACTCACGTCAAGGGAACATAATAAGTTTGTGTTTAGGTAGAGAGCAGTAATTGGATACTTCTCAAAGAACTCTCTTTACTGAATTATTTTGATACCTTTGAGTCAGCTTCTTAGTTTAGCTTGTTATGTGTATGTTGTTTAATTTTGTTACCGGCATATTATTTACGAAGGTCACACATCTATGTTTTATATCTGCAGCAAATCCAGAGCAACTTCATCATTGTCATACATCCAGGTTCAACAACTTTAAGGATTGGTCGAGCCACAGACACTCTTCCTGCCAGCATTCCTCATGTCATTGCGCGAAGACACAAACAACAAGGGCAACCCCTATACAAGGACAGTTGGCTTCTAAGGGAGGGACTAAATGTAAGTCAAAAATGACCTGGAGAGAAAGCCTAAGGCTGTTTCCCTGGGAGGACGTAGACACTTAAGTACATCAGAATCTTAAAGAAATGTCTTCATAGCTTTGCTGTGTTTTAAAATAATAATGTCACTCATTTTTCATCAGAGCTAGTGACTTGAGATATAAAGAATTAGTTACAACAAAAGTAAGTCTTTCAGGGTGAATTGAGTGTTGATGAAGGTGTTCTATAATGGAAGACACAGAGTCATCACTCACTTAAAGTGATACATTCAGGTCCTTGTTAACAGGCTTAAACTTAGTGGTTAAGCCATATTTAAACTGTAAGTATCTGAAAGAGATACTATTTCAATCCATTAGCAAATTAGATTGTTACAATAAGCACTTATGGTCTTAGATTAACCATAATTTCAAGGCAAAAAAAAAATTTTCTTGCAGTAAGAATCAACTTTATCCTATGTTACAGATGGTGATTATCAGGAAGATTCTTTGTGATCAGTGATAAATCTATATGTTACATCATAATCCACATTTTACTTTGAAGTTTTAAGTCAAGGATAGTTTTGGGAATGTAAAGTTTCTTTAATTCTGATAGTAGGCCTTAGGGTTCCATTTTTTAGTGTAACTAGCAGACCCTACGTAAGTCCAGTTGTAAGTTTAAATATAACTTGCTGATACAAGAGTCTATACTTCATTATTTATCTTTGGATCTTGTAATTCTACTTTAGGAAATACGTTTAAGAAATAAAAATCAAAAAACGTTTATGTAAAGATATTTATGGACATTTTCTTTATACTATAATAATGAGAACACTTGCTGATCAACATATGAAGGAATGTGACATTGTCAAAATTATAAACATAAGAATCATATAATTGTATGGAAGAGTTTCTGAAATACTTTGTAAACATGAAGTAGGTATGCTTTGATTAGTGCTGTGAGAAATTTTATGAAAAATCACTTGAAAATTTAGCATATAGTTGTTTTATAGCGAGGGCTGCTTTTGACTTATAAAAGATTCCTGGGAATTCTTTTTTTCTCGTCTTGAGACAGGGTCTTGCTCTGTTCTTCAGGCTGGAGTGCAGTGGTGTGACCTCGGCTCATTGCACCCTCCACCTCCTGGGCTCAAGCAGTCCTCTCGCCTTAGTCTCCCAAGTAGCTGGGACCACAGGCCTGTGCCACCACACCCAGCTAATTTCTTGTATTTTTTGTAGAGATGGTGTTTTGCCATGTTGCCCAGGCTGGAGGGAATTCTTAAGAGTAGTACATGTGATAAAGATTAAGGAAATGCTACTTGTTGATAAAGGAGCATTTCCAAAGATTGGATTAAATTAGTAGTTTTTGAATTGCTTTCTCTTCTCATTAAATCCTTTGATTTAATCTCATTAAATCCATCTTTCATTTTTCCCCCCCAGAAACCGGAAAGTAATGAACAAAGACAAAATGGCCTTAAAATGGTGGATCAAGCAATATGGTCTAAAAAGATGTCCAATGGTACAAGACGCATTCCTGTGTCCCCTGAACAGGTTCGATCAACTCTTCAGATTTATTCTTTTATCACCACTATTTGTATCATAATACCATTCACATGTTCTTCCTGTATCACTATGCAAATACAAGATGGGAGTTCCTTATAAAGGAAGAAAACCCCCTATAACTACAGAATACCCGAGTCAGTGTTACAAATGCTTAGGCAAGGCACATAATCTATGAGGTGGGGGTAGGCAAGTTGATGTATTTTGCCAAATATTTGTGATTAAAATTTGCCAATGTATCTAGTGTGGGAGAGAAAAGAAAAGGAGACCCTTATGTTGCCCCTGCCTTGAATAAATTGAGATAATTTTCTGATGGTTTTTCTTTTCAGGCACGCTCTTACAATAAGCAGATGCGACCTGCAATTTTAGATCACTGTTCGGGAAATAAGTGGACAAACACATCTCATCACCCTGAGTATTTAGTAGGAGAGGAGGTAAGAAACTTCTTTACACTAAGAATGGAAGAAGGGGAACCTGATCCTCCTCCTAAAATTCACTTATGTTGCCACTGAGTCCTAGTCATTTCCTAGCACTCTATAACCCTACTTTGAGAACCAGATAGTCCCACCGACTCCTATATCACTCTCAACATTTCTCACATTCAGCAAACGTTAGTTAGATTTTTGGATATGAATCCAGAAAACCTTGAGAGGAAAGTTTTAACAAAGTACTCATCTCCCTCCTCCTTTTCTAGGCCTTGTATGTTAATCCACTGGACTGTTACAATATTCACTGGCCTATCAGAAGAGGTCAGTTAAATATTCATCCAGGCCCTGGGGGCTCTCTTACAGCTGTTCTGGCAGATATTGAAGTAATATGGTCTCATGCGATACAAAAATACTTGGAAATCCCACTGAAAGATTTAAAGGTAAGTTAAAATTCTCAGTTAATTTGGATTGTTTTTAAGATTCTTGGTCAATGAAAGTACACATTACCGAGTTGTTTGTAATATAGTGTCCTTCTTGATGCATTCTTGGCCTTCAGGGTGAGGATCTTAGTGGCTTGAGGATGTCTTTTCTTCTTCAGTTAATTCCCTTCTAGTGCTTTTATTCTTTCTCTGTTTCTTTGGTGTCTCTATTAGTCAAATCAGCAAGCTTGCTTATTTTTGTCTTCTCTTTGGACCTTACTGACACATCAGTTGTCTTATTTTTCATTTTACAAGTTTTTAATAATTTCAAGGAAAAAAAACACTTGAGCATTTTTTATTTCTTTATAAAACCCATAGGATAATACAGAGGTTTGAGCTTTTATTCTGGGTGTGTAACCGTAGCTGCTACTCCTTTGAAGGGAAGTCTCTCTAAAAAGAAGTGGTGAATTTGACCTGACGAGACTCGAGTGTTAACCCTTTTATCTTTGTTCTTCTTTTTAGTATTATAGATGTATCTTGTTAATTCCTGATATCTATAATAAACAGCATGTGAAGGAACTAGTGAATATGATACTAATGAAGATGGGCTTTTCAGGTATGTCTGATATCCCAGTGAAACCTATTTTAAATGGAATTTTCTTTCTTTAATGATAGAGGTAATCTAATTTATGGATTTATTTATTTATTTATTTATTTTGAGATGGAGTCTCACTCTGTCGCCCAGGCTGTAGTGCAGTGGCGCTATCTCGGCTTACTGCAAGCTCCGCCTCCTGGATTCACGCCATTCTCCTGCCTCAGCCTCCTGATTAGCTGGGACTACAGGCGCCCGCCACCACACCCGGCTAATTTTTTGTATTTTTTAGTAGAGATGGGGTTTCACTGTGTTAGCCAGGATGGTCTCGATCTCCTGACCTCGTGATCCGCCCGCTTCAGCCTCCCAAAGTGTTGGGATGGCAGGCGTGAGCCACTGTGCCCGACTTATTTAAATGCTTATTCTGAAAGGATCAGTGTTCCTCAGATACCCTGCCCAGAAGTCCCTAGGCTCCCCACTTCAGTTGATTATCTGTTTTGGGATCTTTGCTGCTCTACAGCTGCTCACTACTCTGCCTTTTTTTTTTTCCCCAGGGATCGTGGTCCATCAGGAGTCTGTGTGTGCCACCTATGGCAGTGGCTTAAGCAGCACGTGTATTGTAGACGTTGGGGACCAGAAGACAAGCGTATGCTGTGTGGAGGATGGGGTGTCTCATCGGAATACTCGGTGAGGAACTTGGAAGGTGGCATTCCCTGTTCCCTCTTCCCTCATAATCTGTTCAACTGTAAATAATAAAAAATCACAGGTTAAAAATTATAAGATAACCATATATTCAAAAGTCTGCATAGGAAACCAGCAAGATTATGGAAGTGCAAATTCCAGCAAGGCGAAAACGAATCATTTTACCCTTCCCATTGGAACTTCTTAATACGGATTTACATCAACAGCCCCTGAAAGTCCTGGTATGTTTTATGTGCTTTCCCATAGAGGAAATGTAAACGGTAGCTTCATGTCTTTAGCTGTGGTTTGGCACAGAGCTACTAATCACACCCTTAGAGCAGAGCTTTATTTCGGCAAGTCATGTAGGAGGAAATCGGCTTTTTCAATCTGAACTATCTGGCTAGTGTTTTGAATATCTGCATTTTTTTGTCATAGTGGTGTTCTGTGGGTGAGTAACTTTATGATGATAGACAGGTAAAGAAAATTACTATCAGGACCAGATTTGCAGCTTGTCCTTCTTCAGTCAAGCCTGACATATGTGAGCACACTCAGGTAATGCAGGTGTGGGCTCTCTGAAGCATTTTGTGCTCCAGAGATGGCTTCTTGCTGCCCCTCAGGATGCTTTCATTCTTCCCGTCCTCCACATTAGGCAGTTTGAGTCTTTAAAAGAGGGCTTAAATTGTCCATGAGAAAGGGTCATCTGCTGCCTCCCACCCCAAGTTCTCGTACATTCTAAAATCCATTTTATTTTGGCTCATCCGTTGTTAGAATATCCAGTGCCACTGGGTCTCAAAGTGTGGAGAAAATGCTGGACCCACGTTTCCTACCAATAAAATAATATAGCAGCTGTCTTCCCAAATTGTAGAAACCTTCTTAGTAGACAGCTTTCTCTAAACTGTTCTCTCATAAGTTTGTCTTGTATTGTCATTGTTGCCTTACATGCTAGTGAGTGTAGACCTCCAAACAACTGTCATATGATAAACACATATTGAATGGGAAGTGAGCTGGATTTAATAGTGAGTATTGGGTTTCTCAGATACATTTTCAAACATCATGACTACTTTAGGTGCCCCCCACTGGTTTTTTCTAAAGTTCCTTTTCTCCCTTCCATCCATTCATTCTGTCCATTCAACATACATTTCTTGAAACTTGCTATATATCACTGTGTTTAATGGACATTTTTGTTTGTTTTTTTGTGTTTTTTTTAGATAGACTCTCACTCTGTCATCCAGGCTGGAGTGCAGTGGCGTGATCTCTTGGCTCACTGCAACCTCCGCCTCCCGGGTTCAAGCAAGTCTTGTGCCTCAGCCTCCCACGTAGCTGGGATTACAGGTGTGCATCACCATGCCTGGCTAATTTTTGTATTTTTAGTAGAGATAGGGTTTCGCCATATTGGCCAGCTGGTCTTGAACTCCTCGCCTCAAGTGATCTGCCCATCTTGGCCTCCCAAAGTGCTGGGATCACAGGCAGGAACCACCATGCCCAGCCTTTAATGGATTTGTTCAAACACCTTTTGCACCTTCTTAACCAACAGATTAACCATCTACCCTTTTCTCTTAACTTTAGGCTTTGTCTGGCATATGGAGGATCTGATGTGTCAAGATGTTTTTACTGGCTAATGCAGCGAGCTGGGTTCCCTTACAGAGAATGCCAGTTAACAAATAAAATGGATTGTCTTCTTCTGCAACACCTTAAAGAAACTTTTTGTCATTTAGATCAGGTGGGAGCAGAATCAATATTGCTGATTATTTTTGTTTCTAGGAGAAAGTTAAGAGATTTAAAAGATACTTAAAAATGTAACAGCATTGGCTGGGCGCGGTGGCTTACACCTGTAATCCCAGCACTTTGGGAGGCCAAGGTGGGCGGATCACGAGGTCAGGAGATTGAAACCATCCTGGCTAACACGGTGAAACCCCGTCTGTACTAAAAATACAAAAATAGCCAGGCGCGGTGGCGGGCGCCTGTAGTCCCAGCTACTCAGGAGACTCAGGCAGGAGAAGGGCGTGAACCCGGGAGGCGGAGCTTACAGTAAGCTGAGATTGCGCCACTGCACTCCAGCCTGGGCGACAAAGTGAGACTCCGTCTCAAAAAAAATAAATAAAAAAATAAAGTATCAGCATTATACTGCCTTTTTCAACCCAAGATAAAGCCTTGAGGAGAAAGCCCTTAAGGAGTGAAAGTTTTTTGGGTTTTTTTGCTAAGGTCTAAGCAGTGAGGGTGTGTTTCAGGCTCTGGAAAACAGTTTGATTTTTTTAGGAAACAGAGTTTAGCAAATTTCTCTGTCTCATCTTGATAAAAGGTGAAGATAAACCTTTAGGTGTAAGGAGGATAGTAGGTAAATATGTAAGTACAGACATTTTGTTAAATGTTATAATTTGAAGCACTTTCTTAATATTGCAAACAATGTTTAATCATTGCTATATATGGATTGGTATCCTTTTTTTGTTTGAGACTTGTTTTTACTTTTTTCAGGTACTAAATTTTAAAAAATTAGGGAAACATAAAAATACTGTAAATTTCCCAGTTACTGAGGGAATTTGCTTATTGTTTTGGGTCATTGTTTGTACTAATGTATATTGATAATGGAGAAAACAAATAATGTAAACAGTAGAAATTCCAGAAATTTTAGATAGAGGAACAAAGTATAGCTGAATTCCTATTTTAAGTTATAGTGAGAGTGGTACAAAGCTGTAGGTTGTCCTTTTTATAGGTGATATTTAGATGATGGTGAGGTTGAAGCATAATTTGAAGAGTTTACATGCATTCTTACTGATTCACTGACAGCATTTTTTCCTGGAATCAGGACATCTCTGGGCTTCAGGACCATGAGTTTCAGATTCGACATCCTGATTCTCCTGCCCTGCTTTACCAGTTTCGATTAGGAGATGAAAAACTCCAGGTAACTTATAGGTGTCTGTTTCCATGGGTAGAAGGAAAGTTATCCAGGTTCAGTCACACTGAGAGAATATGCACTTGCTGGAAACATTGTGAGATCAGAATGTCAACTGATTGTAGATTATCCACTAAGCCAACATTTAAGCCACTGGTATAGAAAAACATCTTTCTAGTTAGCCCCTATATGAGGAGTTGTTAATTAGAGAGAAAGGTAGCATTCTTTTTAGGAAATTATGAAGTAGATTATGAAGTACTTTATATTTGTTTTGAGATTTCTCTCATATGGTGTCATATCACCCATCTAGTTGGATGATGAGTGAGTTTTCTGGCCTGTGGTACACCAGAGAAATAATGCCACTCCCAAAAGAGAAGATTGCCTAGTCTAACTTAGAGAATCTGATCTGCCAGTTTTGTTTTTAGAAGAACAGTGTTTAGTGGATCAGTTTTTTTCAGGAGGCAGTATCTTTTGTTGATCACTTTTCCTTCCATGTACAGGCTCCAATGGCTTTGTTCTACCCTGCAACTTTTGGAATTGTTGGACAGAAAATGACGACTTTGCAGCACAGATCTCAGGGCGATCCTGAGGATCCTCACGATGAACATTACCTGTTGGCCACACAGAGCAAACAAGAACAGGTCCGTAGCGATTCTGGTAGGAGAAGAGAGAGTTTTGTCCCTGAAGGAGAAATTTGTCCAGCGTTAATAGGCCATTGTAATCAGTTCTATCTTCCAGCATAACACTGATATTAGCTTTTAGAATTGTAGATCAACTGAAGTCTGAGTTTAAAATCTGGAAGACAGATTTCTCTATTCAGCAAACATTAATTTTCTGAATGCTAGTCCATATATTTAAAAGTTAATGACACTTTCCTTTTGGTGTGTATCATTTACTTACATTATCTACTTCTGAATATTTTTTCAGCAGTATTTTCATTAAAATCTCACCTGTTACTTAATTTTGTGAAAGATGCATGGCATAGCCAAAGAGCTGAATTCCTTTGTTGAAAGCGGATCCCCGTAATACGATGTCTGGTACAGGGGCACAAATTAAAGGTCTTGTCTGCTAATGAAACAGCACCAGCTCATGATGGAGACTAGATTTTCTAGTCTTTGTTCCTCCCCAGAGGCAAACATGAGGTGGACTGATAGGATCTGAAAGTAAGAATTCCTTAACAGTCATGGCCCATGAATCCCACTGGAATACTCCATTTAAAAACTCAGGGCACGGGGAATAAAGTCTGTCTGCACTGGTTTTTCAGTTTTAAAATCTAACCAGTGATGATACAGTTCTGAGAGCCACCCTGCCTACCGGCAGCTACCCTGCTTTGGAATGGTCAGAGCATCTTTATCTGTGCACCGTCTCTCATTCCTGTTACCTGGGAATGGGTGCTGGGCAGTTGTTGTATTGCTGCGTGACTTTTGTTTTATACTAGTGCATAGTAGTAGGGTAGGGAGGGATCTAGCTAGACAACATCAACAGTGTTCTGTTGTAGTAATACCACCTACTTGATTGTCCTTTTGATTTAAAGTCTGCAAAAGCTACTGCTGACCGAAAGTCTGCATCCAAACCTATTGGATTTGAAGGGGATCTTCGTGGCCAGTCCTCTGATCTTCCAGAAAGACTCCATTCCCAAGAAGTAGATTTGGGGTCCTCACAGGGAGATGGCCTGATGGCTGGCAACGATTCCGAGGAGGCCCTCACTGCGCTGATGTCCAGGAAGACTGCCATCTCGCTGTTTGAAGGGAAAGCCCTGGGCCTGGATAAAGCCATCCTTCATAGCATAGACTGCTGTTGTAAGCACATCCAGGGAGACCGGGAGATAACAGTGAAACAAGATAGCAGTTAAATAAATTAGTTCAGTCTAGGATATACTTGTGCAGTATAACATATTCAATGAAAAACAGTTAAGCGCCTACTTGACTTGCATTGCCAGGTGTTGGGAATACATTAATGAGGTAGAATGGGTTTATAGCCTAGTGGAAGAAGCCAAAATAAGTCAAATTATTACACAAATGTGGAATTACCACTGGCAGGGTACTGTTGAGCAGTCAGTATCCTTTAGCTCAACTTTGTAGCACCTGCTAGTGGTAATTTCACATTTGTGTAATAATTTGAGGAATTTCACATAGAATCTTTATTCCCTAGGGGATGGTATGGAAGGTGGGAGGCAGGGAAAACTTCCTTGAGGAAGGTGGCCCTTGAAAGAGATGTAAAGGATGATGAAAGGTGTCAGTTAGCAGTAACAGATAGGGTAGAGGAAGAAGCCTGTGAAGATCAATGTGGCTGGGAAGCAGAGTGTGAGGATGAGGCTAGAGAAGCGGGTGAGGACCACCCATAGTGGATCTTGTGGGTCCCTTTAAATATTTTATTTATTTATTTATTTTCAGACAGAGTCTCACTCTTGCTCAGGCTGGAGTGCAATGGCGTGATCTCGGCTCACCATAACCTCTGCCTCCTGGGTTCAAGTGATTCTCCTGCCTCAGCCTCCCAAGTAGCTGGGACTATAGGTGCACACACTACCATTCCCAGCTAATTTTTGTCTTTTTAGTAGGGACGGGGTTTCACTATGTTGGCCAGGCTGGTTTCGAACTCCTGACCTGGTGATCCACCCGCCTTGGCCTCCCATAGTTCTGGGATTACAGGCGTGAGCCACCACACTCGGACTGTTAAAAATTTTGATCCTAATCCTGCAAGTAGGATTGCAGTGGCGTGGCAACACGCCTACTACCCCTGGCTGCAGTGTGGAGGGTGGGCTGGAGGGAAATCTTTGAGAAGGCTATTGCACTTGCCCAAGCAAGAGGTGTTGGTGGCTTGGCCTAGAATTATGAATGTGGAGAGAAAAGCATGGAGGATGTCACTGTCTTTTCAGCATCCGATGATACCAAAAAGAAGATGTACAGCTCCATCCTGGTGGTGGGAGGTGGTTTGATGTTTCATAAAGCTCAAGAATTTCTGCAGCACAGAATTCTCAACAAAATGCCACCATCGTTCAGGCGAATTATTGAAAATGTGGATGTGATCACAAGGCCTAAGGTAGGTTGTTTTATTCTGCAAGTTGGACTGTATACAAATGAAACCAGCCTTGTATGTGGACAGATCAGATCCCAGGAGGCATGGGCTTGTGTCTGAGAAGTTCTTGAGGGCTTAGGGCAAGTGGGAAAGTTAATTTCAGCAAGCCATAGATGTGGTGGAAGGTGCTCTGGCCTAAGGTACTGGATTTCTGCTGCTTTCCCCTGCCGCGCTCCCCAAACTAGCATGACTGAATTCCACCTTTGTTGGGCAAGGGGAGGACGGACTGCTCTCAAGCCCTGCCAGCCAGAACAGCTCCATTTTAATCTCTTTTTTATATGAAGGATCTACTTCTGGTCCCTGGACCAGATGATGTTTAAGGATCTTTTTGGTTTGAACTATCTTGAAAGATAAACCCAGGAATTTAGAAATAGATTTTGTGTGTTTTATTAAATGTCACTAACAATTCCTGGAAATGTTCCTATTTCTTTTTAATCCTGAGGGAGGGATTGTGGGGATCTATTTATTCCATTCAAACTTCGAAATAAATAAGTCATTTGTATATGTTCCTGTGTACAGGGTAAACAGTATTTGTGCAATAGTAGTAAATAATAGCATCTTTAGTTATAAAAATTTAAAAGTTTTCTTGGCTATTGAAAGAGAAAGATGCCTTTAGTTCATAAGTACTACTGTCTTTAATACAGGTTGAAAGCCTGGCTTACTAGGTATTGACTCAGCAGGGATTTTTCTCGGCCCCATATTCAAGTAAATGATTGAGTATGTATCTTATGTGATTAGGCTAAAATGTCTTCATCCCTTTTCTAGGACATGGACCCCCGACTGATTGCATGGAAAGGAGGGGCAGTGTTGGCTTGTTTGGATACAACACAGGAACTGTGGATTTATCAGCGAGAGTGGCAGCGCTTTGGTGTCCGCATGTTACGAGAGCGGGCTGCGTTTGTGTGGTGAATGGGGAGGAAATGTCACTGCTGAAGACCAAAAACAAGCTTCTTGGTATAAAAGACTCTTACAGAATATATGTATTGTAATTTATTGGCCTAGATGCTTAAGTGTCATGGACAGTAAATGAATTTGAACTTTATGTTGAGGACATGACATTGGTTTGAAATTATAAACTGCTTTTGAGCAGTTTGGTCAGGGCATTTGAGAATAAATAGGAACTTACTCTTCAGTTGTAAACTCTCTTGCCCTCTCTCAGGGTCTCATAAACTCCCCAGTGATGTAGACATTGCTATTGAAGTTTCTCATGTGGTGAAGCCCTTCATTTAAGTTGGCTCATTGAATCTCATCAGCAGGCAGCCTCATAAAACCATGAGGGGTAGTGTGTGACGAGGGAGAACTGTCCACTCATGCCATTCTCTCTCTTGTCTAGTATTTCATTAGGATCTAAAGTTGTCTGAGTTAAGTGCACTTATGATGTGACTCATATGTCCTTTTAGAATCCCAAATAGGGGGAAAAAGTTTTGGTGGTTTTTGTTTTTTTTTCATTTTCTGTTGGATTACAGAAAAAGAATGGGACCCATTCAAGTCTCAATTTCCAAAGGTAAAGATGGAAGGCTGGGCAGACTAGCTTTTGTTATCTGACATGCCCTAGGGTGAGCTTGGAGGAAGAAAGAAAACAGTTTTTATTTGGCCAAAACAGAACAAATGCTGAAAAGGAAATCTTGTTTTCTTCCTAAAGCTAAATAGAAATGATTTGGGTATAATTTAGAGTTCTTGTGTTATACTGATAATGGTGACTGATGTAGTTATTAATACTACAAACTTAGTCATCAAGCCCCAATTTTTCTTTACCTGAAGGATTAAGTGAAAGCTGCTGGAGTTCATGATGTTCAGTATGATTAGTTGACATTAACCTCTGAGCATCCTGAAGCAAAATCTAAATAATACAGCTATTACCACTGGTGGTCCAGGCTCTAGTGAAACCCTCTGAGCCCAGGAGGAAGAGAAGGCATTGTCCAGAGACAGGAACACAGTCTGGGAGCCCAGCGCTCTGGGAGGAGTGGGAAAATGCTGCTTCCTGCTGCTTCCTCCTAGGCACCTGCTTCCGCCATCTCGCTTATCAAGGCTGGAGATGGGGGTGAGACGGAAGGACAAAAGCAGGGAACAGATAAGAGATGGAAATCAGAATGGAATGCAGAAAAAACTCTGGATGTGGAGAAATGCCGGTACTAGAGCATTTTGTATCAATGGGAGTACCCTCTGTAACTGCTCAGTAGGTTACAAATGAAGAGTCTACCAGTATTAAAAATAGTTTAAACTTGCCAGTACCAACTGGGATGTGTGCCTTCAATTTGAAAATTGTATGTTTTATTTTTTAAATGTGTTAACAACATTATAGAATATTGATGTCATTTATGTTTCTGGGGTGTTTCAATGCAATTTCGTATCAGCTGCCTGTTTTCAAAAACATAATGTATCTGGGCCGGGCGCAGTGGCTCACGCCTGTAATCCCAGCACTTTGGGCAGCCGAGGCGGGTGGATCACGAGGTCAGGAGATCGAGACCATCCTGGCTAACATGGTGAAACCCCATCTCTACTAAAAATGCAATAAATTAGCCGTGGTGGCGGGTGCCTGTAGTCCCAGCTACTCGGGAGGCTGAGGCAGGAGAATGGTGTGAACCCAGGAGGCGGAGCTTGCAGCTGAGATCCCACCACTGCACTCCAGCCTGGGCGACAGAGCAAGACTCCGTCTCAGAAAAACAAAACAAAACATAATGTATTTCTTGTTAAATAGTTCTTCACCTAACAGCATATTGCTCTTATAACTGGTAGAGCTGATTCAAAGGAAGTTGGTTTCTGGTCCAAGTTTGACCTCAACCATGTCCATCTTCTGCTACCAGCACTTACAAGCACTGTGAAAACTGATCATGACAAATAAGTGAAATTTGCTACATTAAACATATTGCCTCAGCCATTACTAAGTGTCCACTTGTAAAGCTGGACACAGTTTTTATTTTATGCTTCATTTTGATTTTTTATCCATAAGACATAAATTAGAAGGCATGAGGTGGCCCTTTAAGGGTAATCTGCAAATATACACATTTTAATAGTCATCCATCTGAAATTGATCCACATTCCAGAGAAGATTCAGTATTGTGCTGTGTGAAATAAGCATTCCCAGAAAAAAACATATATGCTAATATAATGTAACCTCTGCATTAAGAAAAAGATGCTTTTAGGCCAGGCTCACACCTGTAATCCCAGCACTTTGGGAGGCCCAGGTGGGCGGATCATGAGGTCAGGAGATCAAGACCATCCTGGCTAAGACAGTGAAACCCCATCTCTACTAAAAATACAAAAAATTAGCCGGCGTGGTGGCGGGCGCCTGTAGTCCCAGCTACTCGGGAGGCTTGGGCAAGAGAATGGCATGAACCCGGGAGGTGGAGCTTATGGTGAGCCAAGAGAGCGCCACTGCACTCCAGCCTGGTTGAGAGAGGGAGACTCCGTCTCAAAAAAAAAAAAAATTAAAGACGCTTTTAGAAGAGTGAAAAGTTGGAAGACAAAATGCACCATCTTTTGTGTTCTGTCATTCTGTGGGGGTTTTTTCATTTGTTTGTTTTAGACAGGGTCTCGCTGTCACCTAGGATGGAGTGCAGTGGCACAATCACCATTTACTGCACCCTTGACCTCCAGGGCTCAAGTAATCCTCCCACCTCAGCCTCCCTAGTAGCTGGGACCACAGGCTCACACCATCACACTCAGCTAATTTTTAAAATCTTTTGTAGAGATAGAGGTCTTGCTTTGTGACCTAGTCTGGTCTTGAGTGATCCTTTTGCCTTGGCATTGCCAAAGTGCTGGCATTGGAGGCATGAGCCATTGCACCCAGCCCTGTTTTTTAAGTAAACCATTATAATAACTGATTTATAAAAAGGTTACTTCAAGAGGGCTTTCAACTTAAGAATTATTTTCATTTAACTAAGACAGTGAACTCTAATAGGTAACTTTAGGCAAAAGTAGAAAAGTTTGTGGGTAATGTATTTTGGTGTTCATGTTAAAAGGCACCTGTACAAGAATCAAGATATGAATCTAGTTTGTAGAGGGAAGGTCTTACGCAAACACTAAATACAAGTGGTTACACATATACTAGATCATCTGGTTCAGTAAAGGTGGGTTCAGCTTGTTTATTGCCTACTTTTGTTATCTTAAAAACCATGATTTTTTGCACGTAATAGAAAGTTTTTCACCTAAGATGCTATTGAGTGAACCAGTGAGGGGTTCTTAGATTCGGTATTCATTAATTAAACGTAGAATATTAGCTAAACAGTTCTGTGTACATTGCAATGCATGGACTATGCAAGACTAGATGTTTGGCTGGAAGATACTTTATTGTTGCATTATCAAAATGGTTATAGTTTTCAATTAAAACTAATTGATTTCTATGTATAAAACTAATCTAGCTTTGAAGTTGTAAATGTAGTTTCTTTAGTTAATGCTACATTAGTTAGCAGTATTTGAAAATTTTATTGGCATAAAATGTTTTAATTACTAAGGCTATTTGTAGGCTGCATAGTAAGCTTCAGGATTATCACACGTTTTTTCCTTGTAATTGGTGGGGTAGGAAGCCTTTAAGGTCTCTTGCTTCTCATGGGTGGGCTACAAGGAGCAGCAGCCATTGTGGCAGGCTTGTGATCTTTTTCCTGCTGACATCTGCTGCTTGACGTGGAGAAGTTCTGCACAGAAAGCAGTGGCATCCTTCATGAGGTGGTACTTGGGGCAGACACTGAGAGCATTATAATTGTCTTTGGTATCAGTCTCTCTAAAGTAGACCACCACATATTTGTGCAGATGAGTCTGGCTTCTTAGATCACTGCAGAAAAGGTTAAAGGCAAGGGGGAAGAGGTCTTGAGAGTTCTCACTGGGACTGCCCTCACTCTTGGCACAGGTACCATCGCAAACACTGTTGACGTCATTGGAAAGAAGGAAGACAACTTTGTCTGCTGCCTTCTTTTGAGTGGCAAGCCACTGCACTGGACCCATCTCTGCTATTTTCTTTTTCTGCCACTTTTCAAGGATGACCTCACTTCTGCAATGGTTTTGAAGAAATTCAGTGAAGTAACAAATTGTGTGATGGAAACATATTTCAGATGGGTAAACCACAAGAACCTTAATGGGGGGCAGTAGTGTGGTGGTAGAAAAGGAAGTCATCTTGTTCCTTTCTGTCAGGGGAGAAAAGCATTTGTTATCTGTGAACAGTAAACAGCAGGCTTTCACTCTGTAAACCATCCCTGACAAATGAACCCTTGTTAGAGAATGTCAGCTGAGCACCAAGGGCCTCGTTAGTGACAGCAAGGAAAAACATCCTGATGTTCCTTTTGAACACATCACCTGAAACACACTGATGCTTAAACCTTAACTTTTTAAACCTTATTTGAAGGGGTGGCCTGCCCCTCCACACCTGTGGGCGTTTCTCGTTAGGTGGAACGAGAGACTTAAGAAAAGAAATGAGACACAGAGACAAAGTATAGGGAAAGAAAAAGTGGGCCCAGGGGACTGGCGCTCAGCATACAGAGGACCCACGCCAGCACTGGTCTCTGAGTTCCCTCAGTATTTATTGATCATTATCTTTACCATCTTAGAAAAAGGGAAGTGGCGGGATAATAGGATCATGGTAGGGAGGTCAGCAGTAAGACATATGAATAAAGATCTCTGTGACATTGAATAAGGATATGCCTTGATACGCATATGCAAACATCTCCATAAACCTTTTTAGTGCATAAAGAGCAGCATTGCCGCTAGCACGTCCCACCTTCAGCCCTAAGGCGGTTTTCTCCTTTCTCAGTAAACAGAACATACAGTAAGGTTTTACACCGAGATGTTCCATTGCCCAGGGACGGGCAGGAGACAGATGCTTTTCTCTATCTCAACTGCCAAGAGGCCTTCTTTCCTCTTATACTAGTCCTCAGCACAGACCCTTCACGGGTGTCAGGCTTGGGGACCATCAGGTCTTTCCCTTCCCACGAGGCCATATTTCAGACTATCACATGGGGAGAAACCTTGGACAATACCTAGCCTTCCTAGGCAGAGGTCCCTGTGACCTTTGGCAGTGTGCGACCTTTGGCAGTGTATGTGTCCCTGGGAATTTGAGATTAAGAGAATGGTGATGACTTTTCACAAGCATACTGCCTTCAGGCACTTGTTTAACAAAGCACGCCCTGCACAGCCCAAAATCCCTTAAACCTTGAGTCACCACAGCACGTGTCTCTTGCAAGGACAAGGTTGGGGGTAGGGTCACAGATTAACAGCATCTCAAATACAGGACAAAATGGAGTCTCTTATGTCTACTTCTTTCTATATAGACACAGTAACAGTCTGATCTCTCTCTCTTTTCCCCACACTTATTTTAAAAGCAGTATTTTCTAAGTCCCTCTCACTAAAACAATCCTCTCAACCAAGCCTTCTCTTTTTTTTTTTTTTTTTTTTGAGATGGAGTCTCGCTCTGTTGCCCAGGCTGGAGTGCAGTGGCACAATCTTGGCTCACTGCAAGCTCCGCCTCCCGGGTTTACGCCATTCTTCTGCCTCGGCCTCCTGAGTAGCTGGGACTACACGCGCTCGCCACCTCGCCCCGGCTCGTTTTTTGTACTTTTTAGTAGAGACGGGGTTTCACTGTGTTAGGCCAGGATGATCTCGATCTCCTGACCTCGTGATCCGCCCATCTCGGCCTCCCAAAGTGCTGGGATTACCGGCTTGAGCCACCACGCCCGACCGCCTTCTCTTTTCAAATAAATTCATAGAAACTTTAGGTTTAAGATATTTTGTTGGCCAGGTTTGGTGGCTCACACCAGTAATCCCAGCACTTTGAGAAGCCAAGGCTGGTAGATCACTTGAGTCCAGGAGTTCCAGACCAGCCAGGGCAACATGGCGAAACTCCATCTCTACAAAAAGTACAAAAATTAGCTGGGCTTGATGGCATGCACCTGTGGTCCCAGCTACTCAGGAGGCTAAGGTGGGAGGATCACTTGAGCCCAGGAGGCGGAGGTTGCAGTGAGCCAAGATCATGCCATTCCACTCCAGCCTGGGCAACAGAGTGAGACCCTGTCTCAAGAACAAGGGGAAAAAAAAAAAAAAAAGGATACTTTGTTTGAGTTGGGTGATTGTAACCTCAGTACTTTTAGTGCTGTATATGAACAGGGACACTTTGCCTCTGCACTTCACATTTTGAGTTGGGTCAAAATTGCAATTCAGTAGTTGCTTGTACTGTCTTCTACCTGCAGGTAGTAGTTTCTTTACAGTTCCCAAAGTTAAGTGGCACCCCTTTTCAGCCCCTGGAACTTACCTGGAATTCTGCCCTATATGGTGCTATAAAACAGAAACCATGTTTGAAACTACTATAATGAATACAGGTCAGACAGCATCCCTAAATGTTGTAAGTATTCCTGAGGTCCAAGTGCCCCGTGGCTTTCTTAGCTTAGAGCATGGAGTTAATCTCATTCTAGTTACAACATCACAAATGACTCAAAGGATGCATTTGTATTTCCTTTTCTAGGTATGGAGAAGAGGAGGAGAAGTTTTTTTAATAGCTCTGCCTCGAGCAGAGTATGTAAATGCTCTGGTTTCTGTATTCAAATACTCCATGTTTTAAAGCTGGTAAAGTCCTTAGAGAGTACAGCTGACCCTTGAACAACATGGCGGGGAGTGGCACTGACCCTGCATACAGTTGAAAATCTCCTATAACCTTTGATTTTCCCACAACTTAACTTCTAATAGCCTACTGTTGATTGGAAGCCTTGCCAGTAACACAAACAGCCAATTAACACATATTTTGCATGTTATATGTATTATGTGCTGTATTATAATTAAGCTAGAGAAAAAAAAGGAAGAAAATCATGAGGCGAAAAGATATTTACTAATTCATTAAATGGAAGTGGACCATCAGAAAGGTCTTTATCCTTGCCATCTTCAAGTTGAGTAGGCTGACTAGGAAGAGGAGAACGGGGTTAGTCTTGCTGACTTAGGGGTGGTAGAGGCAGAAGAGGTGGAAGACGAGGCTGGAGAGGTGGGCGCCTCAGTGTAACTACAGAAATACATCATCATTTCTGACTTTTTGCTTTTTCATTTTTCTAAAAATATTTGTATTGGTACCAATCCTTCCTCCACCATTTGCTTTAGGTTTAATGCTTGTATCATAGAAGGGTCTGTGTTATAAAATAAGTGAAAAGCAGTCTTGACTGATCAGAAACCTGTGAGATTGTTTAATGTCAATTTGTTTTCTGGCGCTGCTGCTCTTCTCTTCGTTCCTCTAGTGTGGTTATCTGTTAGCTCTTGAATTTCTCCGAGATCCACATCTTGAAACCCTTCACCCCCCACCTTTTTTGCCACATCTACAATCTCTTTCGTGATTTCCTTGATTGGCTGTGTTGTAAATCCTGTGAAGTCATGCACATCATCTGGACAGTTTTCTCTTGCAGGAATTTATTGTTTCGGGCTTGATGGCTTTCATGGCTTGTTCTGTCACAATGATGGCATCTTCAGTGATGGAATCCTTCCAGACTTCCATGTTGTTCTCTCTGTTGGGGTTCTCTTCCATAGTGTTGACAATCCTTTCCATAAAGTACTGTGTGTAATAAGCCTTGAAGGTCCTTATGGCTCCCAATCTAGGGGCCAAATGATGATGTGTTTGGGGGCAAGGAGACCACTCTGAGGACTTTGGTGTTGAACTCGTGGGGTTCTGGGTGGCTGGGGGCATTGTGCAATATCAAAAGAACTTTAAAAGGCAATCCTTTCCTGGGAAGGTACTTGTGACTATAGGGACAAAGCATCATTGGAACCAATCCAGAAAAAAGTTTTCTCAATGTCCAGGCCTCCTTATTGTACAATCAAAAGATTGGCAGCTGGTGTTTATCTTTTCCCTTCAAGGCCAGGGGGTTAGCAGCTTTATAGATAAGGCCAGTCCTGATCATAAACCCAGCCGCATTTGCACAAAGCAGTCCAGTTAGCCTGTCCCTTCCTGCCTTAAATCCTGATGCATGCTTCTCTTCCTTACTAATCAATGTCCTTTGTAGCATTTTTTTCCCAGAAGAGGACACTTTCATCTGCACCGAAAACCTGTTCAGGCAGGTATCCTTTCTCCTCAGTGATTTTCTTAATGGCATCTGGGAACTCATATGCTGCCTCTTGGTCAGCAGAAGCTGCTTCTCCTGTTATCTTGACAGTTTTTAAGCCAACACACTTTTTAAAATTATCAAACCATCCTTTAGTGGCATTAAATTCTCCAGCTTTAGATGCTTCACCTTCCTTTTGCTTTAAGTTGTCATATAATGACTTTGCTTTTTCTCAAATCATATTTGAGTCTACAGTTACGCCTTATAGCAATCCTGCACCCACATAAAAGCTACATTTTCAATACAGGATTAAAAGGTATTCTGCAAAATGTGCAAGGTTTTCGTGCCTGCTGGTGTAGCTATAGTGATGGCTTCATTAATTTTTTTCTTTTTTCACTATGGTCCTTATGCTGGATTCATTTATCTTGAAATGGTGACCAATCACAGCTACAGACCCTCAATTTATGGTACATATCAAGCAATTTGGCTTTTTTCTTGTAGTGGAAAAAAAAAGGTTTTTTTTCTTTTTTTCATGATGTTGTTTCTTGGGAGCACTTCCAGCATTACTAGTGGCACTTGGTATGGGTCCTAAGGTGTTATTAAAGGTTTACAATATTGCACTAAACACGAAAAATACAAGAGAACCACTGGAGATACTTTCTACTGTGATATGTAATTTACTGGAGAGACAAACTGCTCGTTTGGAGATGATTAGCATCACATGGTGTTTTAAGTGGATACTCGCAACACTTGAGCTCACCGCAGTAGCAACAGGAGGTGGCTAGGAAATTATTAACAGCAGGACAGTGTGCACTGCAGTTAATGGTATGCAGTTACGATTTAATACCATATCTTTATGCTTATGTTTCTCTCAACTGTGAATGGTGCTGTGTACAGTTGGTATGTGTGTGTTTAAGTTTGGATAAATTTTTAACTTTTAATAGTTAAAATAGTTAACTATTGGTATGGTAGCAAATTATAAAGTAGACTAGGATCTGCATACATTTTCTGCATTGATGACATACCTTTTTCTTAATTTCTTTCAATATTTTAATTGAAAAATAAATTCATCTGAGTTTTTTTTCAAGTTGATACAAATCTCCAAAAAATTTTCCAGTGTATGTATTGGAAAAATCCAGGTGTAAGTGGCTCTGTGCAGTCCAAACCTGTTGTTCAAGGGTCAACTGTGTATGAATCCAAGCGAAAACTTTTCTTACACCTCAGAAGAACTGTTTTCTAAAAAACAGGAACTAGCATAGAGTAACCATCACAAGTAAAGTGTAATTTGTTATCAGCCATCTTTTGCGCATTTCAGTACTGGTAGATGGATCAATGGTAAAAATGGGACAGTCAGAAGATCTGGAATTCCTGACTCTACTTTCACCTGGCATGTGTGATCCAGTGATGCTCGTATCAGTCTCCGTAGGAGCACTTGAAGGTATTACATAAATGCTATCTAACTCCGGGAAATGCCAACATGTGATTGCCTCCAGAGGAATCTTCTTTTAAAAAAAATTCAAAATGTTATTTCCTTATGAGGATGTCTTTAAAGAATTATAACCCTTACCGTGCCTCCACATTAGATAGATCCCTGCCACCAGCACCCATGTGGCCACCAGCAGAGACGGCAGGAGGAGAGGCAGCCAGCCTCCCCGCTTGCTTCTGTCTGGAGAAAACAAAGCTTATTCACCTTTGGAAAACAAATCCACACGTATCTCTTATTGAAAAACTAAGACTTTGTATACTTTGTAGAGGTTTATTTATTTTTTATTATTTTTTAGTTTTGAGACAGAGTCTCGCTCTGCTGCCCAGGTTGGAGTGCAGTGGCACAGTTTCAGCTCACTGCAGCCTCTGCCTCCCAGGTTCAAGCAATGCTGCCTCAGCCTCCCAAGTAGCTGGGATTACAGGCATGCGTCATCGTGCCCAGCCACTTTGTAGAGGTTTAGATCCCTTTAAAGCCATCAGTCAGAAGCTCTTTAGAGAGTCTGCCAATCATATCTTTTTCCCTAGAGTGTGCAGGTCTTGCATTAGAGTCTCAAAAGGGATATGGGACCTAGGATGTTAAGAACAGTCCTAAAATCTCTGGCTTTCTCCTGATATGCACAGGCATTTTCACAGTAGGAACTAGGGTTTCTGTCCAGTTTTTTTTTTGTTCTTTAAGGAATTAATGTTATTCTCGGTACAACTGCTTACATACGTAGCACGTATAGATGGCATTTTTACAGGTCATCTTGTTAGACTGACATACATGGAGGGTAGTGCCACCCGCCTCACAGGAACATCAGGTAAGCTCAGGCACAGAGTGCCCAGGAATCTGTAAGGCTTTGCCCACGCACAAGTCAAGACTGCCAGGCACCTGGGTTGTCTTCACTTCATTTGGCTGAGTCTAATGACGCCTTCCAACTTTTGACCCCACCCCTGGTCTGTGGTGTAAACATTGTATTTCTCCATCTGTAATGAAAAAGCTAACACATCTCTAACTCCAGAGACATTTTCAGAAACATGCTGTTCTCAGGCACCAGTGAGGTGGTGCCATTATTCCTCATTTGTTATCCAAATGTTGGCCGTGTGACCACACCAACAGCTTATCCTGGGCCACGGAGACTGGTAAGAGAATCAGAATATGGTGAAATATTCATTCTCATATATACCCAGTCATCGTACACCTTTGACGTTTTTCAGCAGATCCTTGTGGCACTCAGAACATCCATTTTGCACCATGTATTTTTTTTTCCCTTTTGTGTATCCTGCTTTATAAAGAGTCATGAGTGGTTTTACAAATAAAACCTGTTCTTACTCAGATTCTAGGTTCTCTGGGACAGCACTGTTAGCTTTCTCTGCACCTCAGTTCAGTGTACACAGGCAGGGACCCCTTGCACTACCCACACACACACCCTTCCACATACTGAGTGGGGGCCGTGACTGTGTGTCCTGAGCCACTTTGATCATCTGGTTGAAGTGACTGGGCACTTACTGTTATCCAGAGGGAAAGGGACGCCTGTTTGTGGGCAGAGCACAACCGTTCCTTTATGTCGGATGCAGTCGCTGCCACAAGTAGGAAAATACGGAGTCAGCTGAGGAAAAACAAGAGGCTCAGAAAGTTTACACCATGCATCAGAGCTAAATCTCACCATGACTCCTACTTCCACCAAAACTTCCCTTCTTTCTGGCTTCACCCCTACCTCTAGTGTTGTCACGCACATTTTCCCCTTGGTCACATACCTGTAACAAAGCCCTAAAGTCAAAACCAGTGACCCAAGACCCACATGCCCAAGACTCCTGGGGTCTGAACCTAAACTTTGTACATGTTACTAATATACCAGTTCCCTTATCTAAAAGGGCTAGGTCATATCTTACCACATAGATAAACATTTCCTCTAGAAAAAAGGAGCAGCAGCGATCCTGTTGGCTTCCTTCAGCCAGTGCTTTAGGACTTGCAAGTCCCTGTAGTCAGGGAAGTATATGGTTCTCCAGAAAAGGGTAGCAGCCGTCATATCCTGGCTGGTGCCTGCCCCCTCTGGCCTGTCTGAGCACTTTTTATTCCAGGGAATGAAGCACGGAAGCTCCTTACTCTTTGGACCTCCTGTGTCCCCACCTCAAAAACTAGAGTTGAAAGAGATGTACTGAGAGGTGAAGGAGCACCTACTGCTCCAACTTCCTGTGTTCAGCTGGGTCCTCTGTGGCCCAGAGAGGACTGGCAGCCCCTCTCCAGAGTTCATACACTTCCTGGAACTCAAACCTTCCCATTTCAAACCCTTTGCAGCTTCATCTTGCAGTTAAAGGCTTGGGAAAGTAAAATGGTACTGCTATCCCTGAGTGCTGAGTGTCTGTGACAGAAAATGGAAATAAAAGGTGCTTTGGAAGGTCAGCAGCCATTAATACAAGCAAAAGGGACCACGACTGCCACGTCGGCCTCCTGACCTCAGCCCTGTGGAGGCTGCAGCGAGAGAGCCCCCATGAACGCCACTTAACTCGTGTCTGCTGGCAGAAGTGCATTTGACAAGAGAGAACGCATCCTTAAAAGCAATGAATGGTGGAACTCTTCTATGCCCCTTCCCTCCCCAGAGCAGCTCACTGAACTTTACCTGCACCATAGCACCTTCACTTTCCTCAGTCACTGGAATCACCACTGAAGCTCGCGTTTGTTTGTTCTGGTGTGGCTAAGAGAGACAGAGTCAAGAATTATGAGGTGCCGGGCGCACGGGCTCACGCCTGTAATCCCAACACTTTGGGAGGCCGAGGCAGGCAGATGGCTTGGGCCCAGGAGTTCGAGACCAGCCTGGGCAACATGGTGAAACCCCGTCTCTACTAAAAATGAAAAAATTAGCTCGGCATGGTGGCATGTGCCTTTAGTCCCAACTACCTGGGGAGGCTGAGGTGGGAGGATCACTTGAGCCCGGAAGGTGGAGGCTGCAGTAAGCTGTGATTGTGCCACTGCATTCCAGCCTGGGAGACAGTGAGACCCTGTGTCAACCTCCGCCCCGCAAAAAAAGAATTACGAGGCACAGGAGTGAGTAGATTGAAGGCTTCCAGCAAAGCAGCTTTGCTTCCCAAAAGGACTCCTTTCACTAGACCGTGTGTAAAGAAGAGCCCATTTCCTGCTTCGGAGACTTCTTTCTTTCTGTGGCTGGAGGTTCACAGTGACATCTCTCAGGATGCCCACAGGGATTTGTTTTTATCTGTTGAATTCATCAAAGTAGCCCAGCACATTTGGACAATACTGTCCCCATTTTCCTTCAAGGCACTAAGGAAAGCTGGAGGGCGAGGTGAAGGGGATGAAGAGAAAAAGTACCTCAGACACCTGAGAAAACCCGATGATGGTGCTGTGTTGGATAAGAGCCATGTATCTATTTCCCAGGGGACTGGTTGTGAAGTTCACTTCTACCGTCTCCTCATTCTTCTTACAAGCAGTGATGTTCGGATCCCACAGGCTTCCTATGAGTTGAGAGAGAACCATGTAGATGAACTTGCTAACTCTTCCCTCATTTAAGTTCCCCACAGGGCTTTATGGAAACGAATCCAAGTTCTCAGGAACAATGTCCGAGAGACAGGGACGCTGCTACACAGTGAACTTTTTATCACTGTTTCCAGAGTCTCAAAGCACTTGCTGCCCAAGACAGTTTGGGGATCCGTACGTCGCTGCTTTGCTAAAAAAGCTTCCCTGGACTGAGTGTGGTGGGAGGCATGGACTAGTTCTGTACTCACTGCTGTTTTCAACCTCTCTTTTGAGTTAAGGGATAGGGTCAGTATTTTCTCCTTCCCAGGATGGGGAGAAGGAGCCACGGGTTAGAAAACATGTCTAAAATTATAGAGCAAGTGAATTCACGATCAGGACTATAACCACTAGAATATTTTGTGTTCCAGGAGCTTCATCCATCAGACCATTCTGCCAGCTTCACTAGATGCAAAGAAAGAAGGAAATGGTTCATAGCTTAGAGGATATACCCTGATAGGTCTGCTCTGGCAGAAAAAGTCATTTCATTCGTGCGACTTGCAAATAAGGACTGGGTTGATTTCCAGGAACACAATGTATAATAGCAGAAATTACCTTCTCCACCGAGGAGACCATTTCAGGCCCTGGCTCAGAACTGTCTTTAGGAATTCAGGTCCAGGACTGACTTCAAGGCCCTCTGACCTCCTCACACCTGCAGTGTTCCCTGTACCCTCGGTGGGAAGCCCAGCGTCCAAATCCGCCTTATAGCAAGGACAGCATGCACAGCTGTCTGACAGGGTACCAGGGATGCCTTGTGCAGTGAAGGGTGCCTAAAAGTTCTGGACTGATCCAAATACCACTAGCCTCATTAGCTTTCCAACACTATGTTACTCAGAAATTTACACAAACCCTTGGAAAGTGGGCACTAGGGACTGATAATCCTACAGGGGATTATTACAAAATTCAAGGGGTAAAATTCACTAGCCTGTGAAAAGTGATCCTCTTTGAGGACACAAGTTGAGAGCATACTTGTGGGCCAGTCCTTCAGCGAACTCACACTCCCACCTTGAATGTTTGCTAATCCAAACAGAAGGTTCTTAGGGTCCCCATGGCCACAGGTGGACAGTGCTGGTGTCTGAGCTGGTGGAAGGGCTCATAGGACTCCAGTCAATCAGGAAGAGCCTTTGGTGCTGCTGAGCCACTTGGGCTAAAATGTTGTTACCCAAGGGGGTGGGGGTGGTTCTTTGTGACTGTTGCTCCACTATGTAAATGTACTAAGGGTCTACCCCTTTCTGGACAGGCTGCTCCACTCAGCGGGCAAAGTGCTTGCTGGAGATCAGGAGCCCTAGGTGCTTCTGTCGCCACCGTCGGGGGTGCCTTGGATATGCGACTCTCCCCTAGGGCTCAGTTTCTTCATCTGTGCAAAGATGAGAGCTGTGCTGCCTCAAGTTACAAGTTTCTTCAAATAAAAAAAGCAAATGCTGTATTTACTTACCGGCCTTGACACACTTTTTTTTATATTTCATTATGTGGTCTAGGCAGCCTGTAAATTTGAATGAAAGTTTTTACATTTTAGAAAAAGCTATCTCTGCCCCACCCCCTTTGCCAACAAGTGCACACCCACATACACATGCCACACCTGTAACAAATTGCCAAAACTCCACATGTAAGATGGCAAATTCAAATGGGGCTCTAACATTTTACTGTTAAACAGGAGAACATCTGCCCATGACGTGATAACCAGGGTCTAATTTAAATACAGCCTTTATCAGAACAGTGTCTTTGATCCCTAAGAGAAGACTCGAAAACCATCCATCATTTGAAAATGACATTTGGTAATATCTGTAGACGCTGCCCCTTGTAGGACATGAAGACTAATACTCCCATACCCTCACCCCCGGGTGGGGTAGAATTAGTGACTTGTTTCCAAAAACGAGAGTTGGGAAAACCAGTAGATTTACATGGAGAAGCCTGGCAGGCCCCACATCAATCTAGTGTTGATGGTGACCCCCAGCCTGGTGTCATGTGGGTGCCATGCACCCCTGATGGGATGCGATAAGAAGGGCCCAGCACCTCTGTGATATGAATTCCCTGTCTAATCATGAGACAAACCCAAACTGGGGGACATTCTACAGGATGCCTGGTCAGAACTCAAGACCATCAAGATTCTGAAAAACAAAGACTAAGAAACTGTTACAGACCAGAGGAGAGACACACAGGGACTAACTGCAACTGGAACAGAAAGAGGACATTCATGAAAAAGCAGGTGAAATCCAAATAAAGTCTGGAGTCTAGTTAACAGACATGTACTAACGTTGGTTTCTTAGTTTTGACAAATGTATCATGGTAATATAAGATGCTAATAATAGGAGAAGCTGGGTGAGAGGTATATGGAAACTCTTTGTACTATCTTTGCAACTTTTCTGTAAATCTAAAATTATTCCAAAATAAGGCTGGGCACGGTGGCTCACTCCTGTAATCCCAGCACTTTGGGAGGCCAAGGTGGGCAGATCACGCGAGGTCAGGAGTTCGAGACTAGACTGGCCATCATGGTGAAACCCCGTCTCAACTAAAAATACAAACATTAGCTGGGCGTGGTGGCTCATGCCTGTAATCCCAGCTTCTCGGGAGGCTGAGGCAGGAGAATCACTTAAACCCAAGAGGCAGAGGGTGCAGTGAACTGAGATGGTGCCATTGCACTACAGCCTGGGTGACAAGAGTGAAACTCCATCTAAAAAATAAATAAATAAATACATAATAAAACAATTCCAAAATAAAAAAGCTTATTTGAAAACAAAATGAGGTTTGCTCTCATCAAGAAAGCTGGAAACCACGTGTAGTAAATGGTGCAGCAGCAAAAACACCCTGGACCACAATCTCCAAGACCAGCAGTGAATTGGAAATCACCCGTTTGGCTTTGATGCCTTGCCTGTGACAGATGACAGGATGGGGGTATGGAAAGGGTGACTCGGCTCAGACGGACCCTTCACACACACCATCCTGTCTTATCCTCATCACATCCCTGTGTGTGACATTGCAGCTGTCGTACCAGAGAACTGGTCCTGTGTCACAGAGCTGGGGCAAGGCCCCAGCATCCAACTCGGGACCACCCTGCCTCTCATGGACAGCTCGGGGACAAGCCAACTGGAGTCTGTGGATCCTCAGAGGCCCAGCCATAGGCAGCCCATCCTAGAAAGCTGAGATTGGAATGAACAAACATTTTGCATCAGTGATATAAAGAGTGGCTCAGCTGCATTGGTTTAGAAGGACCAGAGTGTGAATGTCAGCTTCACTTTTACTGTGTGTATAACCCAGGGAAAGTGACTTCACCTCTCAGTTTCTTCATCTGTAAAATGCAGCTATCCCAACCTTGGGGTTGCTGGGATGCTTAAGTGAGATGATGCATGTCAAGTATTCAGCACAGTGCCTGGCACACAGGAATAGGCTTTTCTCTACATTTTACCTGACTTTATCCTCTCTGCTCTGTGGGTAAAGTACGGTTACTACTGTGTCCATGCTTTAGATAAGGGAACTGAGACTTAGCAAGGCCAAAAGCCTTATCCAGGGTTCCCTGGGCTCTCTCTGTACATATCCCAAAGCAGGCATCCCAGCAAGACAAAGAATAATAAACGAGTGAAAAAGTTTACCTGGTGAGGTGAAATTCACAGACATGGAAGGGCCATCTTCATTCATATTTGCATTAGGAATATTATGGGCCCCAATGAAATAGACTGTGTTCAGCTCTACAGGGAAGCCGATGTAGGAAAACGTCCACTGAAAGGCAAAGCAAGGAACTCTCAATTCCCAAAACACTGCAATACAGAAACAGTATACCTTAGTGTGTTGCCCTTTTAGTTTGTATTTCATTACTTATTCTGTGAAAACTTGGGTCTCCAACCAATGCCTACTTAGGGAATGAGCACTACACAATTTACAGAATCAGAGAAGTATAAAGTTTTAAAGCCAGGATCTAATTTAAATCCAGTTCTCTTCCCTCGGCTGGGAGGGAAAAACTGAGGCCCAGAGATGCTGACTTACCAAAGGCACAAAACAGAGAAGTAGCCGAAAATGGGATTTGAACCAAGGGATCTTGCTCTAAGCTCTGAGTCATAGCTATTTACTAGCCTGTGTGAGCAGCACATCATCCATGCTTCCCAAACAAAGGGCCTAGCTTTCAGCAACAATTAGCCAAATACATAAAAGTGCCTATGGCCGGATGCAGTGGCTCATACCTGTAATCCCAGCACTTTGGGAGGCTGAGGCAGGCAGATCGCTTGAGCCCAGGAATTCAAGACCAGCAACACAGTGAAACCCCTCTCTACAAAAACTACAAAAATTAACCAGGTCTGGTGGCTCATGCCTGTAGTCCCAGCTGCTTGGGAGGCTGAGGTAGAAGGATCGCTTGAGCCCAGGAGATTGAGGTCACAGTGAGCCATGATCGCACCACTGCACTCCAGCCTGGGTGACAGAACAAGATCCTATCTCAAAAAACAAACCAAAAAACAAAAAATGCTTACTTTACCACCTGAGGGTCTGGTCTGAGTCTGGAAGGCCTCCGTGTAATTGCACCTCACACAGCTGTAGGACTGGAAGTTGCTTTTGCCCGTCACACAAATCTTGGTAGCCTTCAACAAGCGGATGCTGGCTGCCGAGATAGGCAAGAGGGCATTGGTTTATTTAGCACTTGCTGTGTGGCTGACTTGATACTAGATACTTTACTAGCACACTTTACTTTATGTCTCAGTTCATATTCACAATAGTACTGAAAGGTAGGCACCACTGTCTCCAGTTTATAGATGGGGTTCGTGAGTCTTAGGAAGTTTCAGGGAGCTCTGCTTAAACTTACAAAGCTCATCAGCAAGCAGCAGATATGAATTCAGATGCCAAAGCCCAAGCTCCCTCCTCCTCACAGGTCAGCTTGAATTTCATAGGATGCCTGCAAAGGTGGCTATCGCTCTGCACTATTCTGGGTCTCTCTTAAGAGGAACAGGCTGGCCTCAGGGAGACCCACGAAGACCCTCCAAGAGTGTCATCACCAAACCACACCTGTTCCGACTGCACCTTTATACATGCTGATTCTTCTCCCTGAAGGTCCTTTCCTCCCATTATCTACCTCTTCAAGTCTCACTCCTTTAAAGCCCAACTCACTCATGCATCACAGCTTATACCCATAGCTGACAAAAAGCTCACTCTGTGCCAGGTAAGGGCCCAAACGCTTATGGCCGCATCTCACCTAAAGCAACCTCACCAGGGCCCCTTTCCCGCTTCTCTCACCCTATCCCACTCAGATGAAGCATAGCTTCCTTCTGGGACTCCCCTGACATTGTGCCTGTGTCTGCTTCCCCTACCCCTCTGAATCCTCCTGGGTGGAGACTGTAGGTGACTCCTCTCTCTGTGCCTGGTACTCATGGATTCTTGACTGGGTACACTTTTTTCCAATCTGAATTTAGCAGATGGAAACCAAAAGGATGGGCATTAGGATCCCAGGAGTAGCTCATTGAAAGAACTCACATGGTGCCTTGCAGCGTAATCTTGGGGAAATGCCAAAAGCTTCATGACATCATCTGGGAAGTAGAAAAGTAATCTATCTAAGCCAGTGCTTTCCCTAAACAGGAGTAGAGTGGGGGAAATCATCTCAGGCCTTACCTTATCTTCTTCCATGAAGTACATACACAGAAAAGTACACAGATCATAAGTGTACCACTTGCTGCATCAGGACACTCATGCAACCAGTATGCAGGTTAAGAAACTCCCTCAGGTGTGCCCCTCGCGCTTCCTTTCAGTCACTCCTACCCCAGCAGGAACCACTATGCTGACTTTTTTTTTTTTTTTTGAGACAGTCTGTCACCTAGGCTGGAGTGCAATGGTGCAGTCTTGACTCACTGCAACCTCCACCTCCTGGGTTCAAGTTATTCTCCTGCCTCAGCCTCCAAAGTAGCTGGTATTATAGGCATGTGCCACCATGCCTGCCTAATTTTTTGTATTTTTAGTAGAGACGGAGTTTCACCATGTTGGCCAGGCTGGTCTTGAACTCCTGACCTCAAGTAATCTACCCACCTTGGCCTCCCAGAGTACTGGGATTACAGGTGTGAGCCACTGCACCTGGTTTTTTGGGTTTTTTTGTTTTTTTTGAGACGGAGTTTCACTCTGTTGCCCAGGCTGGAGTGCAGTGGTGTGATCTCAGCTCACTGCAACCTCTACCTCCTGGGTTCAAGCGATTCTCGTGCCTCAGCCTCCCGAGTAGCTGGGATTACAGGTGCACAACACCACACCTGGCTAATTTTTGTATTTTTAGTAGAGACGGGGTTTTGCCATGTTGGCCAGGCTGGTCTCAAACTCCCGGCCTCAAGTGATCCACCAACCTCGGCCTCCCAAAGTGCTGGGATTACAGGCGTGAGCCACCACTCCTGGCCACTCTCCTGACTTCTAACCAGTAGATTGGTTTTGTCTGTTTGGCACTTTCTGTAAATGGGATCATATGGCATGTATGCCTGCAGGCATGCACACAGATACAAATGTACAAACTCTTTTGAATCTGCCTTCTTATGTTTGTGACATTCATCCATATTGTTATATGTAGTTACAGATCATTCATTCTTGTTGCTGTAACGGAATTTATTTGGTGATTCCTTTCTACCGTTGGGCATTTGAGTCCTTTCTAATGTTGCCTGTTATGAGTAGTGTTACTAGATCATCCTAGTATGTGGCTTTTGGTGCATGTATGCATGTATTTCTGTTGGTTATGCCTAGGAGGGGAATTAATGGTTCCTATAGCCTGCACATTTCTGATTTAGCAGACATTTTGGGCCTTATCTCTCATAGATGCAAACTTACCATCTGCCCGGAGTACCCAGCTTACATTCATCAAAATTGAATAGTCCCCTGTTGCAACACTAGTTTTAACAGGTTCTACTCGGAGGTCCCTCAAGTCTCCAGGGGTTAGATCATGTTGTAGCATCCACTCTGGAGACGGCCCTGGGAAAAGGCAAGACTTCCATGACACTCTCCTTCCTGGCCCAATCTGATGCCATGCCATCTCCTCTCAGTGACTCACCCCAAACCTTCCCCCATTCACAATTCCTCACTTCTTTTTTTTTTTTTAATTAAAAAAATTGTTTTTTTGTAAAGGTGGGGTCTCACTCTGTTGCCTAAAATGATCTCAAACTCCTGGCCTCAAATGATCCTCCCGCCTCAGCCTCCCAAAATGCTGGGATTATAGGTATAAGCCACCACGCCCGACACAATTCCTCAGTTCTTCCTGCTAAGGCCAAATGTTTCTTAGTGCTGGTTGATTTATAGCTGAGATAATGTTGCTCTAAGAGAAGTACTCTCAGCCTCCTGGCCTCCACCTATGGAGCACTTGGGACCACTCCAGGTGCCTGTGTATGTACATATGTATATATTTAGTGTATTTGACATGTTTATTAGAGTCAGCCCTGCCTTCCTCAGGCCTCGCCCCTGGATTCCAGGCAGTTGGCCCACACAACCCCCCCTTTCCCACCTCCTAACCTTTGCTGGTGCCATCTCTCCTCCAGCTCACTCTCCCCACTCACATTTTTTGGGCAGAAGCCTACCCATTCTTCAAATGTCACCATCTCAAATTCCCGCTCTCCTATGAAACATTTGCTTCTTGGTCCCAACTCTAAGTGACCTGCCTTTCACGCCCTCGATCTTCCTCTGTAAAGTGGCAGGCATCACTTTCCACCTTATATGGCAAGTCCTACCCTGACTGGCCAGGAGGCGAGCCTGTCTGAAACACGTCTTCATTCCCACAGAGCCCCAGAGTTCTGCTTTAAGCAGACAGAGACTTCGTCTGCAACAGCCAATAAAGCAATGGTTCACCCTGTGCCTAGTCTTCAATGACCTATTGCCTATATTAGGCCTCCTAAAAGTCCAGCTGTGCTTACAATGTAAAGCCCCAAATACCCATTCTCTAATGTACCTACCAGTTTCAGAGCCACACTGAACGGTCTGTGGGAGAGAAGAAAACCAAGCGTCATGTTGAAGCCGGCAAACCACAAGCTCTCCTTTGCCAAATTAGGTAGAACACCATTTTCCCCTTACATGCATATACAAGTGACAAACTTTCAATAAAAGATGAACTGGTTCTGCTTCACAGCTTAGGGGGAAACTAAGCTGCGCCACTGTAGGCTATGATGGGCCATGGATTAGCCATCAGTATACCTGATCCCAAAGCCAGTGCAAAACCTCACTTGAAGACCAGAGGTGGGTCTCCATCCATCTCTGGATGTCAGCCTTCCCTGCTGCAAGCAGGGGATGACTTGGGACCGATGTGAGGCCCCTTCACACTCTAATGTTTAACTCTAGGATTTTAGGATGGCCTGGAGTATTTACTGGGCTACCCCAGGTTAAGGAGTAGCTATGCTAAGGAGATGAACAAAAGCAAGCTCTGAATGCAGTCCAGGGTACTTTCCTCAGGTTCTTTAAAATATTCCCCTTCTAACACAAAAGGACTCACTGAGCAATTAAAGAAACCATAAGCAATTATTTGTGTTCAAGAAAGGCTCGTACTAAATCGTTTGAAGTTAGCTGCTCATGTTTTTTCATAAGAAAAAATAATTTGTGCTTTGGTTCTGGAATAAATTACTCAACCTAAAATACTGAGGCTTTAGCCAGCAGCAAGCTCAAATGACAAGACTCATTGTGATATGTCCAGCAGCTCTGGAACACCCTACGGAGCATCTACATTTCCAAACACCTTCTAAGACCTCCTAAGACTTTTGATGGTTTGAGTGACTTGAGTTTGGGCAAAATTGTCAATAATTTATTCATCTTTAAAAAAATGAACTCTAAGGGATATCATCAGATTTTTTTTTTCTTTTTTTGAGACAGAGTCTCACTTTGTCGCCCAGGCTGGAGTGCAGTGGCGCAGATCTCGGCTCACTGCAACCTCCAGCTCCCAGGTTCAAGTGATTCTCCTGCCTCAGCCTCCTGAGTAGCTGGGATTACAGACGCCTACCACCATGCCCAGCTATTTTTTGTATTTTCAGTAGAGACAGGGCTTCACCATGTTAGCCAGGCTGGTCCTGAACTCCTGACCTCAGGCAATCCAGCTGCCTCAGCCCCCCAAAGTGCTGGGATTACAGGCGTGAGCCACTGCACCCGGCCAGACTTTATTATTATTATTATTATTATTATTATTATTATTATTATTTTAAACAAATAAGCCATCATACCAGGAGCTGAGTTCTTATCAAAGGGCCGGTGAGACCAGCCAAGCAACAACCCTAAATGCTACCAAGCTCAAATTGTTGGCCTTGTAGCAACTACAGCAAAAGGGATGAATTCTTCCCTGCAGTGCAAAAAGTCAAGGGGGCTTCTGAAGTGACACAGAGGGGAAGGACAGGAGCTGGAGACATCAGGAAACGGTGAATGGGGTTTGTCCACCAGCAGGTGACTACGGAGCTTGATGCTATATGCTATTCTAAGAGGGCAGGGGTATCATTTCAAAGGTTATTTGGGGGATGAACTGTTTTATCTTCAGTGACCCAGAAGATTCCCTCGATCATTCAGGGCACTGGGGAAGAAAGGAAACTGTCTTCACGAATGAACATGGCAATCAATATGGCCAAAAAGGGAGGGGGTGCTAATGGAGAAACAGTTCTTGTGCCCAACAGGTGAGCAGACCCCAAGTAACAATAACGAGTGCTGACTACGTGCCAGGCCCTTCGCCGCTAATTGCAGGCCATGTCGTTATTCCTTAAGAGACCCTGGTGGGTTCGGTACTGCCCTTCGTTTTACCGTTCAGGACTTGGAGTTTGGTGAGCAGAAATGACAGAACCAACAGTACAGGGGGCATCTGAGACCGGGTCTGTCTGATTCCCACTCCCCTGACTCAAGCAGCCTGACGCCAATGTCCGGGGCTGCCCCCGAGGGTGCAGGCATGCCCCTCGAGCCGGCGGTCCGCGCACGCCTTCGGGACAGCCTGAAGTGGCGGGTCAGACGACGTCAGGATCTAGGCTCGAGTGCCGGGAGATGGGGTAAGGGGTGCTGGAGGGGGCTTACCGGCTCTCGGGGTACGGCGCTCCTGCACAGCGCGGCCAGGGTCAGCAGCACGAGCGACATCGCCGGACCACTGCGCTGGATCCAGGCTACCAGCACGCTGCGCGCTTATCCCGGCGCTCCGGGGCCGCCCCTTCTCGGCTCCGCCTCTTGCAGCGCGGACCCAGTCCAGCCACCCTGACAGAGGGCGGGCCCGCTGGCCCCCTCCCAGGCTGGGGCAGGTCGCAGCGCCCTCGCCTGCCGGGACTCGGAGGAATGGGCCGAGTCCGAGCGCAGGCGGAGCGCCGGCAGCCGCGGCGCGCGGCGGCCCCCGCGCACACGTGCGTGCAGTAAGCCAGGTGCCCCTGCTGCACCCGCCCTCGGGCTGCGCGCCCCCCCGCCGGAGCCCAGCTAGCCTCGCCGCCCTGGGGCCGACCTGGTCGGAACGGCCGCGTGCCCCTTCCGGACACGGAGAGCGCGCGGGGCCCCGGCGCCGCCGGTTAAAGTGCCGCGGGACAGGGGCCGGGCCGCGGCCACCCGCTCCTCACGCTCTGGCCTCGACTGTCGGGCCCTCGGCCGAGTCGCCCCGGGTGAGTAGCCGCGGACGCGCCCGGACGACCCCACAGCAGCGCCGCCGGGCCGGGAGCCCGGAGAGGCCTGGGGGCCGGAGGTTTGGGGCCGGGCTGGACGCCGAGACCCGGGCCCGCTTTACACAATCGCCCCGCCCCGCGAAGCGAAATGGGTGGAACGCGGACTGCCGGAGCTCACTGACTCCTTTGAGGGAGCAAGTTCTTTCAGCTACGCGGTGTGAGAGCGGTAGGAGTGCCCGCTGCCCGACCCCAGGCTTTCTGGTAAATGTCTGTTTCCACCAAGTGAGTTCGGACAGCAGCACCTGGGGCTCCCAAAGCGGAAGCCGTCAGCACTGGCGATTTGGAGCTGCGCTTCTCAAATTTCCCTGGCCCGGGATCTTTGAGCACCGCCTAAAATGAGATCCAGACGGCAGGTCCGGGTCAGGCCCGGGATCTGCATTTAACGAGCCTCCACCCACGCCCCCGTAATTCGTGGGTGGGTGGCCCAGGGACCATCCTTTGAGACACAGTGGTTTGGGGGAAAGTTCACAAAGATCAGCTGGGCTAACAGTGGAGCCACAGAGGCTGGAACTGCTGCTTCAGCCACCTCGGTTTGCAAACGACAGGGTTGTGGTGACCAACTCAGGGCCATTTAAACTTGTAGGCAGAATTAGCTCCATTCTACAAATGAGAAGACGGAGTCCTAGAGAGGGGTATGGAACTTAGGGATGTGTTGTTAGCTGGTGAGAGGTTGTACTGAGTCAAGCAGCTGTTTTAGCTGAGGCCCTACTTGTGTGCCAGGCCTGGCCCCCCTGCCAGCTGGGTTAGGGCTTGCATGGACTGGGGATCAGCCAGAGGTTTGGGCTCTGGCATGCATACGTGTGGAGTTGCAGGTAGCATTTTCAGAGAATTGCTCCGGTTCCTGACCAAGGAACTCAGTTGAGGTTGTGGCCGCACCCCTGCCTGGGGCTGGGCCACCCTGAGCCCCTCATTCCACCTCTCTGAGTTGCTTTGGGCCCTGTGGCCCCTGAGAACATTTTCAGCTCTCATAGTCATCTTCCTGTTCAGCAAATACGTGCTGGGTGCAAAGGTGCACGACACATGGGTGCTGGCTGATGGGTACTCCTGGAGTGAGGATGAGTGCAGTGAGAAGTATTTTCAAGGACACAAGTGCCCGCCCTGCTGCGGAAGCTCAGCTGAAAACAGCCTGGTCTGCAAGCTCACGATTGTGAACTTTGGCCGGGCGCGGTGGCTCAAGCCTGTAATCCCAGCACTTTGGGAGGCCGAGACGGGTGGATCACGAGGTCAGGAGATCGAGACCATTCTGGCTAACACGGTGAAACCCCGTCTCTACTAAAAACTACAGAAAACTAGCCGGGCGAGGTGGCGGGCGCCTGTAGTCCCAGCTACTCGGGAGGCTGAGGCAGGAGAATGGCGTAAACCTGGAAGGCGGAGCTTGCAGTGAGCTGAGATCCGGCCACTGCACTCCAGCCTGGGCCACAGAGCGAGACTCCGTCTCAAAAAAAAAAAAAAAAAAAGATTGTGAACTTTGTCCCATGGTGCTGAGGAATAATGGTACAGGCTTAGATGGTCATCAATTTTCAGTTTTACAAAGGCCACCTGGGTGGCTCTGCAGGGCAAGTAGAGGGCTCGTCCCTCTGAGACGAAGGAGCAGGCAGCCGTTCACTAACATGCGTTCATTCCGTATCTGATTCTGTACTGTGGGCCAGGCTCTGGGCTGTGCTGGCTTTTCAGCTGTGTGCCAGGGCAGGCCCTGCTGTGGTGAGCTTGGTGGTGTTTGGCACACGGGCTTTGAGACAACCAGGGGTGCAGAGGTTAGGCCTGGAGACAGGGTTCGTCAGTCAGACTTTCTCAGGGGGCAGTGGAGAGGAGAGGAGGATAGAGCCCTGGGGAGGAGGGCTTGCCGGAGGAGATGGGGAGGTCTAGGAGGGGCTGCAGCAGGAATGCCCAGTAGTGAGGGAGGAACTCATGGGGTCAGATGGGGCAGAGAGACCAAGGGCACTGAGGCTGGTTGGTGGCAGTCACAGGTAGCCTTGGCAAGAGGAAAGGGGAGGTGGTTTTGTAAAAAGAGAAGGGCCGAGGTTCTTTCTCCAGGGGAAGAAGTGTCAGGTGAGGGTGGTCTGGAGGTGGCTGAGCTGTGAGTAAGAAGGAGGAGTACTCAGGCAGGAGCTGCCAGGCAGACCCAAGACACAGCCCAAGTGGCTTTCCTGCTGTCCTGGGTTCAGGATGACACTGCCCTGGCCCCCTGGGGCTTAGGGATGGGGTGAAACCTAGTTCAGTTCCATAGTTGGGGCTGTGGAGTGGAGGAGAGGGTGTGACAGGCCCTGCAGCCACAACTGGAGGTTGAGGTGGGCAAACAGGGTGTGTCCGCCTGTCCCCTGGGGGGTTCCCCTGCCCCCTGCCCTGCTGGCTCAGAAGGCCATGCCTCAAGTAGTCCTGCATGAGAGGTCCCAGGTGGCCTGCTGGAAGGGACACAATTTATTTGGGTGCCTAAGCCTGATAACTTTGTGGCTTTTTGAACTAGAGGCTCTGGCAAGTCACTGCTCTTCTCAGAGTAGTTTCCTTTTCTGTAAAATGGGGTGGTGATAGGAGCGATGAAGTGATTTGAGTCTATGAGAGAAGCGACCTTTGGAGATTTTCTGACCTTCTCCCTTCAGTCATAAATTCTGCTAGGTCTGGGTTTCTGAAAGAGTGACCAGACAGTGTGCCTTCTTGTGCGGAGGGGCTGGGGGTTGGGGGGAGGTGGGGTGGGGGAAGGGGTGGCTTTCTAGGTGCTCATTAAATGCTTGAATGGATGAATAAATTAACACCTACTTTCCTCCAAGGCCAGTGCCTGTGACTGCCCACCCAGGGGAGCTGGTTTGAACTTCCTCCTCTTGCTTCACAGGCAGAGCAAAAGTCAGGGCCTCTGCCAGAGCCTGGAAGATCACTGGGTCAAGTACCCATGGCCCTGACCCAGACCCTAGGGACAGGCTCTGTGCAGCCACGGTGTAGTGAGATGCCTGGCTTCCAGACCACCTGGTTCTGTGACTCATTCACCATCTGTTGGCCTTGAGTGAGGCTCTTGGTCTTTTGGAACCTCAGTTTCTCCATCTGTAACATGGGACTGACATCAGTTCTGCCTCCCCAGCAGGGCTGTTAGGAAACACAGAAGAAACAGCAAATAGGAAACAAGTTGAAGGATTTAAGAGTGCTGTGTAAATTTAGGGGTAGGAGAGGCAGAACCAAAAAAAAAAAAAAAAAAGGAAAATTCCCTAGGACCCAAGAATCACGGTAATCCCCAGATTCTGTCATTGTTATTCAGACCTTTGCTTCTTTGCCTGATCCATCCCTGGGAGAACAAGGCCATCAGGGTTGTTGACATGTCCCGCGGGTCCAGCTTCCACCCACACAGGTGGAATTTTCCACTTCATTCTTTTGCAAATATTAATCAAAGCCCTGGCTGGTCAACAGTGGATTCATTGTCTCGTGAAGAGTGAGCCGTTTCTGGCACATACTGGCTGTCTCCCAGGGACTCTGGTGGTGAGCCTGAGCTGGGAGAGGAGCTGTTAGGAGCACTCCTGGCATCGGTGCTCCCTCAACCCCATGTTCTGCTCCAGGTGGTTAAGCTTGGTCAACTTTAATGCCTGCTTTGAGGGAAAGACCCTGAAGCCACACGGAGGGCATGCACCCCTCTGTTCCCAGCAGGGCTACCAAACCGCATTTTCTCTGCTGTAGTAGGAGGGGCTGACCCAGAAAAGCCCACAGACTCAGGCCAGGTGTTAACTCAGCTTTAATCCCACTCGTCCTGGTTCCTAGGAGAAACCCCTTGAAGTCACATACATGTGTTCTGTTCATGGCTGTGGTCCCTGTGCCTTGTCTCCTGGGTACTTGCATTGATTTTCACATTGTTGTTATCACACTGGGGTCTCAAAGAAAGCCTGGAATGCAGAGGAGGCAGGAACTGTTGTTCTCTCAAAGCTCCATCTGTAAACAGGGGTGATGAAATTAGCCTCACAGGGCCGCAGGGAGGACCACCCTGTCAACCTACGTTGGGCCCTATGTTGGGCACATGCAACAGGATTGGTGGTATATTTTTTGATCCATGATACTTGAATGTATTTGTTATTAATAATATTATTGGTCATAGATATAGCATCACATTCCACACTTTATGGAGGAAGAAACAAGATGAGTGAGGCTATGTAAGAAGAGGGAGGATGAAACTCAGGCCATGCTGTGAATATGATAAAATCACTACGTGGTTTGCTTTTAGCTTTGTGCTTTGTTTTTCTTTTCTTTCCTTTTTTTTTTTTTTTTTGAGACAGAGTGTTGTTCTGTTGCCAAGGCCAGAGTGCAGTGGTGCAATCATAGCTCACTGGGTTCAAGCAATCCTCCTGCCTCAGCCTCCCAAGTAGCTGGGACTACAGGTGCACATCAGCACACCACCATGCCTGACTTTTTCTTTCTTTTTTTATTTTTATTGTTTAGAAATGGAGTCTTGCCATGTTACCGAGGCTGATATTGAACTTCTGGCCTCAAGCAATCCTCCTGCCTTGGCCTCCCAAAGTGCTAGGATTACAGGCATGAGCCACTGCACCTGGTCCTTTTAATTCTTTGAAATGTATTTTTAGCTCTTGGCCCTCAACAAAACCTATGAAATGAGTGGTTGCGTTTTCATTTCATAGATGAGGAAACTAAGGCCTGTGGATGCTAACCACGAGTGAGCAGAGTGGAGACTGCAACCTAAGGATCTTGACTACCAGCCACTTTCAATTCTCTTTCAATGTAGTAAAACTTGAACATGGAACACCAATGCATGAAACTGACACAGGTGACATTGCATATTCATGTGAGTTTAGTTTGTTTATTCATTCATTTATTTATTATTTATTTTTGAGACAGAGTTTCGCTCCTGTCGCCCAGGCTGGAGTGCAATGGTGTGATCTCCGCTCACTGCAGCCGCTACCTCCTGGGTTCAAGTGATTCTCCTGCCTCAGCCTCCTGAGTAGCTGGGACTACAGGCGCCAAACACCACGCCTGGCTAATTTTTGTATTTTCAGTAGAGATGGGGTTTCACTATGTTGGCCAGGCTGGTCTCCAACTCCTGACCTCAGGTGATCCGCCTGCCTCGGTCTCCCAAAGTGCTGGGATTACAGGCGTGAGCCACTGCACCCAGCCTGTGAGTTTATTTTATAACCTTATATTTGTGATTTGTGTGTGTGTGTGTATCATAGTTAGAACAGTGATACCATTTTCAGGAGCACACTAGAAACCTGGGGCCATGGGTGCAGGTTGATGTCTTACACTAGCCCCAGCTCCTGATTTATTTCGGTATTTTAGTGATAGAGTGATTTCCAGTTGATACAAAGAAGCAGTCAGTTTTTCAAACGCTCACCTTGCAATCTGAGGACCCTCTGCGGTTAAACCCATCCAGAAGTTTGAAGGGGAAACAGCAGTGGGCATGTATGTGAAAATTGGCTGGCTAACCATGGCTGGCCAAGGTGCTTTGACCAGCAGGGGCACCCAGCACACAACCTGGACCTTGCAGTGAGCTATGATCCTGCCACTGCACTCCAGCCTGGGCAACAGAGGTATCTGCTGGAAGTGGCTCTGCTTGTACTGGCGTGGAAGTGTGCCAATGAGCGCAGAAAATCAAACAGGCTTTGCAGCGCCTGTGATGCGTTTATAGGAAGCACTGGAGTCAGCACAGAAGATGGTGGGAAGAGAAGCTTTGTCCTGGTGTCTCTGGCCAACCTCCTAAGCTGACGGATCTGGGGTCTCCAGGGGATCCATGTCTGGTCCATAACAGTGCTTCTCAAACTCTCCATGGTGAAAGACTAGAGGATTGTTTTTAAAATGTTAATCTTTCATGGGCCAATTTTTAAAATATGATGAAAATTGTTATAAGAAGATTGAAGATATATAAAAAGATAAGCCCGTTATCTGCTTATTAGACTCGACAGACATGAGGTTGCTGTGTCAAATGATAAAACTGTAAACGTTTCTACCCTCTGACTTTTGATTCTGTACTTATCTTTCTCAGACAATCACAAAGAGTGCGTAGGCCAGCCCTGGTCACAGAGTGCACCGTATCCTGTCACTTCTGCATGTGAGGTGGGTATTTTTTAACTGAGATTTCAAAAAAAAAAAAAAAACGGGTTAAAAGTTTACTTGAAAAAGGAAGCTGGCAATGAGCATTTGCAGAACACCCCAAACTTCTGGGGAATCGTTGGAAATCCCTCGCCGTCCACCAGGCCCTGTGCCACAGAAATGCTCCCACCTTTCTGCTTTTCCTCACTTCTCTAGTGGGATCTGAGATTTCAAACAAACAACAACTACAAAAATCCTTTTTATCATGGAAGATTTGAAACCTATATAAAATTAGCCAGAAGAGATGATGGAGATGGGAATTTTGTGTTCTCATCACATAACTTTGTTAGCATCACCTCGTGGGGGTCCTGTTTTGTATGTCCCACTAATCGCCGGGGTGACTGTAAGCCAAATCCTAGATAGCTTTTTTTTTTTGAGACAAGGTCTTTCTCTGTCATCCAGGCTGGGGTACGGTGGCAGGATCATAGCTCATGTAACCTTGAACTCCTGGACTCAAGCAGTCCTCCCACCTCAGCCTTCTAACGAGCTGGGACTACAGGTGTGTGCCACCATGTCCAGCTAATAAAAATTTTTGTAGACATGGGGTTTCAAAATGTTGCCCAACCTGGTCTTGAACTCCTGGCCTCAAGCAATCCTCCCACCTCCACCTCTGCATCCCAAGGTGCTGAGATTAAGGGGTGTGAGCCACCACACCCAGCCTTAAATATTTATCTTTAGAAATAGTTAGAAATAGTTGAATTATTCTCTTCTGGTTATTTTGAAATGTATAATAGATTGTTAACTACAGTCACCATACTGACCTGTCAAATACTAGATCTCATTTCTTCTGTCTAACTGTATATTAGATATTTCTTCTATCTAACTGTATATCTTCAACCCCCCATCCTCCCTTCCCTTCCTGAACTCTGATAACTACCCATCTACTCCCTGTCTTCATGAGATCCACTTTTTTAGGCCCCCCACTATGAGTGAGAATGTGGTTTTTGACTTTCTGTGCTTGGCTTATTTCATTTAACATCATGACCTCCAGCTCCATCCATGTTGCTGCAAATGACAAGAACTCATTCTTTTTGACAGTTGAATAGTTGTATATGGATCATATTTTTTAAAAATCTATTTGTCCATTAATGGATACTTAGGTTGATTCCATGTCTTGGCTATTTGGGAATAGTGCTGCAGTAAACATGGGTGTGCAGATATCTCTTTGATATATTGACTTCATTTCTTCTATATACCCAGCCCAGTAGTGGGATTGTTGGATTATATGGTGTTTCTATTTTTAGTGTTTTGAGGCATCTCCATATTGTTCTTCATAGTGGCTGTACTAATTTACATTCCCACAAACAATGTACAGAGGTTCCTGAAAGGGTGAGTTTAAACAACATAACCACAGAATCATAGTCACGTCTGACAAATAATGATTTCTTGACATCCTCACATACGTACTCAGTGTTCAAATGACCAGGGTCCAGTGAAGAACAGTACATTCTCATGGTTGGATCTTGCTCCTCTCCCAGCCTGTCGGCTTCCCTTTCTCTCTCTCATCTGTCTCTCCTTTATCCATTCTATACTTGGATTTATTGTTGAAGAACTGCGTGGGGTTTCCTTGCGTCTGGATTCTGCTGATGATGGACCTTTGCAAGTTGCTCTGACCTTTGCGTTTCCTGTGAGTTGGTGGATTGATCTAGAAGTGTGATCAGATTCAGGTTTGAACTTTTGGACAAGGATGTTTTGTAGGTGGTGTTGCATTCTCCCGTTCAGACCCCTGCCTGGACTGTGTGGAGAAGTCGGTCTTTTAATTGCCTCCTGTGTGTGAAGTCACCTTGGTGAGTCCCAGCTGACCCTCACCCATATCTTTTGCTCCTTCTGCTGGTCCTGGCTCCCCCTTGTTCTGAGATCACCCTGGCTGCTCTGTGGAGAGCTGGTTCTGGGGTGGCCTGAGGAGGCAGCAGTAGTAGCAGGGACACTGCTAGGACGTTGTGGGGAGGGTCCCAGTGGAAGATGATGGGGCCTGATCCAGGTGGTGTCCAAGGGGTGGACAAAAATGGGCGGATTCTGCAGCACCAGCCTCATCCTTATGAGAGAAGCTACTACCGCCTAGGCCTCAGCTTCTGTGTCTGCTTTTCCTCCCCGGATAGTGCATTGTTATATACCAGTCACATGACAAGCGTTTATTGAGTGCCTACTGCGTACCTGGCTCTGGGGGCTTCCAGCTCTCCCCCACTGCTGTCTCTAAGTGAATGCATGTGGTAGGAAGAGCAGCTCTGTGGATGGGCTCTGCCAGGTGGGAGCTTGGTAACTCGTGGCTTCTGAAGCCTGCCCTGTGCCTGGCATGAGGAAGAGCCTTCAACTCCTCTGGAGAGGGAACAGCAGTTGTCCTTCTCTTGCTGCTATGTTACTGCATGAGAGCGGGGACACCAGCGCCTTCTGTCCCCTCAGTCTGCCTCTGGCTGTGCTCTGGCTTACCCACACCCACCTCCCCACTTTCACCCGAGGCCCTCTATGCCACAGATCCCACTCACCCAGGCACAGTGCAGCCCGGAGTGCAGGGAGTTCACATCTGGAGCGGAGTGGCCAGTCTTCCTCAGGGGCCAGCCTGAGGCACTGCATCCCCTCACCCCCTAGTCTATCAGGTGCTTGACTCTGGGAGGGGCCCCTAAGGGATTCGGGTCTCCCCAGTAGCGACCTGTGTTGCACCCTGCCTCCTACCCATGGCTGGGCGCCTGCAGCACCTGCATAGACTGGATCCACAGACACGCCTGCGAGGGAAAGAAATGGTAGGTGACCCCGAGGAGCCGTCCCTGGAGGTTGAGTGGCCTGGGCCCCCCACCCCTGTCTGGGGGTTAGAACTCCAGGTTTCCAATCTTACATTCTCTCTCTCTTTTTTTTTTTTTTTTTTTTTGAGACAGAGTCTCACTCTGTTGCCCAGGCTGGAGTGCAGTGATGTGATCTTGGCTCATGGCAACCTCTGCCTCCCAGGTTCAAGTGATTCTTTTGCCTTGGTCTTGAGTAGCTGAGACTACAAGGTGCGTGCCACCACACCCGGCTAATTTTTGTATTTTTAGTAGAGATGGGATATCACCATGTTGACCAGGTTGGTCTTGAACTCCTGACCTTAGGTGATCTACCTGCCTCAGCCTCCCAAAGTGCTGGGATTACAGGTGTGAGCCACTGTGCCTGGCCTCCCACCTTACATACACTCTGCTTTTGGTACAGACCACCGTGAAGGTTTTAGAAAGTGGGGAAGCAGCTAGAGAGTGGAGGGGTGTATGCGGAGAGCAGAGGCCTGGAATGTGGAGCACAAAGTTCCCAGGCTGAGGAAGCACCCACTGTGGGGCAGCAGAGGGGAGGCAGGAGGGCAGACTCACTTCGGAGGAGCCACAGGCATCGGAGGGGCCCGCAGAGGCCGGCGCCCATGCCTTATCAACAGGAAACCCCTGCCCTGGGTTACACGGTGAGGCCTGCAGAGCTCTGATGCGATGTCAGACTTCAGGGCTCCCCCTCGGGTTTTTTTGGCAGCCCGTAGCCTCAGCCCAGCCCCATCTGCCCCTCTTCACCAGGAGGATCCAGAGGGCAGGTGGGCTATGCCCGAGCAGCCAGGGCACAAGGCCAAGTGGTGTGGCCTCGTGCACACTGTCCAATATCATCTCCCAGGTAGCAGTTTCCAATTCAGTTGTTAATTGTGTATCAATGTGTGGGAGAAGAAATTCCTGGGAAGATAAAGTTGACACTGAAGAAAATGCCTTTTTTTTTTTCCTTTTAGAGACAGGGTCTTGCTCTGTTGCCCATGCTGGAGTGCAGTGGAACAGTGCTAGCTCACTGCAACCTTGAACTCCTGGGCTCAAGTGATTCTCCTGCCTCAGCCTCCTGAGTAGCTAGGACTACAGGTACACACCACCGTGCCTGGCTAATTAAAAAACAAGGTTTTTTTAGAAAAAATTTCTGGGTCTTGCTATGTTGCCCAGGCTGGTCTTCAACTCCTCAATTGCATCAAGCAATCCTGCCTCAGCCCAGAAGATGCTTTCAAAAAAATTGTTTTAAACTTTTTAATTGAGGTGCAACAGACATACAGTAAAGTGTCCATTGTGTTGGTTTTGATCTGTGTGTATGCCTGGGTAACCACCACCAGGTTTGGATCCAGAACATTCCCAGGGGGTGCCTTCTGTTGGTCCTGGCACAGGTGTATGAGCTCAGCATCCATATCTCAGGCTGCCCAGGTTGGGTTTGCTGTAGGCCGCGTGCATCCTCATCTCCTGCATGTGTCTCCTCAGCCAGCATGACGGAGCGCCAGCCTCAGGCCAGGCTCAGCACACGGTGGGAGGCAAGGGCGTGGAGCCCTCAGCCAGGGATGTGGGCCTTCCACAGCTCATCTCACTGTTAGCCTGTTGAGGTCCCAGTAAGTGGCACAGAGAAGTCCCAGGATGGATGTGGTCAGTGGTGAGGAGGTCTTCCCAGGGAAATTCATGCCCGAGGGAAAGTGAGGAGTGAATAGGTGAAAGGAGGTTAGGACCTGTACCTGGAGGAGGGAAAAGAGGCAAAGGCCCTGAGGAGGAAGGGAAGGTGGACCAGGCACCTGGAGCCCCGGGAGTGAAGCTCACAGTTGGATGATGGCCACAGAGGCAGGGGCCTGGCCTGATCGGGCTTAGGACAAGAGGGCCTGGGGGGCCATGGGGAAGCTTGTCCCACTGTCTCAGGGAGGTGGGGGGCCTGGGTTGGGGGTGGCATGAGATTCCTGTGGGAGGAGGAGCAGCTGCCAAGTGTTGCTCCCTGGACCACCACTGCCTCTGGGCCCAGCCAGGTCTCCTTCTCAAACTGGGATCCTTCCCACCCTGGGCCACTGCACTGCACTCCCCTCAGCCCACCACAGGGCTGCGTATTCAGTTGGTTGTGCTCCTGGGAGTCTCTGCTGGGCTGTAGGAAAGCAGCCAAGCCTTCTCGGCTTGAGACCCCTGGCATGGGAACTTGCTGTCTTGCACCCTTTTGTGTGCTGACTATGACCTTTTGGCTCCTGTGATGTGGCTTTGTTGGTTGGGCCTGTGGTGGAGGGGGTCCCAGCCCTTGGCTTGACATGGGGCAGGGGTTTCCCTCTCTGTGACACGGGGCTGATGGTGATGGAGTGATGATGAAGACCTTCCACCCCACCCAGCATCTTTGGGGGCTTAAATGTGATAACCCATGTGATGTGCTCAGCAGGGGTAGCTGATCCTCTTAATATAACTCAGTTTGGTCCCCTGGTTTAATGGAGCTGTATGATCAGACAAAGGCAGCCACAGAGCAATGTGTTCTTACCCACACGAAGCCCAGCCTGGCATGAAGGGAATCTTGTTCGAGGTTTCACAGAGGTTGCAGGTCAAAGCCAGTACTAGAAGGCCAGATGGAAAAAAGCAGGTGACCTACCCTGAATCCTTCTTTGGTGAATGACCCCCAGATGGGTAAAGGTGGCCATGGCCCTTACCACATGTTTTGTAGTTACCCCAAAAGACTGTCATCATCAGCCTGGCCCATGGGCACAGGTGGTGAAGGTCAGTGCAAGCCTGGGGCAGTGCTGACTTCAGGGTGCCGAGGCTCAGGGCTGTAAAGTGACTTTCTGGACTTTGAAGCTCATGAGTAGCTGAGCTTTGTGCTGGGACTACCCAAGCCTTGTCCACCATGGGCTATGGTGGCCACTTCTTAAATGTGTTAACAGGGTTCTTTTGTGTGGATGGACTCACTTTTTTAATGGGCAGTCCCCTACTGGGGGAGTGTTAGGTTGTTTGTAATTCTTTGCCGGTGTAAACAACACAGGGACAGGCCCCTTGTGCTTGTTTTCCTATGGTTGTGCAGAGCTCTTTCTTGATTAAATTCCAAGAAGCAGGATTGCTGAGACAAAGGGCTGTACCTTTAAATTGCATCTGTTTTTCTGGAAATGCTGACGCGCTCCCAGGCTGAACCCAAAGTGGAATCATTGTTTATCATTGGCCTTGTCCAGCCTGAGCTCCTCCAAGGCTGAGCAAGTTTTAGGCATCATTTTGCATGCAGGACTAGGCTGGTGTGGCTTGGCCTCGCTCCGGAGTTCTGTCTTCACCTCTTGGGCGACCAGTGAAAGCTAGGACTGTAGTGGCCAAAGGATCTGATCCTATAGGGTGCAGTACACTGCACTGGCCGAGAGCTAGAAAGAAAACACGTGTGCACACCAAAATGTGGTGAGGGAGAAAGTGCTGCTGGGAGGCCTGCGCAAAGGGCCCTTTCAGGAAGCTTCCTTAGTACTCCAGCTGCGTGACTCTGTGGGCAGATGTGTTGCAAATATGGGTACTCCTGGAATGGTGCATAAGCATTTTCTTCCAGGCGTGAACCTTTTGCAACTTCACTCTACTAAAGTTATAAAATGTGTTGTGCAATTGGCCACATGCTCAAAATTACATGGAAATCTGTCTTGTCATATAAAGCAATCAGTTTTCTGACCACAAAATTCAGCAAACTTTTCAATAGCAGTCTTTGGCTCCCTTTTTTTTTTTAAGGAGTCTCGCTCTGTCCCCCAGGCTGGAGTGCAATCTGGGCTCACTGCAACCTCTGCCTCCTGGGTTCAAGAGATTATCCTGCCTCAGCCTCCTGAGTAGCTGGGATTATAGGTACCTACCACCACGCCTGGCTAATTTTTTTGTATTTTTAGTAGAGACAGGGTTCATCATGTTGGCCAGGCTGGTTTTGAACTCCTGACCTCAAGCGATCCACCCGCCTTGGCCGCCCAAAGTATTGGGATTACAGGCCTGAGCCACTGCGCCTGGCCAGTTTTTGACTACTGATTTGAGAATTTGAAATGAGAATTGTTAGCTGTTGCTACAAAGGGCTATGGCAATGAAAGCCACCAGCCATAACTAGTAGGAGGTGGTGGCCCCCGTGTTTGTTACTCCTCTCTCTGCTTGATCCACCCACTGCGGCCATCACTGGCATTGGGGGCGGGGGTTTCGAGTTGACCGAAGCCTTGCCTCCCGCACAGTAGCACTGCAGGGACCAGGTGTCCAGCACCAAGGCCAGCTGGCCAGATGGAAGATGTGGCTTGGTGGGGCTGCCCAGTGCCGCAGGAGGCCTCATGTCACATGAATCTTTTCCTCTTGACTGGAAGGTAGAGCAGGCAAAAGTCTCTTCTTCCTCGTGCATGGTGGCTGGCAAAGCCACATCGTCCTCTTCTGGTCCAAGCACTAGACTGGGCTTGGGCATGGTTGGTTTCAGGAAACAGAGTGGGCTAGGGGTGCAGGCAGGACTTCGACGCCAACACACGGAAATGAAGACGCATGCTATCCTGTCTTTCCCTGCTCCCATTCCTGCCCACCTTCCATCCTGCCAATGCCAGGCAGCTCGTTCCCTGCCCAGGCAGCCCAGGGAAGTGGAAGGGGCTGCTTCCCTGTAACTCCTGCCCCACACCAGTCAGTCTGCCCACCCACCCACCCAGCCAGCCTGGGAGGGCACTAGGCTAGGAGCTTAGGAGGCCCCTCCCTTGTGTGGGGAGGGTGGGAGCGTCAAGGGGAGGTGTTGGAGCAGAGTTGTGATACGGGGTGGGGTTTTCAAATGATTGGGGCCCAGAAGAGTAAATGTCCTGGCGCCACCTCAGGACGAAGGGGTCTGTCTTCACTCCTGCAGGGTAGGCTCGCTGCCCCCTTGCGAAGCTCCTTTGTTGCCTCTTGATCTTGTCGATTTTAATTATTGTCATTTACTGCAGACCCTCAGTAAAACTACACAACAACAAACACACATGTTCCTGTCATCTAGATCAAGAAAGAAAACATGACTGGTGCAAATGAAAACCCCCACGAATACCCCCCTGCTCAGAGGTTACTACTATCCTCAAGTTTCTTTATACCTTTCTCCTTCATAGGTTTGATTTACTTAACAAAATCCAGAATTCAGTTGCATGTAGGATTTTGTTGGTGATTTAACCATTTTAAGCGTAATTCAGTGGCATTAAGTATTTTCACGGTGTTGTGCACTCATCACCACCACTATCCGTTTCCACATTTTTTTCCATCACCTCAAACAGAAGCTCTGTTCCCCCAAACAATAACTCCTTGTTTCCCTTCCCCTCATCCCCTAGTAACCTCTAATCTATTTTCTGTTTCTATGGATTTGTCTGTTCTGGGTAACTCAATGTAAGTGGAATCATACAATATTTGTCCTTTGGTGTCTGGCTTATTTCACTTAGCATAATGTTTTCAAGGTGCAGCCGAGTTGTAGCACGTGCCAGAATTTCATTCCTTTCTAAGGCTGAATAATATACTATTATATATATAATATATATATATACACACACACACACACACACCACATTTTGTTTATCTACTCACCTATTTTTGTTTGTTTTTGAGACAGAGTCTCGCTATGTCACCCAGGCTGGAGTGCAGTGGCGCGATCCTGGTTCACTCCATTCTCCTGTCTCAGTCTCCCGAGTAGCTGTAGCTGGGACTACAGGCGCCTGCCACCATGCCCGGCTAATTTTTTGTATTTTTAGTAGAGATGGGGTTTCACTGTGTTAGCCAGGATGGTCTCTATCTCCTGACCTTGTGATCTGCCCGCCTCGGCCTCCCAAAGTGCTGGGATTACAGGTGTGAGCCCCTGCGCCTGGCCCTGCTCACCTGCTGATAGACATTTGAGGTGTTTCCACCTCTTTGCTATTGTGAATAATGATGCTGTAAACATTGGTATAAGAATATCTGTTCAAGTTTCTGCTTTCAGGTTTTTGGAGTATATACCTAGGAGTGGAATTACTGGATCACATGGTCTGTGTTTAGCTTTTTGAGGAACTGCTAACCTGTCTTCTACAGAATTTGCAACATTTTACATTCCTACCAGCAGTGTGCAAAGGTTCCCATTTCTCCATATCCTCATCTCATCAACACTTGTTACTTTTCTTTCTTTCTTTCTTTCTTTCTTTCTTTCTTTCTTTCTTTCCTCCCCCCTCCCTCCCTCCCTTCCTTCCTTCCTTCTTTTCTCTTCCTGTCTTCCTTTCTTCCTTTCTTTCTTTCTTTCTTTCTTTCTTTCTTTCTTTCTTTCTTTCTTTCTTTCTTTCTTTCTTTCTTCCTTCCTTCCTTCCTTCCTTCCTTCCTTCCTTCCTTCCTTCCTTCCTTTCTTCCTTCCTTTCTTTCCTCTTTTCTTTTCTTTCCTTCCTTCCTTCCTTTTCTTCCTTTCCTTTCCTTTCCCTTTCCCTTCCTTTCCCTTTCCCTTCCTTTCCCTTCCTTTCCTTTCCCTTCCTTTCCTTTCCCTTCCTTTCCTTTCCCTTCCCTCTCCCCTCCCCTCCCCTCCTCTCCTTCACTGGAGTCTAGCTCTGTTGCCAGGCTGGAGTACAGTGGCGCCATCTCGGCTCACTGCAACCTTTATTATAGCCATCCTGATGGGTGAGGTGGTAATTCACTGTGATTTTGATTTATATTTTCATAATGATTAGTGATGCTGAGCATCTTTTCATGTGTTTATTGGCCATTTGTGTTTCTTTCTTAGAGAATGTCTATTCAAGTCCTTTGGCCATTTTCTATTTGGGTTGTTTGTTGTTGAGTTATAGTTTTAAACACATTCTAGATATTAATCTCTTATCAGATATATGGTGTGCAAATACTTTCTCCTATGGATTGTCATTTCATTCTTGAGAGTATCCTTTGATGCAGTAAATTGTTTAATTTTGATGAAATATAACTTATCTACAGGTAGGGTGACACAAGCACCCCTGTGGCCACCACCACTGGGACTGTGCTGGGTCAGACCTGAAGTCAGTACAGGACTGGGTCTTACCCAAGGCCTGCTGTAACCACTAGGGGCTACCGTCTATATTCACACAAGGCCCCAGGGCTATACAGTCAGCCAGCGGTGAAGCCAGCCAGGCTTGTGGCCTTCCCTTTGGGGCGGCAAGTTTCCCCAGGCCCCGGGCAGGTCTAGAGATGCTGTCCGGGAGCCAGCTACTGGAATCAAAAACCTTAGAAAGCTACCTCATGTTCTATTCTACTGCAGCTGAGCTGGCACTCATACCATGTGACACAGTCCTTCCCACTTTTCCCTTGCCTTTCCACAGGCAGAGGGGCCTCACACCATGGCGACCACCACAGGCCCACAGGGAGGACTGCCAGGATACCACCCGCATTCACTTAAGGCCCAAGGGCTCTTCAGTCAGCTTGCGGTGAATGCTGCCAGGCCTGAGACTCACCCTTCAGGGCAGTGGGCTCCCCTGTGGTCCAGGGTTGGTCCGGAAAGGCCACCTAAGAGCCAAGGCCTGGAATCAGGGAACCAAGAGCCCTCTTGGTGCTCTCCTCCACTGTGGCCAGCTGGTGCCTGATTTTTGGTTGCTATGAAATTGCTCCCTTGGTGCAGATAGTTGTCAAACTTGGTGTTCCTGTGGGGGATGATTGATGGAGCAAATAGAGATTTGCCATCTTGCTCTTCTCCCTGATTTTAGTCTTTTAAGATGTATTAAGACTTGTTTTGTTGCCTAACATATGGTGTCTCCTGCAGAATGTTCCATGTGCACTTGGAAAAAGTGTGTATTCTCTTGTTGTAGTGAATGTTTTGTATATATCTGTTAGGTCTCCAGCTGGTTTATAGTGTTATTCAGATCCTCTATTTCCTTACTGATCTTCTGTCTGGCTTCTGTCCATTACTGAAATCGGAGTATTGAAGTCTCCAGTTATGATCGTAGGACTGTTTATTTCACCCTTCAAATCTGTCATTGTTTGCTACGTGTATTTTGGGGCCCTGGTATTTGGTGCATATATGAATTTCATGTTTTAAAACTTCACATATATACAAATTTATGTGAAGATATATATCTATAATCTCATTTAGGCCACAACCTCCTATAACTTTCTTTTTGTGTGCTGAATATATTTTTAGGATTCATCCATGTTGATGTGAGGTGCTATGTTTTCTTCATTTTCACTGCTGTCTGGGGTTTCTTTGTATGACCAACTGAACTATAACTTTTTCTATGTCCTTTGTATTTCCATATACATTTTGAAATCAACATTTCAATTTCCACCAAAAAAAAAAAAAAAAGCCTGCTGGGATTGGCATTGCATCGAATCTATAAATCAATTTGGGGAAAATTGACATCGTAACAATATTGGGTCTTCCTATTCATGTTGTTTATTTAGGTCATCTTTAACTTCTGTCAATGTGTTGTAGTTTTCAGTATATAGGTCCTGCATGTATTTTAAGTTTATTACTAAGTATATCATGTTTCCTGATGCTCTTGTAAGTGGTATTGTTTTGTCTTGTGGTTACCCATGGAGGATGGGATCAACCCCCCACCACCCAAGGTTGGTTTGAATGTTGAGACTAATGACATCACACACATTACCAAGTGGCTATGATAAGGTTTACTGCTCACATAATGGGGCTTTGTAGGGAGAGCAGGGCAAGCACCCAGGCTGGTCTGCGATGGCTAGTCTGTGAAGGAAGGGGCGAGTGTTCCTGGTTTTTAATATAGTTCGGGAGTGGAGTCAAGGTGAGAATCCCACACATGAATTGGATTTGCATGACTTGAACCTCCCCATTGATACTTCGGGCAGGAGTGCCAGGGCTTTTTCATTCACTTGCCCAGGTGTGGGGCAAGAGGGGAAGAGGGAGGGATGGAGCTTGAAAGCTGTCAGTAGTCAAACATCAAAAATGGAGTCAGGCTCTATTATAGTTTTAAAATACTTTTTAAAAAGGCAGTTTTAGGCTCACAGCAAAATTGAGAAGATGGTGAAGAGCTTTCCTGTATAAGCTTTGCCCCCACACATATATAATCCTCCCATTAACATCCTCCCACTAAAGTGGTACATTTATTACAAATGATAAACCTATATTGGCACATCATTATCACCTAAAGCCCATAGTTTACATTAGGGTTCACTCTTGGTATTGCACATTCTATAGGTTTGGACAAATATATAATGACCTGTATTCACCACTGTACAGAAAACAGAGTAGTTTCCCGCTCTCAAAATCCTCTTTGGTCTGCCTGTTTATCACTATCCAAACTCCTGGCAACCACTGATCGTTTTACTGTCTCCATAGTTTTGCCTTTTTCAGGATGTAATGTCGTTGAACTCATACGGTTTGTAGCCTTTTCTGATTGGCTTCTTTCACTTAGTAATATGCATTTAAGTTTCCTCCTTGTTTGTTTCATTCTTCCTGGCTCATTTCTTTTTAGCACTAAATGATATTCCATTGTCTGGATGTACCAGTTTATTTATCCGTTCACCTACTGAAGGATATCTTGGTTGCCTCCCGCTTTGGGCAGTTATGAATAAAACTGCTGTAAATATTTATTTCCTGGTTTTTATTTGGACATAGTGTTCACTTCCTTTGGGTAAATACCAAGGAGCACAATTGCTAGATCATATGGTAAGAGTGTGTTGATTTTTACAAGAAATCACCAAACTGTCTTCCAAAGCGGCTGTACCATTTAGCATTCCCACCAGCCATGAATGAAAGTTCCTGTTGCTTCATGTCCTTGTCAGCATTTAATGTTGTCAGTGTCTGGATTTTGACCATTCTAATATGTGTGTAGTAGTGTCTCACTGTTGTTTTAATTTGAATTTTCCTGATGACATATGATATGGAGGATCTTGTCATATGCATCTTTGCCATCTGTCTCTCTTCTTTTTTTTTTTTTTTTTTTTTTTGAGATGGAGTCTCACTCTGTTGCCCAGGCTGGAGTGCAGTGGCCGGATCTCAGCTCACTGCAAGCTCTGCCTCCCGGGTTCCCGCCATTCTCCTGCCTCAGCCTCCCAAGTAGCTGGGACTACAGGCGCCCGCCACCTCGCCCAGCTAATTTTTTTTGTATTTTTTTTTAGTAGAGACGGGGTTTCACCGTGTTAGCCAGGATGGTCTCGATCTCCTGACCTCGTGATCCACCCGTCTCGGCCTCCCAAAGTGCTGGGATTACAGGCTTGAGCCACCGCGCCCGGCCTGTCTCTCTTCTTTAGTGGGGTGGCTGTTAAGGTCTTTGGGCCATACTTTAATCAGATTATCTGATTGAGTTTTAAGAATATATTTATTTGTGTATTTACATAGTAGTCCTTTATAAGATATATCTTTTGCAAAGATTTACTCCTAGTCTGTGACTTGTCTTTTAATTCTCTTGATAGTGTCTTTAGCAAAGTAGAAAACTCACATTTGATTGAAGTCTAGCTTATCAATTCTTTCATGGGCTGTGCCTTTGGTGTTATAATACAAAAAGTCATCATCAAACCCAAGGTCATCTAGATGTTATTTCTCCTTTACTATCTTCAAGGAATTTTATAGTTTTATATTTTACATTTAGGTCTGTGATCCATTTTGAGTTAATTTTTGTGCAGGGTGTAAGGTCTTTGTCTATATTTGCTGTGTGTGTGTGTGTGTATGTCTAGTTATTCCAGCTCCCTTTGTTGAGAAGACTTTTCTTGCTCTATTGTGCTGCCTTTGCTGATTTGTCAAAGATCAGTTGACTATGTTTATATGGATCTATTTCTGGGCCCTCTGTTCTGTTCCATTGATCTATTCACCAATATGACACTGTTTTGATAACTGTAACTTTATAGTAAATCTTGAAGTTGAGTAGTGTCAGTCCTCCAACTTTGCTTTTTCACTTTCAGTATTGTGTTGGCCATTCTGGGTCTTTTGCCTCTCCATATATATTTTGAACCAGTTTGTTAATATCTACAAAATAACTTGCTGTGGTTTTGACTGGGACTGCATTGAATTTGTAGATGAAGTTGAGAAGAACTGACATCTTGACAATATTGAGCCTTCCAGTTTGCAAACACGAGATATCTCTCCATTTATTTAGTTTTTAAATTTCATTGGGGTTTCATAGTTTTCCTCATATAGATCTTGTACATATTTTGTTAGATTTATACCTAAGTGTTTCTTTGTGATGCTTATATTTATTTAGGGACAGGGTCTTGCTATCACTTAGGTGGAGGTGCAGTAGTCCAAGCTGGAGGGCTGGAGTGCAGTGGCTCAATCATAGCTCTCTGCAGCCTCAAGCTAGGACTACAGGTATGCACCACCACACCCAATTAATTATTAGTTATTTATTTTTGTAGAAATGGGATATTTAGTGTGTTCTCTCATTGCTATAAGGAACTACCTGAGTCTAAGTAATTTATAAGAAAAGAGATTTAATTGGCTCATGGTTCCACAGGCTTTACAAGAAACATGGCTGGGGAGGCCTCAGGAAACTTACAATCATGGCAGAAGGCGAAGGGGAAGCAGGCATGTCTTACGTGGCTGTAGCAGTAGGAAGAGAGAGAGGAAGGGGAGGTGCCACACACTTGTAAACAACCAGATCTCGTGAGAATTTGCTATCATGAGAACTGCAAGAGGGAAGTCTGCCCCTATAATCCAGTCATGTCCTACAACATTGGTGATTACAATTCGACAAGAGATTTGGGCAGGGAGACAAATCCAAACCATATCAGATGGGGTCTTGCTATGTTGCTCGGGCTGGTCTCAAACTCCTGGCCTCAAGTGATCCTCTCACCTTAGCCTCCCGAAGTGTTGGGAATATATGATCCACTGTGCCCAGCCTGGGGTGCTAATTTAAATGGTATTGTGTTTTTAATTTCAAATTTCACTTATTTGTTGTTGGTATGTAGGAAAGCCATTGGCTTCTATAGATTAACCTTGTATCCTGAAACCTTGCTATAATTGCTTATTAGTTCCAGGAATTTTTGTTGATTCTTTTAGATTTTCTACATAAGCAATTATATTATTAGCAAACAAAGACAGTTTCATTTCTTCCTTCCCAATCTGTGTACCTTTTATTTCCTTTTCTTGTATTATGGCATTAGATAGGACTTCCAGTAAAATACCGAAAAGGAGTGGTTCAAAAGGACATCCTTGCCTCATTCCTGGTTAGTGGGAAAGCTTTGAGTTTTTTTACCATCAGGTAGGATGTTAGTTGTAGGGTTTTTGTAGATATTCTTTACCAAGTTGAGGAAGTTTCCTTCTACTCTTGGTTTACTGAGAGTTTCTATCATTAATGGATGTTAAATTTTGTCAAATGCTTTTTCTGCATCTGTTAATATGATCATGTGAGTTTTCTTTTTCAGCCTGTTGATTATTTTTGAATGTTGAACCAGTCTTGCATACCTGAGATAAAGCCCATTTGGTTGTGGTATATAATTCTTTCTATACATACTTCGATTCAATTTTCTAATATTTTTGTTGAGTGTTTTTATCTATGTTCATGAAAGATATTGGTCTTAGTGTTTTTTTATTGTAATGTCTTTGTCTGGTTTTGTTATGAGGGTGATGCTGGCCTCACAGAATGAGTCAGAAAGTAATCCCTCTATTTCTATCTTCTAGAAGAGACTGTACAGTACTGGTATAATTTCTTCCTTAAATGGTTGATAGAAATCACCAGTGAGCTTAGTCAAGCTTGGTGCTGTTTTGGAAGGTTATCAATTGTTGATTCAATTTCTTTAATAGATATTGGCTTATTTGGAGTGTCTTTCTTCTTGTGTGAGTTTTGGCAGCTTGTATCTTTCAAGGAATTAGTCTATTTCATCTAAATTATCATCTACTTTATTTTTAAAGATGTATTCCTGGGTATAGATAACTTTTCAATTTCAGTAAACTAGGACTAGAGGTTTTTTTTTTTTTTTCCTTTTAGTATTTAAAGTTGTCATTCCATTATCTTCTGGATTGCATGTTTTCTGAGAATTTTGCTGTCATTGTTATATTTATTCCTCTGCATATGTTTTTTGTCTGGCTATGTTGATGATTTTCTCTTTATTTCAAAGTTTCAGCAGCCTAACTATGATGTATTTAGATGTGTTTTTGTTTGTACTAATCCTGCTTGAGATGCTCTAATCTTCTTGAATCCATGGTGTTTTGTCTTGCACTACTTTTGGGAAAGTCTCAGCAATTATCTCTTCAAATATTTCTCCTTCCTTGTTCTCTGTCTGTTCTTCTTTCCCCCTGGCTCTCCTTCCCCACTATTTCCCTCTCAGACTCCAGTTATCCGTACTTTAGTTTGATATTGTTCCAGAGTTGTTTTTTCTCTCTTCCCCTCTTTATATTTCCAGATTCTTTTCTGTGCTACATTCAATTAAAAATTGTTCATCTCTAACACTGTGTTTTTTCTTGCATTTATGTTTTTTTCTATAGTTTTCAATGCTTGTCTGAAATTTCCTATCTGTTCAATATGTCGTCCACCTTTTCAATTATATCTTTTATAATGTTCACCTTGATTAAAGTCCTTGTTTGATGGGTTCTAACATCTGGGTGCATTACTCCTTTGTCTGTTTCTGTTGATTATTTGCCTTGCTTTTTGGGATGTATCCTGATTTTTTATTGAATACTAGACCTTGTGTGTAACGGGATAGTGGCGACTGAGGTAAACAGTATGCCTAGCAAAGGACCTGTCTTTCATTCTGTTGGGTTGTTAGTGTGGAGTATTGTCAGTCTGGTGGGGGAGTGGTGTGGGGCCTGGAGCACTGAAGAGTTCTTCTCAGTGTTCCAGCAGCCTCAGACATACCATTCAGGAAGCCCCGCCACCTCTGTCTCCTATGCCTGTGCAACAGTGGGGAGGAGGAGGAGAACAAGCCTCTGCACTCTAGTGGTAGGCTGCTGTTACTTGATGCAGGGCTTGTGGAAGGGGTGGTGAGATTTATCAGGGTTTCTTTTTCAGACTCAGTCTTGGGAAGGCCTTGTTGGTCTGAGCCTCATGGGTGGGGTGTTGTCAGGTGTTCTTTTCAGTGGAGGTTTTCATGACATATCCTGTTTTTTTTTTCCTACTTCTGTGCACTATGCTGGGATTGATTTGAACATTGTTAGGAAAGGGCCCTTTCAAAGCTGTTGCCATTTTTGTTAAATGCTAGCATTCTACAGAGTGATCTTTGAAGAGTGTAGCTCTGATCCTGACCCTGCTTAAAACTCCTCTAGTGCACTCCATGGCCCCTTGGGTCAAAGGCTTTGAGCGCTACAGTCTTGTGCCTCTCATGCTGATCTTCCTTCAGTTATTTAAGTCTTGTCCTTCTCCCAGGCCCTAAACCATCTGTTTTGAGAGCAGATGTCTTTCTGTGTATTGCTACAGGAACTGGGTGGGGCAGGGAACAGTGCCTAGCACATGGTAGGGGCTGAGCCAGCTGTCTTGAAGGGATGAGTACAAGTACTCTGTTTTCTTTCTCCATTGGAAAGCCCTTCGCTCCCCTGCCTTCCAGCAGGCGAACTCCAGCCCAGTCTCCAGGTTCATACACAGGGCACAGGGAAGCATTTTACCCCTCAGTTGGGGGTGGGGCCTTTCTGCTGCCCCACCCCCTGCCCTGTGCCTGTCCATCCTGGTACACACAAAACAGTTCTGAAATTTCTGTGTCTCCCTCACTTCTCCTCCTAGTTCCTTTGAGCAGCCACCTGGGGCTGGGCCTGCTGCACCCTGCCCCGGCAGGCCGTTGGTGAGCATACCCTGAAACTTTGCCATACGTGCGTGCGGAGTTAAGATTTTTAAAGCCCCTTTTCCTGTTTCAGGGAGAAGTGAGTCATCTCATTCCCCTCCGTGGATCCAAGGACTTGGGCTAGATAGAAGCATGTGGTGTCTCCTGCGAGGCCTGGGCCGGCCTGGAGCCCTGGCACGGGGAGCCCTGGGGCAGCAGCAACCCCTGGGTGCCCGGGCCCTGGCCAGCGCGGGCTCCGAGAGCCGGGACGAGTACAGCTACGTGGTGGTGGGCGCGGGCTCGGCGGGCTGTGTGCTGGCCGGGAGGCTCACAGAGGACCCTGCCGAGCGCGTGCTGCTGCTGGAGGCGGGGCCCAAGGACGTCCGCGCAGGGAGCAAGCGGCTCTTGTGGAGGATCCACATGCCCGCGGCCCTGGTGGCCAACCTGTGCGACAACAGGTACAACTGGTGCTACCACACAGAGGCGCAGCAGGGCCTGGACGGCCGCGTGCTGTACTGGCCACGCGGCCGCGTCTGGGGCGGCTCCTCATCCCTCAACGCCATGGTCTACGTTCGTGGGCACGCCGAGGACTACGAGCGCTGGCAGCGCCAGGGCGCCGGTGGCTGGGACTACGCGCACTGCCTGCCCTACTTCCGCAAGGCGCAGGGCCACGAGCTGGGCGCCAGCCGGTACCGGGGCGCTGATGGCCCGCTGCGGGTGTCCCGGGGCAAGACCAACCACCCGTTGCACTGCGCATTCCTGGAGGCCGCACAGCAGGCTGGCTACCCGCTCACCGAGGACATGAATGGCTTCCAGCAGGAGGGCTTCGGCTGGATGGACATGACCATCCATGAAGGTAGCGGCCTCCCTTCCCATCCGCCTGCCTTTTCTTTAAAAGCACTACCCCTTACCCCAGCCCCACCCATCTCAGCCCATGGCTCCTGGCTCCTGGCTCCAGCATGGTCAGGAGGCATGGGCAGACTGAGGCTGGCACGAGCAGGAAGAGATCTGGCTTAGTATACCCCCCAAGAGTACAACCCAGAGTCTTGAGAGTGACCCAGGATGGTGACCCTAGGCGTTCTCTGCCCCTCTGGCCCGTGTTGGTGTGGATAACAGAGAATCAGCTCTCTGGACAGAGAGCCTAAAGTCCTCTAGGAACTTGCATATGGGGAAACCGAGGCACAGCGTGGTGAAGGGCCTTGCTCACAACAGGACAGAGGCAAGCCAGGGCTGACCCGGAGCTCCTGCCTGCCTCTTGAAGGCTCTCACCCCTCTGGCCGTGCTCCTGGTCTCTGTGTCCCCGTGTGAGGGTGAAGGGTACTTTTCCACCTGCGTCCAGGGGACCCCAGGCAGATGTGGACTCAGTAGGGCAGGGTCTTTACGTCTCAGCTTTACTTTGAAGGTGGGACTTGCAGTCAGAGCTGGGCGTATCCACTTTCTCCAGCTCCTTCCTCCGGCCCAGGTGCCACGGGAGGGCAGAGCCGTGCCTGACCACCTCACTCCATCCTGCAGGCAAACGGTGGAGTGCAGCCTGTGCCTACCTGCACCCAGCACTGAGCCGCACCAACCTCAAGGCCGAGGCCCAGACACTTGTGAGCAGGGTGCTGTTTGAGGGCACCCGTGCAGTGGGTGTGGAATATGTCAAGAATGGCCAGAGCCACAGGGTGAGTGGACTGCAGCTGGGGTCGTGGCAGAAGGGGGTGGGCAGTGACCCTGCTGGTCCAGCTCAGAGTGGGCAGGAGTCACGCCCTCACACCTCCAGCCCCACGTGCTCATCCCTGTGATTGGCGTGGGGGAGGGGCGAGTCGCTGATGGCAGTGGGCTGGTGGAGGTGAGGAAGCCCCCAGTCCTGCCACCTAGAAAGGGCCTATGGTATCAGTGCCCGTGTGCCATGCCTAATTCAGAGCTTTCCCCCAGTACCTTCCACACCATTTCAGGGCACTGACCTCACAGAAAGCTGTAGGTTTACACTAGAGGTTTTAGAACCCATAAATGTGATCGTACTCTATTTCTGTGGTGTGGGCAGGGGGTCGGATCGTTCTGCAGCTTCACGTGTAGATCTGGTTCACTGCTTGCTCTCTTTAACCACTCACTACCACTCACTTGAATGCCTGCTTTATCTCATGTAAGCCCTCCCCTCCTGTTTCTAAGGCCATCACTACTGTCTAGCTATAGTTACCTGCTGGTTGCTTTCAAATAGTGACTCAGTGAGCTTCCTCTCCTTGGCTCTGGGGCCTGTTGGGTGTGCCACATGGATTCCACATCCCAAGGCCATGTTCTCATGGTGCTGGCTAGAGCAGGGGCACTGGTCTGTGAGTCAGGGGAACAGCTGGCTTTTCAGGGAGTGACCTGGCCGGACCTCTTCCAGGCTTACGCCAGCAAGGAGGTGATTCTGAGTGGAGGTGCCATCAACTCTCCACAGCTGCTCATGCTCTCTGGCATCGGGAATGCTGATGACCTCAAGAAACTGGGCATCCCTGTGGTGTGCCACCTACCTGGTGAGCCCTCTTCCTTACTGCTTCCCAGAGGCTGTTTCTGCTCAACAAATGGCTTAGTGTATCTTATTAGCATGGAGTGGGGAGGTGGTGGCAGTCAGTGATCCTTGGAATTGTCACATCGTCCCCGTGAGCCTGAAGGTTTCCCAGGCCTCACTGGACACTGTCAGCCCTGGGGCCCGATTCTTGCATTGTTTTCCTTCTCCCTCCCGTGGCCGTCCTATTTCACTTGGAGAAGGGCACCCTGCAGCAGCGAGTATCTGCCCATGAAGCCCCGTTGGGTCGGGCATGGGCGTGTCACCAGGGCAACTCTATGGCAAGAGGGGTCCAGGTCTCATCCTTCCATCCACAGCACTCGCTGGCTGCCCTGAGCATGAATGAGGTCAGCTCCGTGCTCCAGAGCCTGCTCTTCATGTTAAGACGTAAACTTTATTTTATAAACTGTCTCTGATGCTCTTGAGGGCCGGGCTGTGTCTCTTGCCCTGCTTGATAACCCCACTCCGGGAGAGCTGGGCCTTTGTGCATTTAGGCTTCATCATGAGGGGCCCGGGGAAGTGCTGCTTCATGACGGTGACCTTCCCAGTGTCCCAATAGGCTTGGATGAATTCATGCAAGGGCTGCGTGGCACGACAGGGCTGCCTCCACGCTGTCGTGAGGGTGAGGCTGCTGTCTGCCCCTCTGGCCATCACCATCCAGCGACCACTCACCAAGCAGTGCCTGCTGAAGACGTAGGCCCTGCCCTCACATAGGGGGCTGCTGAGCAGGGCTGACAAGGGGCACCCAGAAGCTGTCCTGGGAGTGAGTGACAAGGACAGGTGGCCTTGGCAGCATCTGAGGCAGGCCAGACTTGGCCAGGAGTGCAAGAGTGGTGTCTCTTGGAGGTGGTCTTTAAGCTGAGACCAGGGGGACTGAGCAGGAGCTGGTCCAGAAGATAAGTGAATAGGAAAGAATTTTTCAAAACCAGGGGGATATTGAGAAGCAGCTGAGCCCCCTTGGTAGCCATTTTCTTAACCACTCCTTCCCGTGTCAGGGGTTGGCCAGAACCTGCAAGACCACCTGGAGATCTACATTCAGCAGGCATGCACCCGCCCTATCACCCTCCATTCAGCACAGAAGCCCCTGCAGAAGGTCTGCATTGGTCTGGAGTGGCTCTGGAAATTCACAGGTGAGCACGCTCATCAGTAACCTGGGAGGAGACTGTCTGAGCATTGAGACCTCCTTCCTGAGGAGCTGAACAAGGGTTCTGGCCACTGGGCGCTGGGTTTGATGCTGAACTATGCCATTTACCTTAGCCCTGATCCTCAGTTTTTCATCTTCAAAATGGGGAGGCACAGTTGCAACCTGACAGGTTGAAACGAGGACCAGAAGCAATAGCACATGCCAAGGAACTTTGCCCAGGGCCTGCTGGAGGTGAGACTCCTCAGGGCTTAGGGGCTGCTCTTCCTTACAGGTGGGCAGGGATGGCCTTGTGCTGGACAGCAGGTGAGGTCCAAGGAGCCAGGAGAAAGGTGGAGAGAGGAGACTTTGGGGCTAGACTGCAGAATCAGCATTCATTTTGCAGCCTTTTCCATTTGATTTCTAGCTGCACCTGGTAGTTTGAAATCCTGCTCATCCACTCAGCCTGTATTTCTCACACACCTGATATGTGCTATGTGCTGTGTGCTGTGCTAGGCGGTGGGAAGAGCCGGTAAGGCAGGTGGCGTGGGCAGTGGCAGAACTGGCCCAGGTAGAGAGCGGAGCGGATGCCATCCTTTTGGCAAATAGCTGACATTTCATGGCGTGGTGCTGGGTGAGACCCCTGTGGGAGGTGAACAGATGTGGACAGGACTTGGGTCCTGGACTCCACATGCGAGTCCAGGAAAAGGAAGAGCAGCAGCCAGGAGAAAGGAGGGAAACCAGGAGCAGCTGGCCCACCTGCCACGCCCTGACTGGCTCTTCTGCCTCATCCTCTTCTGCTTCTCAGGGCAGGGAGCCACAGCCCATCTGGAAACAGGTGGGTTCATCCGCAGCCAGCCTGGGGTCCCCCACCCGGACATCCAGTTCCATTTCCTGCCATCCCAAGTGATTGACCACGGGCGGGTCCCCACTCAGCAGGAGGCTTACCAGGTGAGCAGCTGGAGGAGCCTCAGCTTCTCAGGATGTTTCCTTCCCACCAGGAAGGAAGATGCTCCCATCTTCCAAGACAGCATTCTCCCTGGTGCCATATGGCTGCAGAGTGGGGGACACAGAGGCCTGTCCCCTGCCTTCCAGCTGCCCAGCGTGTCAGTCTGTGTGGCGCGTGCCAAGGGTATGACTGTTCCATGCAGACTAGGTACCGAGCACCAGAAGTGGGACAGACTGGGGGGTGCTGTCTTGGCCCTGGGATCACCACCTCTGAAAGCTTTGAGCCATGGACTGTGAGGCCAGGATGAAAGAGTGATTCACTGAGGTGGTTTGTAATCACTCGTGGAGGTGGGTAAACCATGCGGACAAATGCTAACATGCATCTGCTCCCCACTGATTCTGGAAGCAGAGGCCCACCCTGCAGGTAAACCAGGGTTGATGGAGTTCACTGTGGATGTCTATGGAGGGACCATCACTCCTTCCTCTGTGTTCTTCTAGGTACATGTGGGGCCCGTGCGGGGCACAAGTGTGGGCTGGCTCAAACTGAGAAGTGCCAATCCCCAGGACCACCCTGTGATCCAGCCCAACTACTTGTCAACAGGTAATTCACCCACCTGTGTCTTTCTGGGCTTGAACAAATGATTGCCTTTGTGGGGTTCCTGCTTATCCCTGAATCATACCCTTGGACTACACTTTCCAAGACACAAGTGACCCTCTGTCATCCCCTGCCCCATCACTTTAGGCTGTAAACTTGTAGAGGGAGCCCCGTAGTGTCCCGGGACACGTGAAAGAAATGAAGTCCTGGGGTTTAGACAGTAGGGGAGATTTGCAGCTTTCAGAACAATCTGCTGTGATGTGCAGGGAGACCGCGCTGTGCAGGTGTCAGGTCTGTAGGTAGAGCATTTTTCCTGCTGTCACTCTGAGCAGCCTCTAAAAGCAAATGTCATTCCTGGGCCTGCCTCCTTGCATGCAGCAAAAACAAGCACTACCCACTGGGTGGGTTTTGCCCAGCGATGGCTGCAGCGTGCTCACAGCCACACTGTGGCAGGGGCAGGGTGTGTGTACTTATCCCTGCCCTAGCGATAAGTCAGACCCCTGATTGAAATCTGAGCCTCTGGGCAGGCTGTGTCCACGTAGGATGCTACCTTTGAGCTACACGGTACAGTCTAACCAGCTATGGACAGGGGACAAGCAGCCTGCTGGCTCAGTCCCCCACGGCCCTGAACTTTATCCCCAAACACTATCCCCTCAGACAGCTTACAGAGCCTCTCCATGCTGTGAATCCTCCAGTGAGGCCAGCACGGGCAAAAGGAGGGGTCCTCACCTGTTTCTTTTCCTCGACAGAAACTGATATTGAGGATTTCCGTCTGTGTGTGAAGCTCACCAGAGAAATTTTTGCACAGGAAGCCCTGGCTCCGTTCCGAGGGAAAGAGCTCCAGCCAGGAAGCCACGTTCAGTCAGATAAAGAGATAGATGCCTTTGTGCGGGCAAAAGCCGACAGCGCCTACCACCCCTCGTGCACCTGTAAGATGGGCCAGCCCTCCGATCCCACTGCCGTGGTGGATCCGCAGACAAGGGTCCTCGGGGTGGAAAACCTCAGGGTTGTCGATGCCTCCATCATGCCTAGCGTGGTCAGCGGCAACCTGAATGCCCCCACAATCATGATCGCAGAGAAGGCAGCTGACATTATCAAGGGGCGGCCTGTACTCTGGGACAAAGATGTCCCTGTCTACAAGCCCAGGACGCTGGCCACCCAGCGCTAAGACAGTTGCTGCTGGAGGATGACCAGGGAAGCCCCCTGATAAGCCAAGAGGGCCAGCACAGCCCTTGCTCCCAGGTGCCTTCCTGAAACTATCTAGCACACTGGGACCCAGGTGGTACCCTACTCAGTGGCTGAGAATTGGATAAATTCTTGGGAAATGAGACAAGTACTGGGCAGTGAATCGAGCTCCTTTTCCCCAGCCTTTCCCTGTGGGCCATTTGGGGAAGGCCAGCATTCAGGCTCAGATGCTTCTCCCTGCCTCCTGGAGGGACAGAAGGGGAGGATGGTTAACTCCTGCTGCATCCTTTGTCTTGTGTTCACATGGCATTCTCTAACCCAGGGCAGTGGTTCCTTCCCAGGCCATCCACAGAGGCTGGGTGCCTGCCAGACCCGCGGAGGGTTCGCCAAGGAAGGGGCATCCTCCTCCTCAAGTTGCAAGCTTTAGCTGAGGCAGTGAGTCACACAGTAGTTAGTTCAGCCTCGGCTGGCACATAAGTCTGCAGTGTCCCTGTTCAGAGGGGAAAGTTGCCTGCTGGTAGAAAAACTGGCTTTTCCATTCTCGCTTCCTAATTTCACTCTCAGAGTAAGGCAGGTAACGGGGGGTTGGCTGGGTCACTCTGAGAGGGGTGTGGCTCTGGTTATTATTAAACTGGGGCCAGGTGCAGTGGCTCACACCTGTAATCCCAGCACTTTGGGAAGATCACTTGAGCTCAGGAGTTCAAGACCAGCCTGGGCAACATAGTGGAGTCCTTGTCTCTGGAAAACAGTTAGCTCAGCATGGTGGTGTATACCTGTAGTCCCAGCTACTCAGGAGGCTGAGGCGGGAGGATGGCTTGAGTCCAGGAGGTCGAGGCTCCTGTGAACCCTGATTGCACCACTGCACTCCAGCCTGGGTGACAGGGTGAGACCCTGTCTCCAAAAAAAAAAAAAAAAAAAAAAAAAAACAAAACCTGAGTTTTTTTGGATCTTATTCAATGGGAGAGGAGTCTGGAGGGAATACCACTTGACTTCACTACCAAAGGTTTTATGACTTAGCAATTTAAGAGGTTTTCCTTTTACCAAGAAATGCGGAAACCCGGAGCAAACCCCACATACCAGATCACTGTTTCCTACTGAAGCAGCTAGCCCGAGAAAGGACTCTCTCATAATGGGCTTGGGAAATGACTTGGCAGCCTGAACCATCCCAGCAGAGGACAAGGATGGTTAATTCTTATTCTCTAGACGTCCACAGCAACAGACTAGGATGGAAAACGCAGTTAAGCACAGCCATGCACCCTGTTCCTGTAGAAATGCCCCTGTGTGAAAGAAAAATAAATTCAAGATTGGAGTTTTGGAGGAAAAAAAAATACAAGTGGCATTTACAACAGCTCTTTGCTCTTTAAATTTCTTACCATTCAATAAAATGATCCGGTCACTTACATTTGAACTGAGATGCCTTCTCCAGACTGTTCTGACAAGGTAATGAAAATAAAATGCACTTGGATTTTTCCAGACATCCACATCCACCATCAAGGTCTGGGAAGAAAAGCGTTGTTACGTGGAAACCTGCATCTGCACTAGGCTCAGAATAAGGATGGGAGAAAATTGGGGGATTCCAGGCTTTGCTGGGATCTGAGAGGATTGAGGTGGCTTGCAGACTCTAGGGGATCCGACGGCCACAACTTAGTTGTGAGAAAACCTAGAAAGGCAGAAGGAAGACGCCCATCACACCTCTCCTTTTAACAATCTTAAGCAGCTCTTGTTTAATCTTACCTGTATTTTTAAAAAAATTTTTGTTCCAAGAGAGGGTCAAGAAAGAAAATTCTAAACTGGCCAAGAGACTTATTTATCCTACAGAGGGTCCCCACCTGCCCCACAGCAGCAGTCCATGGCCATCAGTCACCTGGGTCTCGGGGCTGCCTGCAGGAGTGCAGGCACAGGAGTTGAGGTGCCAGCCTACGGCTGGGAGGGCCTCATGCAGCTCTCCTGCTGGAGCATGTGTGGATTCAGGGGCAGGGGATGGTCCTGGGCCAACCATGACTCTGCTGACCCTTCTCTGGAACAGGCATGGATATGGCAGGGTGACAGTCACTTAGTTCTACCATCTCTGTGTCCCATGGGTGTGTCAGCCTCTGAGACCACAGTGGGTTCAGTCTGGTGGCTGTATTTTTTTTTTTTTTTTTTTTTTTTTTTGAGACGGAGTCTCGCTCTGTCGCCCAGGCTGGAGTGCAGTGGCCGGATCTCAGCTCACTGCAAGCTCCACCTCCCGGGTTCACGCCATTTTCCTGCCTCAGCCTCCCGAGTAGCTGGGACTACAGGCGTCCGCCACATCGCCCGGCTAGTTTTTTTGTATTTTTTTTAGTAGAGACGGGGTTTCACCGTGTTAGCCAGGATAGTCTCGATCTCCTGACCTCGTGATCCACCCGTCTCGGCCTCCCAAAGTGCTGGGATTACAGGCTTGAGCCACCGCGCCCGGCCGGTGGCTGTATTTTAAAATAAGCAAAACATCGTGTGGCAAGGAGCCCATTGGGGGTGCTGCTTGATTGCACCCAGGCCCTTCTCTCACTCTCAAATACTTAGTCATGTTCTACACAGTCGCACAATTTGGCCATAACAGGAATGAGACTCAAAAGAAAAGATGGTAAGTGTCATATGTCCAGAACCTGAGAGTTCCCCTGCCATGAAGGGAGCCTTTCACCCCAGGAGGAGAGGCTGTCAGCTGAGGAAGCCAGCATGGGGGAGAAAGGCACTTGCTACACAGTGGGGTGCACAGAGGGTACCCCCCCATCTTCAGTCTCATAGGGAATCGGGCCCCTTGGCAAAAAGCTTGCAGTACCTAAAAACAGAGAAACATGCTTTGCAAAAACGGTTCACAAGCGCAAAACAGAATGCTGTACATGTGCCCAGTGCTCTTGAGAGCCCTGGCCTATTGCAGAAGCCTGTGTTGAAGCCGCTGCACTAGTAGAAGGCAGTTCCTGATGGAATAGGGGACGGGGTGGGCTGTGTGGGAGCCAAGAGCATCTGCCAGCCCAACTGGAGATGGTGAGTTCCTGAAGCAGGAGTTGTAGGCACCCAAACATCTAGTCTTTTCTGCTCGTAGCGAAGGTTGCAGACATCATCTCCATGAATTCAAATAGATTCTTCTTGGCTGGGCATGGTGGCTCACGCCTGTAATCCCAGCACTTTGGGAGGCTGAGGCGGGTGGATTACTTGAGACCAGGAGTTCGAGACCAGCCTCGCCAACATGGTGAAACCCAGTCTCTACTAAATATACAAAAATTAGTTGGGCATGGTGATACACGCCTATAGTCCCAGCTACTTGGGAGGCTGATACAGGAGAATCTCTTGAACCTGAGTGGTGGAGGCTGCAGTGAGCCGAGATTGCACCGCTGCACTCCACCCTGGGTGACAGAGTGAGACTGTCTCAAAAAAACAACAAAAACCACATTCTTCTCCAGCCAACCGGGTCCCACCACTCAGAAGTGGTTTCACTGCTTCTGCTGATAAGCCAACTTAACATCAGATCCAATACAGATTTCTGTAAAGATAAAATACCATCTCTACTGGCCCTGTTTAGTGGCCCAGGCTGTCCTCACAGGACATCCCTGAGACCACCCTGTCACTCCTGATGTTGGAACCAGAGTCCAGGCCTGCTCCTCATTCTCTCCTGCCCTCCTAGTCCCCAGGAGAGGAGAAGAAATTCTGTTTTAGAGAAATAACCTTTTCAACAAAACATCCCTGGAGTCGGTTTTTGAGTTGGGGTGGGCTAGTCAGGGAGTCGGGGCTCTGTGCGTGATGTCAACTAACTGTTTTTATAAACCAGCCAGCTACCCATCATGACAGTAAAAACTTTCATAGGAAATGCAATTGGCAAAGACATGATGCTGATATGTACACAAGGTGAAACTGCTCCAGTTTTTTCATAGCAGGGTCAGCAGTAACGTGGTGCCCTGGTCCCATCTCATACAGGTGAGCCTGCACCGAGAGGTAACGTGACCCTCACAGCCCACCATGCCTGGCTTTTGCCTACTTCTGAAACTTCTTAGGATAGAGCTGGAAAGTGCCACCTGGTGAAGTGAGATCCAGCTGTCTGAGTGGATATCGGAGTCCATAGGCTGAGCAGAAATGGTTCTCAGTGAGGTTCTCGCTGCCAGTTGACAGTGAAATCATAGCTGCCATTGACATTTTGGGAGATTATGAAAAACATAAGATTAAAGAAACTAAATATATTATTCCTGTGGACACAAAATGTGTATTTTTCAGGTGGGGAGGGAACAAAAAAGGAAAAACATTTCATCTTAAAACTTTCCTAAGACAAAGGAAAACAAAAAACCATGCTTTACAACTTCAAATTTTTCTTACAAAGAAAAATTTAATATTCGATGAGAGGTTGAACCAGGCTTAAAGCAGACAGATATTAGGAAGTGGTGCAGCCTGTAAAAACGCCAGTTTGTAAGTACTGACTTTGGAAAAGATCATCGCCTCTACCAGACACTTAGGGTCCTGGTCTGGCGATTTTGGCCTGATGTGAAGCCACACAGTAAGACCAAGACCCAACGGAGAGAGAGACAGAGTCCAAGATAATGTTGACAGTGGTGTAGCCCTTTAGGAGAAATGGTGCTCCCTGCAGCTGGTATTAGGTTACCATTGGCACTGAAGGAACCAGGAGGATAAGAGAGAATATCCATAATTTCAGAGCTGCCCTGGCACAGTACCTGCCCCGTCGGAGGCTCTCACTGGCAAATGCCAGCTCTATGCAAGGAGAGCTCCCAAATATAACAAAATTATTACACAGTTTTATTCTGAAGAACATTTTGTATTTTAATAAAAAAGGATTTATGTCAGGAAAGAGTCATTTACAAACCTTGAAGTGTTTTTGCCTGGATCAGAGTAAGAATGTCTTAAGAAGAGGTTTGTAAGGTCTTCATAACAAAGTGGTGTTATTTACAAAAAAAAAAAAAAAAAATCCATTAACAGGTTGTGTATATACTATTAAAAATCTTGGACCAAAATTGCTACCTATCTTTTTGATTGCAGGGAATCCCTGCCAAGGTAACTTGACAGTCGGCATAATTCTGTTGACAGAAAAGGAAGCCTTGACGGTTCTAATTATCCAAAAGTGGGTTTTCATCAGGACATACAGTCAGAGTGTGAGTGCATTCTAATGAAAACTTCAGCCCTCATTCAGTTGCATATAAAAGCCCTCAAAGAGAACACACAGTACAGCAGTTTTGTAAAAGGCAACAATACGATTTGTACAGACCCCGACATTCCAATCCTATAGATCACCATGTTTTTCCTCTGTCCCCCCCACCCCAGCACCCCTTATTTCTTAAGCAGCACCACCAGTCCCCAGAGGACAAGAGCAGCTGTACCCCATCCACTTACGCATTTCTGCACCAGTGATGCAAAAAACGCCCTGGGTGGGCAGCAGAGAAAACCATAACTATGGATACCCAAGGGGCAGAACAGCCGGCTGGACCTGCTCTGTAATTCACTTACCAGAGGGTGGTTCAAGTCAAACAAAACCAAAGACAGTTGCAACCCATGGTGGATCCAAAGGTACGGTATCAAAATCATGGAACTCTTGCCCAAAGAAAAGACTGCAAATAGTCATCTGGTATATCTTGTGGAAAGATAGGTTTATAGTGACTCAAAATATTTTAGAAAAATTTCTGTAGTGTCAAGTTCTTTCAAACTTAAAATTTTACCCCCAGAGGATTTTCACGGAATAAATGAGAATTGGCTCTATTTCTTCTACTTCTGGATAGCCCGAGTAAAAATACTAGTAATTTCTAGATTTCAGTGGGGAACTACAATTATTAGGACCCATGGATATTGCTGCAGTTCAAATACGGTACAGTAATTACAAAATATAGACCATCTCTTTACAAATACAAATTATAGTATATTACAAGTCATGTACAGTAAATCTATAATTTTAAACAAACTAGTGTATCTAAGTTGACCTGGTTGCGAGTGCATTATTATTCCAGTTTACAGTTGCCCTTTAGCGTGACAGTCAGAAACCGACCATCGGAGTGAGATTCTCTTGTGTAAACTGGAGTGACGTCACAGAAAACCTTATTTGTAAGGTCCCATTGCCCTCACAATGATCGCTGGTAGCTGGGTTCTGACGCACTGTATTTCAGAACAGCTAAACAGGAACCAGGATGCAGTGTATTTGGGGGAAAGGGTTTAAAAATGGATATGTTGCGCCCAGTGACTGATATGCTAGACCGATGGCTGAGGTAATGACACAGGTGTGATGATCGTCATCACCTTTAACTTTCCCCTGCACCCCGCCGCCGTGCCTTCAGGTGGGTGGGCCTGGTGCCCTGGTACATGGGAGATGCAGACTCCACAGTAGTGCCCATCTGGACAATGGGGCAGGGCGGGTCTGGCCGCCTCACCCATCCTCTGTGAGAGGGCGGGGCCTGTTTCCCGCAGCTGGGGCCGAGCTCATGGTGCTCTGCCAGGCTCAACCACTTGGGACCTGTTCCTACCAGGTTTATGGCTTTCTTGAGGCATGACATCTCTTATACAAAAGTCTAATTGAATATTACTCCCAACTAGTGCCTAAACTTTCCTAACTATGAGGCACTTTTCCCCTGGCCCTCCTGTGCCCCACCTGAGGCCAGAGCCAGTCTGCCCCTCGCTGGGGGCTACAAGGTGGTGATGCATATCATTTCATCTGCCAGGTCCTCCTCATCCCTCCCAGGGTCTGGCTCTTCGTCGCTGTAGCCAGGACCAAAGTCCTGTAGCTCATAGTCCTGCCGGTGTGAGAGGGGGCCCACATCCCCGTTGGCTCGGGGACACACGTTCCCATTAAGCAGGGTGCTGGCTGCACTCTCCATCTCGTCGATGGTGAGGTCACAGGCATCAGCGATTTCATGTTTTGTTGCTGACACAAATTTTGGGTCCCTTGCATAGCGTCCCAAGCCTTCAGATATCAGGACCTGTACAGGAAAGAGGGATGGATGGCATGGGGGTGTTATAAGGCTTTGCAGGGCAGGGGGATGACAGAAAACTCCAGTGCTAACTGCACCGTGTGCTTTGGGGATGCAGCTCAATCATGTTTTCTAGACCTCATACATAATAACTCATGTAAATGGCTCTGAAAATGTCCCGGAGCTAAAAAACTACACATGGTCCAACAAGAGTGAAACCCACTGGGGAAAGACATTTAGTATAAACTAGAAACATATGCTGGAACAGCACCTATAATGCCAGCACAGCTCATTTATGAGAATCAATGGTGGTGACCAGTTTTTGTTTTTGTGTGTGTGTGTTTTTTGTTTTTTTTTTTGAGATGGAGTCTCCCTCTATCGCCCAGGTTGGAGTGCAGTGGTGTGATCTCGGCTCACTGCAGCCTCCACTTCCCGGGTTCAGGTGATTCTCCTGCTGCAGCCTCCCAAGTAGCTGGGGTTACAGGCATACACCACCATGTCAGGGTAATTTTTGTATTTTTAGTGGAGATGGGGTTTCACCAAGTTTGCCAGGCTGGTCTTGAACTCCTGACCTCAGGTGATCCACCCACCTCGGCCTCCCAAAGTGCTGAGATTACAGGCACGAGCCACCGCACCCAGTGGTGGTGACCAGTTTTTACTCATGCTTCAGGTACATTCCTGCTGCTCAGAAGTGTCCGATTGAGGCAGCCTGGCTCACAGCCTGGCCGCCCTCCCACCACTGCGCTTCCTGCTGTTGCCCCTTCCTGCTGCTGCAGTTGCACCTCTGCTGCTCCTGGTGCTTCCTGCCCACCACCATGGCCAAGAGCCATACTCACTGCCTCCACCAAGCTGTCCGCGCTCCTCTGCTTGTCGCTGTTTTTGTTCCGGAAGCTGCTGGGGACGGTCAGGCTGGCTGGTGTGAAAGTCCGGTAGGAGATGTCGGGCTCGTCTGTGTACCAGGAACTGCGGTGCAGGGACGGCAGGCTGCCGTTCATCTGGTCCAGGGCCTCTGACTGCTCCACTTGGATCAGGGGGGTGTAGCACGGTGTCCAGTCCCGGTAGGGAGGGGTTGCTGGAGGGGTGGCCCATGACCGGGTCGAGTGACTCGGTGAGTACTTCTGGGCTTTACTTGAATCTAGGCCAGCAACTGCCATGATCTGAGGAGAGAGAGGAGCGTTGGGAGACCAGAGGGTCTCAGAGGTCCGGGCCTCAAACCTCCTGCACACAGACCAAGCACGGGCGCTGTGCTCTCCAGGGGCAGTCCAGGCAAAGACTTGGAAAAGACATGGGTACACTGAATGAATGGGCGGTGACGACTTGGTTTTCTAGCAGACTGTGTTTTCTTTTAGCCCGAATCTATAATGTATTTCCTATGGCTTTTCCCAAGGAGTTATCAGTTGCTAATTCATGAAATTGCTTCAGAATGAAGAAGAATGAGGGAAGCCCAACAAGCCGTGGGTGTGAACACACCACCCAGTTCATGCTGGGTTTAAATACCGAAGTACATTCAGGGTAAACTACCACTTCCTAGCACTTACAGGAAAACATAGCTGGTTCTCTTTGCTCTGGAATAATGCATCCTAGAGCTGGCATTTGGCATGTGCTAAAGCACTGTGTACAAGCCTGGTCCTACAATCCCACCACGGCAGATGCACCTTAGGGTTCACTCTGCAGAGAGGGAAGGGGAACCCAGTCTGTAAACAGCACAGGTCCATGCCCACCACCCCATCGTGCACGAATGAATAGCATCTCTGATGTCATATTTTCAGAAAGAAAAAGCGCCATATTCTTATCCTCGAGGGAAAGCCCTGGTGAGTGGGCTCTGGCCCCATCCTCCTGCCTGTGCAGCCGCCCTCAATGTGGGCAAATTGTTCTCCCCAGACTGCTCCCTTGGTAGGCAGGGGAGGTGAAGCCCGCATAGTGCCCACACGGCCCTGCCCACGGAGGGATCCATACACTTAACGAAGGAAGCACTTTAGAGAAAATGAAGGGCTGCACCGACTGTGCAGAGTCAGCCAAGTGGCCCCCACCCCCTGAGCTCAGATCACATCAGGCTCCGTATTCAATGCCCGGAAGAGGTGGTGGGGGTCGCAGGGAGGCACCTGGGTAGAGAGGCCAGCGTTGGCAGCTGGCTCCTCGGATTCCAATGCCAGTGGTCGCTTGCTTGTGTGAGCTTGGGCAGAATGGGGCTCATGGCCACAGCTATTTGGCAGGATTGTTACAAAGATTAACCAGACTGTAGGTGAAGATTCTCTCCTTCCCTCCTGGTGCTTAAGGCCAAAGAGAAGGGAGTGACCTGATGGTGGGTCCTATGTGGGGTGCCCCTGGGCATGGGGGCGAGACCAGGTGGGCCACTCACCTGTTGCTGCATGAGATGCAGAGGCAGGGCCGTGCGGTGGGGGAAGGTGGGAGATGAAGGGACCTCCTCCTGGCTGCTCTGCCGGCGCAGGCACTCGAAGTTGAAGGAGGATCTGCGGTGGGCTGGGAAAGCAAAGGGCATCATGCAACTGTGAAGCAGGTTCTCTGCTGGGACACTGTCTCTCAGTCAGGGTGGTCCCGGACGCTCAGCAAGGAGCCCAGGAAGAAGCAAGTGGTTTGTCCGAGAGAAAGATTAGGTAGTGAGGTCTCCAAACTTTAGGAGGAGAGGATGAAGGCAGAAGCCCCAGTGAGGGATGTTTTTAAAAGTACGAACTTACTACCTTTAAATGTTCGCCTGTTCTCAGGAGGAGGAGCGAAGGCAGCCCCTAGGGCAACTGATCCGAGTCAGAAGCCCTGGCCCTGCATACTGTGGGGCGCACACAGGACTTCAGTGCAAGAACCCAAGTCCTGCCAGAACCCCACGACACTTCCCATTGTCACCTTCCAGATACCCTAAGTGTCCCCAGGGGCTGACATATCTTGCTGGGGCTCCTGTGTTTACACCTGTTTTAAAGGGAGGGACTAACTGCACTGATCAGCTTAATAAGCAAATTTTTTTGTTGTTGTTGGGAAAGAGTCAGCTTCTCTAGCACTGAAGACAAACAAGGACAACCCTACCTTTAAGAAAACGCTTGTCCTGCCAACAGCTCTTCCGACAGAGGCTCACACACAGCCTGACAAGACCATCCACGGCTCCCAGCTGCACAGGGCACCAGGCCCAGGAGATCAGTCTGAATTCTGGGGCCCTAAGACACAGCCAGCAGCCTCCTCCCAGAAACCTCCTACCTTTGCAGGGGTCTCCGTCGAGAGCACACCTACTTTACAAGGCATTTTTATGGCTCCTATCTTGACTGCTGCTTTTCTCAGGTCACAGGACCTTTCTCAGCCCTGGCAGAACTCCACAGGCCCCTCATTCCTCTATTGGAAAGCCCAGGGCCTACCCAGGAGAGGATTCCCAGGCACACTGGGGCTGCACACAGAGACTGGGCTGAGTCCTTGGCTAGGCACTGCCCAGGAGAGAGGAACGAGACAGCCAGTCCTGGTCTCTCGGGCCCAGTGTGCACTGTGGGGCCTCCTTGTTCAGTTGCCTACATGGAACACACACGGCTGCCTCATCAGAAAGCCTGCCCTCCACGCACCACCCAGGGGCCAACTGTGCTGTGGAGCACAGGTTTCCAGATCGAATGGCAGGGCGGGGGCTGGGAAAGGAGAGCAGCAGTCCCTCTCCCGCATGTGGCGCTTTTCCATGTCTAAAATGCTCCGTGGATCCCCACCATCCCTGTGCTCTGCACAACACTCTCTGGAGGAGGAGGGAATCCCCATGCAGCTGAGCACACAGGTGGAGGAGTGAAATGTTCTCCCTGTCCAAGGTCTGAGCTGCGGGGCAGCAAAGCAAAACCACCTCGCGAATCACGAGCACAGCCACTCCTACCCACTCAGCTCCTCTCTGGCACTGTGGCCGGTGGGATCCATGTGCTTGCTGCCTTGGCCAGGTAGGAAACAGACAAAGGCCAAGGCCCGAGGAAGGCAGTGGAACTCACAAGGGCGAGGGCCTCCACCCGGCCTCACCTGCATCTGTTTCATTTAGTGTTTATGGAAACGGAGTGACTTCATTTAGCAGCCTGTGTTTTGGGCTGAGGAATTAAATATTAACCATGGAAATGGGTCTGGTCACACTCCCCAGTGGGGCTGTGACAGCTGGAGTGAGGCAGAGGGCCCTGGGCACCTCCCAGCGGTGCTTTATAGTATATGCAGTTGGCAGACTCAGAAGCCAATGTGTCACGGCTATTTTTGGTTACTGATTAGAGTCCTCTTCAAAAATATGCTTAATTCCTCAGAAATTCCAGAAATGGATAGTCCTTAATCGTCATCAAAATGCCCACATGTTCAAAATGAAACTGTTCAGCCAGGAGCTGGAAGGGGCCAGGGCTGCACCCCTTCCCCCAGCTGGAGTTCCTCGCTCAGGATGACCCAGATCCTCCAGCTCCTGCCACCCACTGCTGCAGAGGGAAAGTAGGTGGGAGCAGCCAGCCCCAGCTCCAGCCCCTCTAGGTGGGATGGGTTTCCTGGCCCCAGAGTGAAGGGGACCAACAAGTCCAAAACCTGCCCCGTGAACAGAGGGCACTGACAGACCTGACACAAAGATGAGGGAGGAGGAGGGAAAGTGAGGGAGGAGGAGGGAAAGTGAGAGAGGAGGAGGGAAGGCGAGGAAGGGGAGGAGGCGGGAAGAGAGGGGGGGGAGGGAGGAGGGAAGATGAGGGAGGAGGAGGGGGGAAAATGAAGGAGGAGGAGGGAAGATGAGGGAGGAGGAAGGATGAGGGAGGAGGATGGAAGATGAGGGAGGAGGAGGAAAGATGAGGGAGGAGGACGGAAGATGAGGGAGGAGGAGGGAACATGAGGGAGGAGGGAGGAGGAGGGGAGGGGGGGAGGAGGAGGGAAGATGAGGGAGGAGGAGGAGGGAAGATGAGAGGGGAGGAGGAGGGAAGATGGGAGAGGAGGAGGGAAGATGAGGGAGGAGGGAGGAGGAGGGAAGAGGAGGAGGGAAGATGAGGGAGAAGGAGGAGGAGGGAAGATGAGGGAGAAGGAGGAGGAGGGAAGATGAGGGAGAAGGAGGAGGAGGGAAGATGAGGGAGAAGGAGGAGGAGGGAAGATGAGAGGGGAGGAGGAGGGAAGATGGGAGAGGAGGAGGGAAGATGAGGGAGGAGGGAGGAGGAGGAGGGAAGATGAGGGAGGAGAAGGAGGGAAGATGAGGGAGGAGGATAAGGTCTGGAGGGGCCTGAGGACAGATGGACACCAGAATGTCCAGGTGGCCCTCAGAGGCATGGGGTTTTGCAAGACGGGCCTGGGGCACAGCTGGCTCTGCACTTGAGCCCACTCTTCCCCTTTGGGGGCTCAGTCACCCCATCACAGAGTGGAGCAGGGCTGACAACAGCAAAAGCATGTGTGTGGTTTGCCTACCTCTCAGGATGGTCCCAGGTTCAAAGACAATGCTATGTATGCAAAACACCCCTCACCAGATGTGCGTGTGCAATCTCAGGGCCCCACAGCCTCTCTCTTCTCGAAGAGAGTCAAGCACGGCGCTGAAGAGGCTGGAGATCTATCACGTAGGATGTGGATGAGAAAGAAAGGAAAGCAGACACACTCTCTGACCCGGGGCTGGTCTTGAGGACTAAAGGTCCTCACCTGGCAGCACACATCCATCACCCGCCCCCAGAGCGGGGGTGGGGGAGAGGCACACTGTTCCCCGGGAGGTTCCACCCAAAACAAAAAATCTGGCCTCACATGCTGGGGTGGGAGGTAGTAGGCGTCTCCTTGGAGATCTCCGTGAATCATAGCAAATGGGCGAGTCATCGTCCTCCAAGAATCCTTGGGGGTGATGGTAGCCTCGGGGCCTCTCAAAGTCCACGTTTCTGCCTGGGTATCTGCTGTAGTAGCCATAGTTTTGCCTGGAGGTCAGAGAAGAGGGCAGTAAAGTTCTAGGTAACAAGCTCTGTCACTCAACCCTGCCAGACTGACATCCATGCTCCTCTCCCCACCTCCTCCCTTGGACACAGTAGGACTGGCTGAGGACAAGGCTGGCTTCAGTTTCATGGAAGATTCCAGATGGAGAGCAAGGGCCATTACAGGAAGGTTGGGGACTGGAGGCCTGTGCTGAAGGATGTGCTGGCAGTTTTGATCCCTCAGCTCCAGGGCAAACGTGGATTGCAGATGTCCTGTGAGCCAGTCTCTCACCCACTCATTTCCTCCCTGAGAGCCCCTCTCCTGAGCGCCTTCCCTCTGCCAGGAACTGGGCACCAGGGACACCAAGATGCATGAAGCATGAGCCCCACACTCAATGGGCTTAGAAAATGCCACGAGCACAGCGAAATCGAATGCAAGCTGGAAAGAGCCAGTGCTGGAAGACAGGAACTCATATGGTTCCGTGAGGTTTTCTTTCCGGGGGGTGGGAGAGGGATTTCAATTCCCGTCATGGAAACAAAAAGCAAGGCCCTAGAGCAGACCCTTGAGAGGGGGGGATGAGGCCAGCAGATGGAGTGAGGGCATCCAAGCAGGCGCCAGTGTGAACAAAAGCCCTAGAGAAGGGAACACAAGTTCCTTTGGCTCACAGTCAGTGGTTTCAGAAGTCAGGCATTTGAAGGAGACACAGGGAAGAGCCGCGGGAGCAGAGGGCGGAGGGTGATTTTCATCCGCCTGCTACGCCTCCTAAAGCAGAGTGCTCATTCTAATTACAAACATTCTTTCTGCAGGACAGAAGCCAGACGGACCCCTCTGCTGAGTGACCCCTTGTTTCTGCATCTCCCCAAGAGACCCCTTGAAGTGGCAGGAGGCAGGTGCTGTGCATGAGGACCTGGCCGAGCCGCTGTGCACACAGAGCCCTGGGGCCACCAGAGCTCCAAGTGTTAATTCAGCAAAAACTGATCTCTCCAAAGACAGGGGGTGGTGGAAAGGCACTAACCCAGCCATGAAGCAGGCCCAGCTCCGATTTCCCAAGCTGTCACTAAAAGGCCTCAGAGGCCCCTAGTGGAAATAAGCAACAGGTCTGAAAGAATAGTCCCCACCCTGCCTCTCTGTGGCTCTCTTTCTCCAGCTCCACTCTCCCTCTGGCCTGGAGTTTCTGCTCCCGTTTTGCTTTTTTAGGGGAAGCCCAGTGCAACTGCCGGTGGCCCTGGCTTCCTGAGCAGGCAGAACACCAGGGCAGGGTGGCCTCCTGCTCTCCACAGGAGCCAGAGCAGCTCACCTGCTCCAGGTGGGCGAGCTGTCATCCTCATAGCACTCCTCGCTACTGAAATACTCCTGCTCCCCGAAGCAGCGGGGGTCCCTGAAATAGCCATGTATCTCTGGGTCTTCCCGGCAAATAGTTGGGAGCTGTTCATCTCCTGAGTCGGACCTGCAGTCGGGAGAGAGGATCTAAGAACCTGGGCAGGCGGCAGATAATTCCTGCTGCAGCCGCACCTCTGCATGTGGCCAGCAACCCTGCCTGGGTGCTCCTCGCTTCTCCCAGCATGCACCTGCCTCAGGCAGCACTGGACTGCTCAGGCTTCTGGCAACGGCAATGTGTGTCTGTCTGTGTGTGTGGTGTGCCTGCGTGCCAGGATAGGGTCTCTCTCAGTGCCCTGCACAATGTTGGTGTCAAACCATTGTGTCCAGAGGCCTTGGAGCCAAAGGAATAGGTGCAATTTGGAGAACAGAACAAAAAAATGGACCTACGATGCTGCAAACAGTGGTCAGCGGCCCCGGGAAAAAGACCTGGGTTCCCAGGGCATCTGCTCTGATCCCTCCCTCTCCTTCTAGTCCCCCAGCTCCAGCCTAGTGTGACTTCAAAACCTGGGACAAAGGAGCTTCCTGGCCACTGACCTCTGCTATATCAAATCAGGAAGGTCACGTGAGTTCTGGATACAGTGCCACAGGGGAAACCGTCACAGAACATGTCCACCATGTTTCCACAGGCTGCCCTGCCCCAGGAATGTGGTAAGTCTCCCTGAAACCCGGCTCATGCTGGCTTCAGTCCTCAGAAAAGGCCTTGGCTAAGTCAATCTTCTCTCCAAAGGAAGGATGGTGCTTCCTCCGACTTCTCCACTTTTTTGCACCCAGCTCGGGCCCACATGGCTCCCGACTTCACTTGATAACATGACACCGGAAGACCTATCCTTCCCTGGCCCCCAACAAAATGAGCATTCCAACCACGATTCAACTCAGGTCAATATGCATGGAGTGGAATATACTACACATATCTCGAGGACTTCAGGGAAAATGACAAGATCCCATTCCTGACCTTCGGGAGGTTTGGGTCATGCGCAAAGCATCCACAAGAAGCCTGACTCCAGAGAGCAGCTGCAGCTGCCAGCCACACAGGCTGAGGCCTCCATAAGTGCACAATGGATGCTCCTAATGCCATTGTGAGGCCTGCAGGAGCCAGCCCATGGGGTGTACCTTGTGTGTGGACACCAGTCCTTGGATGGCAACAGTCGACAGAGATATGGATCTGAAGGTGCCTTTGCTTAGAAGCAACAACCTCTGACCTCTGAGTCCCCAGCCATGAATTATGATAACCTTTAACAGGCTGGCCTGAAGAAGTGTTTCTCATTCTTCAGCACTCAGAGAGGCCAGATGGTAACATACCATCACAGTATTTAAGACGAAAACAGGTAATGAGCACATACCTAATGTAAGTTTCATAATAGCGGGTTCTATCCAGGAAAGGCATAACATGGGAAGGAGGGAGAAGATAAAAGTTAATTTCCAACCAAATTTACAATGCAAACATCAGGCTACCTCCTAGAGAAGGGGTTAGCAAATTATGATTTGCCATCCACATGGGGGCTGCCACCCGGGCTTCTATGACCCATGGGCTATAAACAGTTTTCATAGTTATAAAGGATTGAAAAAAATAAAAAAAAATCCCAAGACAAAAACTATCTCATCATATGTAAATATATGAAGTTCAAATTTCAGTAATCATAAGGGAAATTTTACCGGGACACAGCCACACACCATTCACTTACATATTTCACACTGCAGCAGCAGAGCTGAGAAGCTGCAAGACTGTATGGTCCTCAAAGCCTAAAATATTGACTCACTGACCCTTTAGAGAAACAATTCACCAACCCCTGTCGCACAGTATGTGAGCACAACTGAGAGGCGGGTTTGTGGCTGCTGTTTTAAGGCCCCTTGGCGCCCCCATACAGGACGTAGGATGGCACGTGGCCCTTATCCTTTAGGTTCATCACGTGGAGAGTGTCAGAGGCGGCAATGACCTGGGGGGCACTCACAGATCCTGACACAAACGCCTACGGGGAACCTCCTCCATGCTCCAGAGCACAGAGGACAGACCCGCCTTGCTCCTTGGGACTAGAGGCAACACGGGTGGACACCACACGAGCAAGTGCAAACACACCGTCAAGGTTACCTTTTCACACTGGACCTTCTCTGAGGCTCCCGGTCATGCTTGTGGGAAGAATGATGCCCATTTTCAGACACATGCTCAAGGTTCCCAATGCTGGGCCGCTTTCCATGGGCAGCTTTGGACATATTGGCATTATTGAGATTGGCATTTGTTGAGGTGGGAACTTGCTTTCCTATGGAATTATGGTTATGATGGTTATGACACACCGAATTTCCTGCTGGAGGAAACAGCGGTTTCTCAGTATCACTTGCAGGTGGAATTGAAGGCCTTTGGACATGCAGGGGACGGTGGGTGGTATTGGTCTGCTGAAGGGAATCTCTCCTATCACTATTAACATGATTGACATGGTTTCCAAGCAGGGCACCATTTCTCTGCAAAATAATGGGAGACAACACCAGGTAATTTAACAAGTATTTGATGCAGACTAGCTATGTTAGGTAACTTTTTCTACATGAAAAACAAATTCTAGGCAAGTTTCGTAGGATCCCTGTAGAACAATCTCAGTGTCTTAATGATCAGGGTGAATGTGACTGTGTGGCAGTTGGTCCCCCCGAGATGAGGAAGGTTACCGATTTCCTGAGCTGGGGAGCAAGCTGTCGGCTGTCACTCGAGTGTGCTCTTCCGGTTGCTCCAAGTTGGGGTGACTTATACCCAGCTGGGCTGGCTGGTGGCCCCAAGGTTGGGCATGCTCTCTGGGCTGGGGGACTGAAAGCCAGCTGGTGGATCAAAGAGCTGGCCCCATAAGGAGAAGGGTAGTGTGGGCAGCTGCCAGAAGGACCCAGGACCAGGATGCTCGTCCACATGGCCAGTGGCTGTGGCCGAGCTCCTCAGAAGCAGGCACTGAGGGGAAGGTGGATAAACTCAGGGAAAGAGCTGGCCTGGCCCTAGAAGAGGTGCTGATGCATGGGGAGGGTCTGTAGGCGGGGGAGGGTGTGGTCTGAAAGCCCCTCTAGACCCTGGGGCTGGGCTGCATTCTCCAGACTCTTCCGTGGATCATTAACTGCCCAAACTGGAGTCCTGCCCTGCTATTTCCAGGTGGCCAGTGTGTAGCTAGGCGTGGAATAATTACTTTGAACACATCATCTTCTTCTTCTCGTTTTGTTTCCTCAGGCTCGTCATCTTGCAAATCACACGATATAGCACGCCGGATTTCTGGCCCAATGTCATGCAGTGTCCTTAATCCCGCCTAGATCAATGGAAATGGCAGAACAGGTTAGACCACACATAGGCCCTGGGGCCAGCCTGGGTCCTGGCTTTGCTCCTTCCTGATTCAGCGGTGGGGAGGAAGGCTTCCCCAAAAGCCAATCCAGGGCACTGACTGATGTCACTGAAGGCAGTCTAAGGGTTGCTGGTATGGTCAGGCATCCAGATGGTCAAGAAGGTCCTAGGTAGGATGCCTGAGGCCTGCAACCCAGTAACTTCCTTTGCAAATACCCCCACTTCCAAGGAACACTGCCTGGTTACTAGTGCTAGGGTCTGCCAAGCCAAGAGCTTATGTCCCTGTCTCAATGACAGTCTTCAGTAGGCTCACCTACAAGAGCCCAATCTCTCCAAGCCCAGAGCAGGGCAAGGAGCACAGCCTGGCAGATCTAAAGGGAGGGTGATATGGACTCCCTGGCTGCATCTAGGATGAGGAAGCCTAGGTGTAGGTGCCAGAGGCACAGGCAGACCAATCAGCCCTCGGGCCACTGGTTCTGCTAAAAAGCCATGGAACGAGTGAGTGACACAACACACTGCAACCACCAGCACACTCGGACCACGACGGAGCAGACTGACACGCACACAGACCCGGCCACCATGGTCATCGGGATACCCTGGCCTGTAGCCTGTGTGCAGGCTGAGAACTCACCAACAGGGGGTCCGCTTTTTGAAGATCACAACAAACTGAAAGTGGCTCATCAGCCTTTGCAGACAGTGCAAGACCCACCAGAAGACCCCACTGGGAGACCCCTCCGGGCTCCTCACAGACACTCTGCATCTCCCCTGGGGCCCTCACAGCTGCCTTCCTCACTGTGGTCCCTGCTATGTTGGGACAGGGCCCAGGAGAAGCCCTTCAATTGTTCACAGCTTCATTAGGGAAGCATTCCAAGATGCTTATGCACGGTGCATGGAGGAAGGGTCTGCTCCAGCTCTGAGAGAATTATGTTTTGACCACCAATTTGAAGAAAAACAGTATGCTGAGTTAAAGACTAATAGGGACTGCATGGCAACTTTAACCTTTTCCACCGAAAGACCTGCAACTGAAGAAGGCATGTCCTCTCTGCCCTGGGTCTAGGGTCCTATATCCAGGCAGCCCCTCCTCACTCACCGGCAGTCTGCCTACAGCTCCGTAGCCATAAAGGCCTAGAGAACAGCTAAGACACTGACTGTGCAGCAAATGCTTCAACCTCAGGGTGGTTTGTAAAGGAAAACTGGGCTAAGTGGTGGGTCCTCAGGGGAGGAGACCGCTTCCCTGTCCTTCCTCCACAACACCTGGTAGCATGTGGGCAGCTGTGGCAAGGACAGAGAGGCATGATGACCATCCCTGAGACATACACGTGGTAAAAGAGATACCCAGCAGTGTTTCAGGGAGGAGGAGGGGACGGTGGCCGCAGTCTGGCCAGATCCATCAGGGCTGGGTCTCACTGGTCTGGGGATGCTCAAAACTGGTCCTGTGCAGTTGCCAATGCCAGTGCTGGTGATGTTAATTTAGAATGTAAAGTCACGCAGGAACTTCCTGAGATGCCCTTATAAAAACAGCCTGGTGCATAAAAGCACCCAGCCTTTGAGACAATTCTGCTAAAAACGGTGCCAGGTTGGGTTTGATTTGAGCCAATCTGTGAAGACAGAGCAGCAGATCTTTCCATTTAGTGAATTCTGAAGGTGAAAGAAGAGCCGGGAACGGAAGCTTTAAGCTTCCTGGCTAGGAATGCTGAGATCTTATAGGGGACAGACAGTCATGTCCCACGTCAAACCAAGACAGTTCTTGGGGTGGTCAGTGAGGCTGCTTCTCGCTCTCCTGTCCCTCTGATCACAGGCTCAGGATGCATGTGTGTATGCTTGTGCATACACGTACATGCATTCACACACACACACACACACACACACACACACACACACACACACACACACTCTTTTCCCTCTCTCAGGATCCCTGAATTCAGCACATCTGAGCCTGGGAGGTCATTTGGTTCTGAGGTGGACCCACCTGCCATTCTCATGGAAACATCAAGAAGGTAACTGCAATGTTATGTTGGTAAAAGCTCTTACACAGCACAGCTGCAGGAATGTGAAGAAAGGTCATACCCAGCAGTACTCAACAGCCTGCATTTCATTCATTCAGAGCTTCCTAGGGTAAATTATTGAGGGATGATGAGCTAAGCAAGGGTTTCACTTCTGATTTTGGATCAACTGGGAAGAAAAGTCTGTTACATATCTAAGGCTCCCAAACAAAAAGACAAGGTTTGAGACACTTGCTGCTGCTTCCACAAAATAAACATAGGTTATAATGCACTCAAGTCAACACCCCCAAGTAAATTTGGTACATTAATCCATATTACAAGGCAGTAAAGGCCAGGAATGCTCCCAAGTTTAAACAACATATAATCCTATTTACTGTCATTCAACTGATTGGACTAGGTCTGATTAAAAGAAATAGAAAACTATTTATTTGGATAATTTTTAACATCATCCTCTGTTGACGGGTTGACATTTCACTGAAATACACATATAACATAATTGCATAATAGAAACAAAAACTGTCTCCAGCACATCTTCAGTGATACACAAGATTAGGATTCAGTCGACAAGATAGTGCAATGAACAGACATGGGACAGAGAATTTGTTTGCAACATAAATCATGGAGAAGGTTGAAAGGTGGCCCAAGTTGCCACTTCCAAAGACAAATAATGACAACATATTTATTAAAGAGACATTAGAGGAGGAGAGAAAGCATCGCTCTTCCCAGACACAGAAGCAGAGTCAGAAATCATGATTATATTCTGCTTGTTCCAGGCAAGGAAAAACACACCTCGTAAGAGTCAGGGACTGACTCTACTTTTTCACATGTCATCTGGGGAGGGCCAGGTCAGGCTGTCCCCCACAACTGGGAGTGAGGGAAACAGATGTTCCCAAACTAGAAGTGACATGAAGCTTAAGCACAGCACCCTGAATTTATTACATATCACAAAACATGGTAATGAAGTTTTTCTAGCACACATATCAAGCTAAAAGGTAGCTTAGGCTGCTCCCAAAATTCCATAGGCACAAGTTCCAGTCCCCAGAAATACAGAAAACTATCTTAGACTCTTGAAAAAATTACTTTTCCACAGCCCTAAAAAAAGAACATTTTTTTCCTTGGGATAAACACTTTACAATCAGTAAAATTATCTATTCTTTCATATTTCATATCTGTGTCTACCTCTATCAGCAAAATACTATTTTAATTTGAAAAGTGGTCATTAGCACTTAAACCAACACAATTAAAGCCATATAAAGTCATTCCATTAACATCACAGCAGGAATATGGTTTTGAAGAAACACAGAATTGCTATAAAATATAAACATTATTGACTTATTTTAAGATGTCCAATCTTATAAAATATTAAACAGAATCAAGCCTAGTTTCTGGTTGATTTTAAAATGCTAGATGTTATCATAAATATTTTTTTAAAAAGAAATGTTGGCGCTTTGCCTGTAGACTGCTGCTTAAAATTTTAGACACCATTTAGTTGGAATTTCATAGATACTCTATTGAATGATTAAGTTATCAAAAAAACTAAAATGTCTCTAAACACTTCCGAATAGCATAACATGATGATATTTTGACATCAAATATGAACACCCATTTACCTTCCTTTCTCCTGCCCACTTTTAGGGTTAAGTTTCTCCTGCCTAGATGCATTTGCAATGCTTTTGCTGCCTGTGTCCCTAAGCTAGCTCTATCAGACACACCAGCCATCTGCCAGCCCTCACAGCGCCACAGCAAGCATGCACAAGTGCCTGCAGCCCTGTCCTGGACCTATGCTGTAGCAGTGGAGATAAGAGATGCACGTCTCTAGTCGGGACCGGGCCAGGCCATTCATCTTCAGGATACAAGCGCCAGGCTTTCAGACTCCAGCCAAAGAACCCTGCCTGGCAGAGCCTGTTCCCCATCACAGGCAGGCTGCACTCAGCCTAGGCTGGCCCTGTACACAGTCATCTCGCTGGTGACAAGTTCTGGTTAACCCTTTAGCAGGAGTCAGTCTATACCCAATGAGAGGGGACCTTTTTAGACTAGTTCCATTAGAAAACAGAATGAGATTAAGTTCTTATGGAATAAACCTGCTCATCTGCAAGCTGCTGTCCGCCTCCTCAGCACATCACACATGCACACCCCTTATTTTAACACCACTCTCCTCCAGGGAAAATGTGATGGTGGCTTTTGTGTCCCTTGTGAATGGTCCTTGTGTCAGATATAAAGGGTTGGAATCCTGGCGCTCTGTTAGTAATCCACAGTGATTCCCTCACTGAAAAGTCAGGGGTAACATGACCCCCACAAGCTCCCACAGGGGTTCCACTATTCCCATCACTTGGAAAGATAAAGGAAACTTTAAAGAAATTACCCAAAATATGACCTTTGCCTGCACACAATGTGAGAGCTCTCTGTTTCAGTTCCACCTTGATTCTTGGTGCAATCAAGAATCTGATTCTGTTGTAATTTTAACAACCAAATCAGAAAGTCTTGCCAGTTTCCTGATAATAGAGCATTCTGTAAAATTCAGGCTTAGCAGAAGCTGTAAATCACAACTTCTATTCTGATAGCATCTTTATGCCAGTCATTGTGAGGTTACATACGAATATTCCACTAGATTCCGGGAGGAAGGGAGAGCAAAGGTTATTCCCATGTGGTTAAATTATGTGCCCAAATGAGTCAAAGGCTCAATGAGGACTCTTGGCCTCTAAGCCTGTTCTTCCTGTGACACTGGGCTGCCTCACCTCTCCCAAACTCTCCACCTCGACCACCACCCAGGCAAACTCACTGCACCTACTGGGAAAGAGTGCTGGATTGGAGTCTGAATCACACACTTACTCACCTATCGTCACGACTGTGGGGTGCCACCTGATCAAGGCTAACCCTCTTTTGACTACCCTAGCAGAGCTCTTATATTCCTAAGTCAGCATGGAGATGACAAATGATCACAAGCTATCCCTGAAATGGATCCTGTTTGGCACACATCCTTGGTCCCAATTGTGCACTTAGGGGAGCTGACTTTTAAAACCACTTTCCATCCTGCCCTGACTCAGACCATCACACCTGCAGATCAGCACAGGCAGCAAGACTCGGCCACGCTAGACGAATGAGGGCATAGCAGCTCCATGCCTTGGGGGAGTGGGCTGAGACTGGGAAGGGGCTGGAGGGGGAGACCAATTCCAGTTAGGGCAGTGCCGCTGCACAGGAGCCTCTTTAACAAGGGAGATGATTAAAAGGCTCCAGCACCGTCTGCCTTTAGGGGAACCTGGTAGCATTCCCCCAAAGCAGCAGTTCCCAGGTGTGTTCCAGGGACCTTGGGGCATCCCAAGACACTGTCAGGGGTCCATGAGGTCACTGTGATTTGCATAATATAAGGATGTTCTTTGCCTTGAACACACTCATCCTCTCATGAGAGCACAGTGAGGTTTTCAAAGGCTGCCTGATGTGTGATGTCATCACCCTGGCGTCTTTGTGCTTGCATATTCTTGTTTTAAAAATTACTTAGTTTTAATTTCTAAGACAGTAAATACTGACACACAAGGGTCTTCAATAATGTAGAGTACAAAAGGGTCCAAAGACCAAAAAGTTTGATAACTGCTGACCAATGTATCCTCCAACAGGCACTACTACTGTTTCTTCAGATGCAGACTTTTTACCCCATCTAGGATTCCCGCTATTCTGTGGACCTTTCTCCATTCTTGGAAGAAATGGCCTTCCTATGGCTTCTCTGAGCCAACCTTTGGGACTTCTCAATGGGTTGCCTTCAGCATGCTTTAGAATGATGTACCCTTCCAAGTTCCCAAACAGCTGTGTCCCTTAGGTCTAAGAGGTGCCAAGGAGAATGAACTCACCTGGGTTTCTACCCACCCTGGAACTGTTATTAAGTCTTAGCCAGCTCCTTCACACAGATCATCTAATCATGACACAGCTGGGCTTCCAGAGGACACTAGGTGCATGGTACTAAATAACAAGCCACGATAATTACCACCTTTTACTACTATGTCACATCACTTCACTTCTTTTCAGCAACTCTTTCTTCTCAAAGACTTCTGAACAGAATTATTATTTTCAAAGAAGCGAGATCTCCTCACTTTCTGAAAGAGTATAGAATGTAGTACCCAATAGTCCAGTGGATTAATTTTTAATTGGGTTGTTCCACATGTAAGCTAGTCGAGAAGAGCCTGATGTCCAATCTTACCTTTGCTTCCCTAGGATGTATACTGGCCTGCCTCTCATCTTCTATCCAGGAGCCGAAGAGTTTAGCCTATGGATGCTGGTGTTGGGGGTGTCAAGTTTGCTGTGTGTGTCTGTGAAGATTCTAAATAATGAACTTGAGTCGTCTCTCACAACTTTCTCTACACTAGAAGCTACACTTCTCTGCCAAGGCTTTAAGAGAAATGACAGAGGTGTCTCTGCCGTTTGATGCCAATCAAATTTCAGGAAGCCCTCTTTCCCTTTTGAGTTGAAGCTGGAAGCGGCCTTCCTGATTCCTGGCTGTCTTTTCTAAGCCGGCCTTGCTACCAACCTTAGCCAATGCCGTTCCCCAGCAAAACAGCCAGGCCCAAGTAGAGAAAATGCTCTTGTTCCATTTACATCACTCCCTAACTCCCATCTAGAAAGTGGTCACTTGTCAGTTTTTACTTATTTGAGGAGCGTGGAGAAGGCACGTGGAAACGCCGCCCACTTGAATCGCTTGGGGCCTTTCTGCCGAGGCCTGAGTGTATGGAATCTTGGATCTAGAAGGTTGGTCACACTGGCCCTCTGAGACAGGGTGACACATACAGGGGGTAGGCACATGCTATCCTTCAGCACTGAATCAACTCAACATCGGGTGGGTCAAAGACAGACAGAGGGACTGTCTGAGGGCAGATCAGCTTCTCACCAGCACCCACAGGGCGGACCGGCTTCCCTTTCAGGGATGACACATCACATTCCTCACAAATTCTTATAACTTAATATACCCAGGCGCTGCCCAATCATAGCAGAAGTGGGCCTTTGGACCACAGCAGGGTCCTGGAGGCTCCCTGCAATGCCAGGCTCTAGACCTGTAGTTGCTGAGTCACAGAGCAGTCTCAGGAGGGGTGGGGCTGCTGGCAGTGGGGAAGGAGACTCAGGTGCTAGGGTGACAGCTGTTGATACCAGGTGCAGCTGTGCTTTGACATCTTGACAAGTGGCCTGGCCACACTGGAGTGTTCCTGGCTTTCCACCCCATCCCCCACATCACCATGTGGTGCAGCATGAAGCAGTCAAACCTGCCCTCGGGCCCTGTGGACTGTGCTGTGAGAACCCACACCACCTAATGCGAGCTCCTGGATGTTAACTAGTCTGCACACTTACACACATGGGGGCAGAGTCGGGAGCTAGACTCATTTCCATAATGAGGACAGCAGGTCCACTGAAGTCCAGGTAGGTCAGACCTCTTGGTACAGTAAGCACTGCAGCCAAGGGCAAATGTCATAGGCACAAAAGACATCACTGGAAAAGATCCTGAGGCTGGGATTGACCCTGTCAGTCATGCCTAGGACAAGCTTGCAGAAAGCATACTTCCCACTGGGGACATTGCTCTCACCCTCTGCCTAGCCTTTGGGACTCTTGCCCTCCCAGGATGCTTGGAAGAGTGTCCACTTCTACAGGAATAGGGTCCCCCCCGAATCTGCTGTCTCTCTCTTCCCCTGTCTCCGCAGGCCCCACATGCATACACACGCACTCGCACACACACACACAGCTTCCAGCCTGTACATATCAGGGCAGGTTAAAGGGGCTTATAAGCCCTTCTTTTCTCTACACACTTCAGAGACTTCAATTTTTTTAGATTCTTCTGCATGACCTCTGCACTATGGCTACTTTTGAATGTTGATCTTAAAATCCCAACTGGCCACTTGAGGTGTCTTGGGCTCAGCATCAGATGTACAGACTCCAACCACCATTTGGAATCAGCTGAGAATTCCAGACCAGACACCCTCATCAACCAACATCTTGGGCAAAAATCTGCTATTCTTAAGATGTGAAAATGCAACCTGCAGAGTTACCTTTGTTGACATCTTTGTGCACTGCCTAGATATCTTTAAAAGAGGGGAGTTCTCCTTCTCAATGGGTAAGTATGGTACAGAACAGAAAAGAGATCAAAGGAAAACAAGACTTTCTTAAAGTTCTGGTAGTAAACAGGCATATGATATTATTATTGTTGTAGTCTTAATAATAAGCAATTATACGTTCAAAGTGCTTTACAATCACTTAGCTATTCCTCACAACAGCCCTGTGAGGTAGGTCGACATTAACCCCATTTTACAGATGGGGGAAACTGAGGCACAGAGAGGTTAAGTGTCTTGCCCAAGGTCACGCAGCAAGTGAAAGCTGAAACTGGGACTAGAACCCAGGTTCCCTGACTCCCAGTGTCCTTGAAACTAGACCACAACTGCTTCCAAAGAGGCATCCCCAGACTGGCTCTGACCACGAATTAAAGACGGACAATGTTAGATGAGGTTTGGGTGTGGTGGTGTTTCCTGTGGACACGTTAAGATGGAACCTGAGGTGTTGCCTGGATTGAGTTTGGCATGCGGGGTGTATGTGTTAGTTTCAATGGGTGTATCTGAGCTTCCTGGCCTGTCCACTTCTCACTGCATTCTGGACTGGGTCACTGCAGAGAGCAGGGCCGGACGCTCAGGAGGTCATGGTGGACTGGCATACAAAAGGAACTCTGTCAGCTCAGCGCCGAGGGGCCTGCCAGTCTTTGGGAGTTCGGGCAAACTAGGGATGCAGGACTTTGGAATGGAGTCAGATGCCCACCTTAGGCAGGTCTGCTTAATCTTTTTATTTTTATTTTTATTTTTTTGTTTTACTGGCCAGCATCAGGAAGTTGTGTTCATTTCATTTCTCTGTGGGGCAGCTGCCCCCCTCCTTTGCTCTCTCTCACTCTTTCCCTTTCTCTGAGTCTCTGCTTGGAAGGGAAAACTGTTAAGACTTGTACAATCCCTTTCACGAAAAAGAACCACCGTGAGCAACGTCCGCGACAGGCAGCCCTGGCTCCGCAGATGAGCCACGGCCCCGCTTCCACCTTCCGGAGGAGTGCTTTGCTTGGAAGGGGTCTCCCTGGGGCCTTGGGTCTGCTTTTTCCTGCATTTCTTCCGAAATGCTGTTTCAGTAGAAATAAGCCCACTTGAGACTTTTCCCTTTCAAGGCCTTAGCCACAAACGCCTTCCGACTAACCAGCTTGGTGCCGTAGCTCAGGCAGAAAATTCTAAAGCATCCGTTCAAGCATCTGAAACAAACGAATCAGCCAGTGAAATCTCATCTGTTAGCATCTGTTCTCCTCTTAGATTAAAAAAAGAAAAAAATTTAAAAAGAGCCTTTTGATGGCTTCAGGTAGAATCATGCTTTAAAAAAATAACAAAACAAAACTCCACTCCTTTTTAGACTAAGGTGACCAGGCAACAGGTGTTTTAATCTTCTACAGATTAAATCTCTATGGAGAATCCCATTTTCTTCTGTCTTTATGCATCAAGCCTCCCTAAGAAGACCACATGGGGCACATCATGGGCTGAGAGTCCTTTGTTTCTTACATACCACCCACATCTCCCCTCAACCACCTGCATCACGAACTGGTGGCTTGGGCACAGGCTTTACAATTATTCAACCTAACAACCTAATTCTTTATAGCTAGAAATAATGGTCTCCTCCTTAAACCAAACTTCCAAACAGGCAAAAGGACTATCCCTCCAAAGCTTTCCTACGATGGGGATGGAAAGGCTCCCAGCTGGGATGAGTGCGGGACATAGTGTCCTCGGATTCCACTGGAGTGCGTGTCTTTTGCAGAAAGGAAATTCTTGAATGTTAAAAGAAAGAGAAATGAACAAAACTTTTCCCACTTAGGGGTCTTTTTCTCATCCACAAGACACTGGACTGAAGAGTGTCTGTAACTTGCACAGATGTCCTCATCTAGAAGGTCTGATGGGACACTCAGCATGCATTGCTGTCTGCTGGGAAGGGGACTGAGAATTTTCATGGCTGCATGGCTGTGTTCCTTTATTTATTTGCCCCTGGTGGAAACTCGTAGGTCACTCGGATGTAGCAACAATGGATGACGAGCGAATGCTGAGTCAACCCAAAGTGAACATGGCATGTAGGAGATGCGCAAGAGGAAATTAAAAAAGACCTGATGCAGCTTCTCTCTGGTTCCCTCTGTAGAGGGGCTGGAGAGAAGGTTGGTTTTAATGATGAAGATGGATGGAAGGATGGAAACTGCACACTCATTCAGACCACAGAGGCCAGAAGACACCGGATGCCGAGCTCCTTCCCACACATGGATCCAGGAGCTCAAGCCATTTCCCTTCATGTGGGAGGCAGCATTGCAGTTGGTCTGAACACAGGGAGATCAGATGGAGCCCACAGGGTTCAAAACCACAGTGCATATGTGTGTCCTTGAAAAAACATTCTCTGGGGGTGGGGGCGCAGAGGTCTTGGGCCCGTCCTGGAAGCTGTTCAGACAGACTGCACCCTACGCAGCACAAGCACGCACATGCCTAGGTCCGCACTTCTGCGCTCACACTGCGATGGCCACGCTCCACTTTCCATTAGCACGCAGTCTGTCAGCCATGGGGCACCCTGCCGTGGGAGGAGGCAAGCCATCCCCCATCTCAACAGGCCACGCCCACTCTTGGGGTGGGCTTCCCGAGGCTGTGTCCTTGTCCTAGTTACACTGGTGGTACAACTCTCCCACTGCGGTCCCACCAAATTTTCCTAACTGCTACATTGTCACCCGGTATTTCATCACGCAGAAAGGAAAGCCTCCCCATGTTAATTAAACATGGGGTAACACATCACACTCACAGCCATTTCTACAGCACAGGAAGCCAAAATGCAATTAGAATTATCCTTCAAGGAGACAAAAAAAAATGTCTATGTTTAATGTTTCAGAATCAAGTACATTTTCAGTTTCTCTGTTAAGATTATGAACACAACTTAATTTTCCAGGCTGCATTCTCAACATAAATTACAGACGATGCTTCAGCTCCCAATGGAGCCATGCGAAAATATGTTGGTATCATCTAACTGGAAATGTTTGCATTTCATCAATAAAATGAAACTCTATAAACAATAAAATGAAAAACGTTTAGGAGAAACCCTCAACATTATTGCAACACAAAGCAAGAGAGTCTTTCAACCCACAACCTGCCACTGTAATTCATGCCATTTGACCCTTCAACTTAGGACTCAGAAAATCCCAGACGTGAAACCTGGTAATAACTTAGCTGTGCGTTGTTTGTGCATGTCTTAAAACATGAAAACACTATTTCCAGCCACTAGAGAAAGTGCTGAAATTGTCTAATTGGGAAGTCTTGGGGGTTCAGAAAAAGTAAAAATGACCCTGCATCCAAGTGGCCACCCATACCTCTTACAGAAAATGCAAGATTCTTATGGTACCTAGCTAATTTGCTCGCTGTAAATTAGGACATCAACCATCGATGACAGACTATGTTCCCCCCTCCAGAAAAGTTATCAAGTTCTGGTCCCAATTAGGTTCCCAGAACAATAAGCAATTCCCTACAAGCCCAGGGCAGTGGGAAATGGGACTAAACCATCTAACCAGTCTCGTCTTCTGGGCAGGGGGCTCCGTTAAGGACAAGCCTGCAGAAGCATGTTCATCACTCCCTCTCCGGGCATCCAACCTGGCCACACTGTCCTCAAGGAGGGATGGACCGGAGACTTCTTCCAATCTGCAAACATCTCTGCAGTTTGCCTTCTCTCTCTGAGGCTAGCTGTGAGCTGCAGACCAGGAGGAGGGCTGTCACTTTTACAAACTGGATTGTTTGGAAGTGAGAAAGCTTCATCTATAAATCCTACCACCTGAGATGCCAACGGGCTGTGTGACTGAGCCTGTGATTTCCTCAGCTACTTTTAGGATATGTGATCAGAGGCAGTAAGATCATTGTCTTCAGTCGGATTCATGGCCCACCTGCCAACCCTCATATACCTCTTTCCCCAGCCCCTGTAGCTGTCTGGGTAGAGCAGAGGTTTCACCATGAATCAGCAGGTCACTGTCACACAAGGCCATCTACTAACCCATGAGATACACACACAGCTCATGTTTGTCATTCACTCATTCACTTTCATATTCATATTCATATTCTCTCTCTCAGCAAGATCAAAGATAAGCCCTCATTTTGGCTGTTACCATCACTTTGAACACACAACAATGCTGGGCATTTTTCCCTGGAAAAGAGTGAAGGACTCTTCCATGTTGAACTTTATCAATACCCACAAGGCCAAATTTAACACATGCTGAGAACAGGGGCATAAAACTGTGGCGTAAATAGATTTTTAAAAAGTCTTTATCCTATCCATGATGGATTCCGAGCACTCTGGGCAGCAGAGGTCAGTTGTTTCAGATTGTTTGTCAGCCTCTGTGGTTCCTTGTTCCCTGTCCCTAGCATCTTCTCCCTCTTTGCCCTGCCTCCTTCATCCACAGCACTCACAGACCACCTTCCTAGCCCCTCTTCCTGCTGGTCCTCATCGTGCCTTCTTTGCCCCTCCACATACCTGCTTCCCATCCCAGAGTTTTGGGCTTCCCTAGGATTCTACATTCCTCTCATGCAAGGACCCTGGCTGGTACTAGAGGTTCCCAAAAGCCACATCCACACTCTAGGAGCCTGGAGCATGGCCCAGGTGGAGGAGGCAGAGGGCCCAGAGGCTGGCCGGGGCACGAGAGCATAGCATGTGCACAGCTGGCCTTCTGGCCGTCAGGAGACAACACACAGAGACAGACACACCACACACACACACACACACACACACACACATACACACAGAGTACATACTAGGAGGTGATGGATGTTACTGAAATGGACCAAAAACCAACAAGCAGTGGGGTAAGAAACAAACAGAAACAAAACAAAGCACTTGCGTTCAGATGGAAAGCTGTTCATTCACTGGGCAGCCAGAACCCTGGAGCCCAGGGCTGTGGGGAAGGTGGGTGCCTGCTTGGAGGGCACTGCCTGGCGGGGCTGGGGTGCGAGGGCAGCACTCGCTCCTCTCCGTCCTGGCAGCCCTGCCACGTGGGAGGTGGCAGGTGCAGGGCTCCATGGGGAAGGCAGCGGGGAGGGAAGCACTTACCTTGTGGCCCAGAAATGGCTAGTCCACATTTGGGGGAGTGTGCAGTATCTCAGTTTAAACAAAATCCTTGTGGTACTGCTCAACCATGAATAGGCAGCTCTCTAGTATTTCAAATAAGCTCGTAAAATCGTTAGTGAAGAGAGAAAACAAAATGAGACAACAATTCACCTGTAGGGCAATTGTGGTGTTCTTCGCAGGGTACTTTCCCACCAGTCCTTGTTCTTTCCGTTTCTTGAATTTCCTAAAGTAGTCCTGTATCAGGAAAGTGGCATAGAACTTCCCCACGGTTACCTCATCATCTAAACGGAGAGACCAGACAGAGCTCTCCCGAATCAGCACATTAGACCAAGAGCCTAAACACTTGCTTCTGGCTGGGGCAGGGGCAGGGGCAGAGTGGGGCGGGCGGGCAGTATGGCGCAGAAGGCACCGAGGTCTCAGCATATAACAGAGGAGTCTCAAACCAGCAAAAAGCAAGGTTTTGCAAAGCAACTAAGGCTCAAAATTAGTGTCAGTTAAATGAACTGATATTCGAGGTTGCAGAAAATAATATATTTGTTATGAGTTTAATAGAGCAGCATATTAGTAACACTATGAAATGCTGTCTTGGTTATTTACTCAAAATAAAAATTACAAAACAAAAGGAGGCTTCACGGGCCACATTTCACCCCTGTGCATAGGGATTTGCATGTATAACTACCATAAACTTATCAAGGGCAATTAACCATCCAAATCCCGACGTCTCAAGATAGAGACCTAGAAAGGTGACATACACGCTCAGAAGGAGAGGAAGGTTTAGAAAAGTGACTGCAAATTCAGATTTTCATGAGCTCCCCGCCCCACATTCTCCACCAATAAGCTCCGTAACCATTTCTTGGTTTGTAATTCTGAACAGCTCATTTTCTGCACTGTAGTGACAGCTCCAACCAACCTCAAAGTTGAGCTGGGCTTATTTTTGCTTTGTTCAGAAACAACCTCCAACATGTATGGTTGGGGAATCAGAACTCTGCTGATGACTTTAAAGGTGATGCATGAGGCAGAATAGAGGCTCTGGCTGTCTCATGGTAAACCACTTTGGACATGTAAATGCGCCCCACGGCTCTCCCACGGGCTGCTTGCCACCAAATCTTCAGTGTGCTGTGTCTCTTGGGGGTAAAGCTTACGACCACTTTAGTACCCCATCCCATGTGTGTGGGGCCATGTGGGGCCTGGCGGTCCACTGACCACGACTTGCAGAGGCTGAAGGAGGAATGGCTGCTGGTCCGAAGGCTGCAGAGCAGCTGGCTTTTAGGCCAGACTGCCCTTGCAAGAGCTACATGCTGATCTGGGGGCAGGGGGCTCAACCTCTCTGAGCTTGTATTCTCTTCTGTAAAGTGGGGATAAGCCTCTCAGAGGAGCCATGAGGATTATGTGGGAGGAAGCAGGTAAAGCACTCAGCTGCCTGGCTTGGGCTGTCCTAAGTGCTGGGCACTTGATGATGATGAGCCTCAGAGTCACCCTTATTTTAAAATGTGCCGACAGTGGCATCCATTCATAGGGATCCTGGAGCTTGATGGGCTGGGGGACGTGGAGAAGCATCATCCTTCACTAATGCACCCGAGGTGGGCTTCACTTAGTGCCCATCCAGGAGGTGCTGCCAACATCCTGTGGTCCCCACTGGAGATGCCCGGGCCTTTTTGGGCTGCCTCTCCAGTCCTCCCTGTGAGAAGCCACTGAGTGTTACTGTGTGAGAAGGCTGTCTCAGGTGGTCTGGCCTGGAGAAGTGTTCTGTTCCTTCTAAACCCAAGCCAAGATAGTCCTGGAGTGGTGTAGGGCCACCCAGGTAAGCCAAAGGCTCTGAGTAGCATGTAAAACACAGTCCCTAATCAGTCTCGCCTTGTCTAATGATGCAAGGTCCATAGGCAAGAAGGCAAGGAGGTAAGCAGAGAACACTCAGGTCCTGGTATTTCACCCCTTGCTGTACTCTCCAGCCTCCCTATTGGCTCAGGGTGTGTTTGGAATATCAGCTCTAGCTCTAGCCAGCCCCTACTGTTGGACACCTATAGGTGCCAAGCCCTGTGTAAGAAGAATTCCATGTGGGTCTCATGGCCTCTTCACAACTCTGACATGGTGGATCTGCTCACCACGCCCCTGTCAACAGATGGAGAGAGGCCAAATGACTTGCCCAGCTCAGTCTAGCTGGGACCTTAACACAGGACAGAGTGCCCCCCGAGCCTGGGGTCCTATCCTTCACACCACCTCTCCAGAGATGGCCGTCTCCAGCCACAATGGCTGCCGGCTTCTTCAGAGCTGCCTCTCACACCATGCAAATGTATCCCTGTCCCAGGCTGCACACAAAAGGTGGACACACTGTTGTCTAGCTAGTGCCTCCAGGGACCCCAGAGATGGTCTCCGGTGTCCTGCCATGCCACAGCCTTCCTCTGTAGTCCAGGGCTCTCAGTCTTCTCTGTGGGGCCCAGAAAAAGCCCTGGCTCTACCTGCAGAAGATCCACACCTCATTCCACCCTGATGCTTCCCGCAAATGCAGGCCTAACTCTGATCTCCCTTCAGCCTCCAGAGCAGAGGCAGACCCATCCAGGGCTCTACAGGAGAAAACTGAAGGGTCACTTCATCTTCTCCATTGAGACACTGAGCTAATTAGGAGACTAGGCCCAAGGAAGAGTTCCTAAGAACAAGAAAAGTCAAAGCTACAGCAGGACAGAACAGGAAGGAAGAGAAGGAATGAATACAAGGAGGCTGTCTGGGCTCCGGACTGAAAAGAAGGCAATGGAGGCAGCTCAGTGTGCTCTTCAGGGCAAAGGAGCAAAGGATCCAGGTCAAGGATGGAGGAGAGTCCTGGGGAGGAGAGAGAACTTCCGAAATGAAGGGGAAGGACCCACAAGATGGCAGAGGAAGGCTGAAGAGCAGAGGTGAGAACCTGAGCTGAGAGGCAGAGATGAGGCAGCTCAGCACTGATGGCGAGGGGGCAGCCGAGGCCCCCGGGCCACTGGGAGTGAAGCAAGCCTGACATGTGCCCACAGATCCACAGTTCATTCCTGACTTGATCATCGGGCTCACGAGGAGCTGGGTCACGCCTCACGGCACACCAGCAAACCCACCTAAGACAAGCATCCTACCCAGCTCTATCACCACGGCTAAAAGGGACTTCCTGAGCACACCACACCTGCCAGTCGCAGCCACCTGGAGTGGAGGCTGGCCTTACCCAGTCTCCTGCTTCTTGACCAGGTGATGGCGTAGGGGATGCTGAGGCCCTCAGCCTCAAGAACTCCACATCTGTTGCCCCAGGGGGGTATGCAAATATCCTTTTCTAAGTGTGCTACGATGCAGGAAAGACTGGGGACATGGGTCTACTGGAAGATAAAAGAGGAAAGACAGACAAATGATGAATGTGGAGAGCAAAGCCTGTCCAGCAACTCTTCCAGAGTCTATGCACCAACGCCTGATGGCCACTACCTTCTGAACTTCCTTGGTGGCCACAGCGCTCATATGAGATTCAGCCTGGATAAGCCCCACACTGGGCACATCACTCAACAAAGGCAGGGAGCTTGCAGAGCCTTCCGTCTCCTCCTAAGGCCCCTCTTCTCTCTTCTTGTGCTTCACACTGCCTCTCACTGCTGTTGTGGAATAGATTAAAACTTGTCATCCTAAACTCCAATCCATTTTAAGAAATAGAAAAGGCTAAGTCCAGTTATTGGACCAAGAAAGAAGAAGATTTCCACTCTACTAGAAGTCTGATAAAGCTAAAAGTTGATCAGCTTTTCAAAGGAAGGGAGCTTCAATGGTGAGCTAAATTCTGGACTTTTCTTTTGGTAAAATGAAAAGAAATGAAGTTTCATAGTAATGCAAATGACACCCTCCAAGGGCATTTCACGAGGATGGGCATTAACGTGGGAGTTCGGCTGGTTGTGATGAAGGTGGTGTTCCAAGAAAGATGTGAGGTGGAGCAAGGGAGGAGCAGGGTCCTCGGCTCGCAGGGGAAGGTTTACATAGACAGGCATAGCCCGCTATTCTGAAGCATGCATCTGTATTTCAAGAAACAATGTAGGGGAATACAGTTGGCAAGAGATAACTCTGATTCCATGCCACCACCCTAAAACAGAATTGCTTCAGAATATTCTGAAAGACTGCGAGGTGAAAGAAATGGAGGCTGCAGAAAAACCTCAAGCATATTGTTACAACAGTTTTTCAAAAGCATTTCATCTAAGCCATGCCAGCTCTTGGATGTGCAGCTACAAAGAAAAGAATGAAAACCAAAGAGTTGTTTTAAATGTGCAGTATCAGTTCTCCTGGGGGAAGCTAGGGTTCTCTAGGTGGGAGGGTTTTTTGTTTTGTTATTGTGGTTCATTTGTTTTCCTTTTATCATTTCTTTCTGGACCGTCTTCCCCAGCTTTGAGCCGGTGGCCGTGCCAGCTACAGGTAACCCCTTCAGCAACAAAAGCTCACGCTGCTCCTCGCTTCATGCTAAGGAGCAGAGCTGGCTGGCATGCTGCTCTGTCTGCACCCCAAGAGCCAGAGCTCATCACCTTCTCAGGGGTGGCCCGGGTCCCAAGTCAGCTATCAGACCTGAGCCAGACCAGTCTCGAAAGCTGTGGGGGCAGTGACACTATAAATGTTCGGTTGGTCACGAAACACACCAAAGGCTCATCACATGCCCATGGCTCAAGGATGCTAGAATGCTGGTGTGGTGGTACTGGGTGAACAGATCCTGCACCTTTAAAACTTGGAAACAGAACAGTCAAAAACAACCATCTCAACGTCTAAGTCCACAGGTACTTAAATAAAAATGCAAAACCAATATGCATATATACATATATATACATATACATATATATATACTGTATGTGTGTATATATATAGATGGTTTTTATATACATAAAAATTCGAAGAAGGTTAGTTATTTTGTGATAAATAACGAAAGGAAATAAGCATGCCTGTTAGTTAAAAGGGCATTTTTGGTAATTATGGTAGTAAATTCAGTCTTGATAAGAACATTTTAAAAATACAATTTCCTGAAAGCTATCTATTTTTCATGGGACATTTTCAACAATATACTGAAGGGTAATTGGAAACTACTTTTGAGTATTTCATTTTGGACAAAAAATATAGGCTTTTCACTTTGAGATCACAATCTTGTCCTCAAACATTAATTCCTCCACCAAAAAGGAAATCCCTGCAAAACCAGCCATGTGAGTTTTGGTTTGCTTTTCACTGAAGCCTCTCCTTTATCTGGAATGTTCTTCATATTAAACCCCAAATAATCACACCAAATGGCCAAAGGGCTTTCTTTATCAGTTGGCCTTAATGCTCTAACTGATACATAAAGCATTGTGCAAACTCTCTCTGGACTTTCTGGAGACACTAGCATTAAAACCAAAGCACTGGCCAAGGACTACTTAGGAAATAGATTGCACTGACCACCAGCTGGAGGGACAACTTGGTCAAGTAATTTCATGCTGGTTTTCTTCCAAATCTTCTTTATCACAGCCCGAAGTTCTTCATTAGCTTGCTCCAGGTTCCCTGGATTCAAAAAACAAAAGGGGAAAAGCCAGCTTCGTTTCTGTTCCCCAGCTCCTCGTCTGTTTGCACAGCCTCGTCCCGGCCTGACCTGGATGAACACACTGCCCTCGGATGGGGCTCCCCTCCCACCAGGCTCTCCCCAGCCGGGGGCAAACACACTTCTTATGTTCAGCAATAGAGATCATGCCTTCCCAGTGGGAAGTCCCTCCACCATGGGAACAAACATGGTTCACCCTGAGATTCAAGGCCTGTTCCACTCTGATTCCATCCTGCCCTCCCACAACTGACACCTGCTATTTGCTTTCCATTGTTCCTAACCCAGAATGCCTTTGCCTTCCGCTCTTTCACAGGTTCTTCCAAATCATACCTCCTTTCTTGAAGATCCAGCCTAAATTTCACCCAAATAAGACTCTCAATTCCTACTATATGTACTCATCCATACAACATAACCTTGGCCTTTTATTATATGAGCTTACACTTATCTTTTCAACTAACATGTCAGCATAGAGGACCATTCTGCCTTCTGGAGCCCTTAACAATGCTGGCCTGGGGCCAGGTACAGACAAGCATGCCACAAGGCGCCCCTGTCAGGCTGAAAGAGGCTGGCTTTGCTGGATTGCATCTCCCTGGGCTCTAGGGTTGTAAGAAGTCACCTGCCTGCACTCAGCATGAGTCCCTTGCTGCCTCCTCTTTCCTCTCCTCCACCAGTGCCTCAGAGAGTGAGCTCTCCTTGAGGTCTCCACCTCCCACCTCCCCCCATCTCCTGGTCACTAGGTCTCCACCTCCCACCTCCCCCCATCTCCTGGTCACTCCTCAGCCTGTTGCAATCTGCTTTCCATTCCACCTGCGAAGTCGCCACTGAGCCAGCTCCAATGGCCACACTCTAGTGCCTGTTTTACCAGGATTTGACCAGGGCTGAGCATGGCTGTGAAGGCCATGCTGGTTTGGTCTCTCAGCTGGGAAGATGCTTCTATATTTCTAAGTGCTGACTATGTGCTAGGCACTACAAAGGAGCTTTTGCAGACATCACCTCATTTCATCTCAGGACCTCCTGGACATCCCTGTATTTACTTCCTTGTTATAAGGAAAGAAACTACAGCTCTGACCAGTGACATCCCTCATTGCAGGTCATACAACCAGTTAGGGATGGCTGGAGTGAGTTCATTTGTGATGGCTCTGTCTCTGCTCCGATACACTGCCTGTTTCCCCTGCTATGTAGTAAGCAGTAGTATGAGTCAACTCAAAACATTCTGGGACAAAGTGAAGCATAAAGGAAGGAGATAAAGGATGAGGAAACAGGAAGCAGGAGCCAGCCGGCCAGCCCGGCATGGACATCTCCATTCTACCTGCCAGCCCCTTCCCCAGGGCCTCCCCTTGGCCAAGAAAAGGCCCAGATGAGGAAGGCAAGATGGGATGTGCTGTCTCTTTCCTTTCCTGCCATCTTGTCTTGCTGGCAGGGAATGCTTACCTTCGGTCTTGATCTTAAGAGCTGTTCGAACCAAAGCAAATAGGGTTGCATTAAACATGACTGTCCCGTCACTGTTGAGAGGCATGTTCATGGCAACTAATCTCTGTAAAAAGAAAGGAAAGTTTCTTTGTAGAAAGGAAATAAGTGACCACAGCCATATCCCTCTGGATGTTTATTTTCCATTTATCACTCATCTCTTTTCTAGTCAACCCTCAATTCAATTCAACAGCCATTTGGGGGTACGCATATGATGGTTAATTTATGTTTCAAGTTGACTGGGCCACGAGATGCCCAGTTGGTTAAGCAGGATTTCTGGGTGTGTCTGTGAGGGTGTTTCCAGATGAGATTAGCATGTGAATTGGTAGAGTGAGTACAGTAAGTAAAGCAATGCCCTCCCCAATGTGGGTGGGCCTCATCCTGTTGCTGAGGGCCCACAGAGAACAAAAAGGTCGGGGAAGATTTAATTCTCTCTCTACTGGCCTGATTAAGCTGGGACATCAGTCTTCTCCTGCCCTTCAACTGAAGCTTACACCATGGGCTCCCCTGGTTCTCAGAACTTCACTCAGATACCACCACCAGGTCCCCAGGGCTCCAGCTTGCAGATGGTAGACCATGGGGCTTCCCAGCCTCCATGATCACGAGTCAATTCCCCATGATAAACCTGTGTGTGTGTGTGTGTATATATATACACACACACACACACACAAATACACACGCATACACACATACATACATATACACCTCCATATCCATCCTATTAGCTCTGTTTCTCTGGAGAACCCTGATTAATACAACCTATCATTTGGGGGACTCTGGGATGACAAAGATCAAAGGTTGAGTCATGAAATACAAATGCTGACATGCAGATGATGTGTTTTGTATTTTAAACTGTGAAACTTCACTATTCAAACAGTCTTCTCCTTTTTTTCATTAATCCCAATGGAGGTCTTAGCGTCAGACCTCCATTCCAGGCACATTTTTTTTTGTTTTGTTTTTTTAGAGATGAGGTCTCACTTTGTTGCCCAGGCTGGTCTTGAACTTCTGGCCTCAAGGGATCCTCCTGCCTCAGCCTCTCAAAATGTTGGGATTACAGGCATGAGCCACCGCGCCCAGCTCCAGGCACATTTTTAAAGCTGTTGTGAGGGTTAAAGGAAGTAAGATACAATGGGCCAGGCACAGGGCCTGGGACTTAGGTTCTCAACCAACAGGATCCATTACTATTCCCAACTCAGGGAGTGTCCTTCAGACCTTGCCTAGTGAGACCATCATGTACATCCTGTAGCATTTTGCATGAGTCTGTGTGGCTTCTCCCAGGGTTTGGTCTTTCAGAGCAGGATCCATGCTCCCCACTCATCTTCTATATCCTGATCCCTTTAACACCAGCAATGAGAGTGGGAGGGAGTTTGGGTGAGGTACACCCTCTCTGGGCCCCAGTCACTTCAACCTGTAAATGCAGATGATATGCCCAACGATGGGAACTTGCAAGGATTAAAGGACTCATGGACACAAGAGTTTTGTGTGAGGCACATGGCAAGCACTAAATTAATGGTGATGTTGATAATACTTAAAAACTTCTTATTTTTTGTTAACAGCATGTTCCAAAAGAAAAGACTTTCTTTCTCTTCCATATTGATGAATTGGAATCTTGTGTCTTCATAGTCTATCCCACCCAAACTCCTAGTCCTCCTACCAACGCCCGGCCCCCTCACCAAAACCAGCACAGGCAGCCAGGGAATCCTGGACATTTGTTCACTTTTCCTGGCAAGTTCCTGAGTCAGCAAAATGGATGACTGTGCCTCAAGGACATTTGAAAGCTTTATGTAAAAGGGTCTGGAAATTTAAACACAAGACGACATCAGTGAACTGGATCCCACACTGTTCTTGGAAAGCAGAAAAGAGGCCAGTATTGGGAAGTTTATGGAAAAAAAAAAAGTCAAGCTCTGTTTCTATATCTAGAGTGCGGCCTAAAGAGAGGCAAGGACCCTCAGGACTTGCCTAGAGGGCTTTCTGGATTTTCAGGGCAGAGAACATGCATCTGGCTCAGGGATTTCTTTGAGTCTGAAACACATTTTAGACTCTGTTCTGCTACCTTGGTTTCTGTCTAGAGCTGACTCAGCATCCTAGAGTGGTAAAACCCCTGACCCCAGGATCTCCTTGGATCCATGAGGAGCAAGAACTAGTTACTCTACAGACTGGATGAATTTCTAGAAGGCAGAGTTTCAAGAGGCAAATCTTGCATTTCTCCTTGAAAAAGGGAAATCCTTTTTTGTTGCTACAACAAATGTAAGCTGCTGCACCGTGAGTTCTGTGGAAGGAAAAGTGTCACTGAGGGTTCCTGAGAGCATGCTCTGGCATGGAAACACAGAACCGGGTTGCAGTGGGAGATCTGGATCCACCCCTGAGAGACTAGAGCCCGGTATGCCAGGAAAGGGGCCCCATCTCCTGTGGTGGCCACAAAGCTCTGTAGCAGAGGGGACGTGTGGAACACACAGCACCGTGTCCCACCACTGCCGAGGCTGGGAGATGCGCTCTCCTAGCATCCCCCTCCCCTCACCCAGGCCACCGAGTCCTCCCTGCTCCACATCCCAAGTGAATCTCCAAGCGACCTGCTCCTCTCTCTTCCCACTTCTGCTGCCTTCATTCCAGCTCTCCTGGTTGCTCCCCCTGCCTCAGGTCTACCTCTCCATTGACAACAGCCAACTTCCTACCACGGAAACCTGAAATTTGTGTTTCTTCCCCATTCTCCTGGACCTCAGCAGGTCAGGGAAGGCTCAGCTTGTGCCTGGGGCCTTCTGACACTTCCTCTTATGTCCCAGCCAAAGGGTAACCCAGTGGCTCACCCTTTGTCGTTATGATGTCCATTCTCCTGCCTCCTTCAGAGCCCTTCCTGCCTCTGACAAACTCCTAGGTTCCTTCTGGACCTGACTGAAATGTCGCCTTCCCTACCATCCACCCAATGACAAATTACAGAATTCTCTTCCTCTTCTGATGGTTCCTGACAGGGTGTCCAAAGAGTTACAAATATGAGAGTTCCCCAGAGGTAAGAACCACATATTATTCATCTCTGCATCCCGAGCACCTGACAGAAAGGCCTGGCTGTGTCACTTAACAAGTGTTTGTTGAATGAAGCGAGCTTCAAGAGAGGCTGTCGGACATGCACACAGGACACTCACCTTGCACGCTACTCTGTGTGGGCATAACTTCCCAAACCCCAGGGGAGGCTGGATGCGTCGAAGCAGAGTGACCACGTCAAGGTGTTTTATCCTTCCCCTGGAAGTAAAATACAATGTGAGGTCCGGGAACAGTACCAACTGACCCAAACTTTCAGTCCAGTCCACAAAAATCACAGCTGACATCCAAAATCCACCCCCACACACCAAATCAAATCTTTTTCAACCTACTTTGCCTCAGGGTCATATTCTGACCATATTCTTTTGAATTCATCTAAATGGTGAGGCCCCAAAATAGACCAGTCCCGGGTCAGATAGTCGAAATTATCCATGATGACAGCCACAAACAGATTGATGATCTGAAAAAGCAAATCGGAAGGGAGGAACTTCAGCTGCAGCTGGATTGGGTTAGAACTGAGCACAGGCTTTCTAATGACATGGACATGAAACATGGGGACCCCGGTCTCCAAGAGAAGTTGTAAAAAACTTTCTATTTGGAGAATGTTTAAGAAAAGAGTGTGATTCTAGCTTTCCGGAATGGCTTTTATTAAGTCCTGGGGAAGGAAGGCCTTCTGAAACACATTGCAGTTTTATAATTTCATTATCACCAAAAAATTCACACTCTTAAGTCACCACCATATGCACTGGTTTTGAAGTTTTCGAAAGGAACGCTAAGAAGCTAAAGTGACTGGTAATTGCTCCAAGTCTATTATCGAGCACCAAATGTCTGCTTACAAAGGTGGCGGCAGTGACACACGACTGGTTAAACAAAAGCCCTCAACTGCCAAGTGGAGTCCAGAGTGCTCATCCACATCAACTGTCCTCAGGCGATGGGACGGGGCAAGGTCACTGCTCTGAACACTGAATGCTACATAAGCATCTGTAAATTGAGAGGGGGAGCTATGTTGATCACTTACCAGAAACGCACAGAGCATGTAAAAACTGATGAAATAGACAATGGCAAAGTTGCTCCCACATGTATACTCCTCCCCGGGGTTGTAATCTGACTCAGGGTCACAGAGCTTCCCTGGGAGGCAGGCCAGCATGATCTCCTGCCAGGCCTCACCTGTCGCACACCTTTTTCAGATGAAGAACAAAGGGGGCTTTAGTGGAGGAAAGAAGGAATTTAAAGCTTAGATCTTAGGGGACAAAAACTAATAATTAGAGAAAAACTTAAGTCATTTGAAGCGAATCCAATTTGAATTAATGGAAATGTGAAATTCCTACTGATTTTCAAGTGCAACTTATCACAGTAACTGGAGGTCCTGCTGCAATTCCCTTGGATTTACAGCCATCATCTGATGCAAGTGCACTAATAGTCTTTGTATAAATGGATGCTTATTTTTGTGTCTTCTCTACTTTAAACATTTGTATAATTAACAGTAATTAATCATTATTATTATTTTTTGAGAAGGGTCTTGCTCTGTTGCCCAGGCTGGAGTGCAGTGGTATGATCTTGGCTCACTGCACCCTTGACCTCCCAGGCTCAGCCTCCCCAGTAGCTAGGACTACAGGCAGTCGCCACCACACCTGGCTAATTTTTGTATTTTTAGCAGAGTCAGGTTTTGCCATGTTGCCTGGGCTGGTCTTGAACTCCTGGGCTCAAGCGATCCACCTACCTCAGCTTCCCAAAGTGCTGGGATTACAGGCATGAGCCACTGCATTCGGCCTATTAATTATTTTTAATGACCAAAATACTTAACAACTTCTCTGTTCAATTTTGTTGAAGGCAGAGTTGGAAACCACCTAACTTGCAAATGACCTGTCAGTCACTAGAGTCATTAGAAATACTTCATGATCTCTAGAAAGTTCTCTCACTATGAAGGCAGCTTGTTTCACAAAGTTAAAGTAATCCCATAAAATCTGAAATTGTACATCTTAGGATGTTCTCCACTGGCTGTGCAAAAGGCCGCGACATTTTTGCTAAGTTTCTGTCTTCCTGGTCGTGTTTAAGTGCATGCCTCCATGCATAAACATACATCCTACAATTTTTCAGGTGGCCTAAGTGTCCCTGCTTACTCCCAAATTGATAAACCTTATGTCAGCCACAATCGGGATTTGTTGGTTTTAACAATCCAACAAAATTCCTGTGTTTGAAATGCTGATTTTCAAGTGCAACTTATCACAGTAACTGGAGGTCCTGCTGCAATTCCCTTGGATTTACAGCCATCATCTGATGCAAGTGCACTAATAGTCTTTGTATAAATGGATGCTTATTTTTGTGTCTTCTCTACTTTAAACATTTGTATAATTAACAGTAATTAATTAGTGTTAATTAATTAGGGTCCGTGTTTAAGAATACAAAACAAAAACAAAAAGCCGTCACAGTCAACTGGGAAATGCATGCTGCTTTAATAACCTATGTCCTCCGTCCCTCTGGACCCAGACCTAGCAGGAGACTCACAACCCCTGCCCAGGAGCACCACCCAAGCCAGTTGCAGTCACCTGAAGAGCAGCAGCACCGCCTGGGGAAACGTCTGGAAGTTATTGTTCCTATTGATCTGGTTGTTATCTCTCATGGCAACTTTCCCAAACATCTAGGTGGAGAAGTTGTTAGGAAAAAGAGAATAGATTTCATCATGCAAAAAAAAAAAAAAATCCATATGTGAATTTAGAACTAACTCAGGTTTGATCTTTACTAACTAGGGTTTTCTCATGGTACCTGGCACTTCACTCATTCAACAAAGATCTGCCAGGCACAACCATGTGCCAGGCAGCAGGTTACACACTGGGAACATGGTGCTCCAGAGGGGCACTGTCTCACGTTTGAGGATCCCTTACCCTGGGGTAGAGACACAAAGGTAGCCAGGCAACATCAAACCCCAATGATGCTGGGGTGGTCCAGATACACAGGGAAGATGAGACAGGCTCATCTACCCAAGGCTGGGGGGCTGGGTCAGGGAAGGCCTCTAGGAGGAAGTGACATGTAAACTCAGAACTGAAAGATACATCAGGTGATAAGAAAGGTGAAGAGTGTTTCGGGTGGAGGAAGCACCACGTACATAGGAGCAGGGTAACAGCATAGATACCGAGGGAATGAAAGTAACATGTGTGATGAGCAAACAGAAAAAGATCAGGCTGGAGACAAGGTCAGGAGCCAACAGGCAGGGGCTGTGAGCCCCAGGCAGAAGAGTGGGCTTTACCTTCACGGCAACGGGAAGGTAGTAAAGAGTTTTACTTGTGAGATTTAGGAAGCAGACTGACATTCTAGAGAAGCCTGCAGATGCTTACAAATGCCTGCTGGGTGAATCTGGGGTGGTGTGTGCCATGCAGCTTGCAGTTCTGAGATGGCTTTTTTATATGAGAACATATGTGATAAAAGACCTTCCAGGGCACACAGCGCCACGTGCTGCTGAATCACAGAGGCTCAAGTATGCTGACTTTTGTTTCCTAACTCCTGGTAAGATTCCCAGATACCTGCAAATGCTTCTACGCTTTCAGGATTTAAAAAAAAAGCACTACCATTTCTCTGCCCCTAGAATCACAGAATTACTTTACTTCTTTCTCACTTACATCCCTCGTTTACCTGAAAGACAGCACCTGCCCACGTGGAGAATCTGCAAGGAGCCTGCCAGCAGATATCTAGAGCCACTAGGGCTCTTCGACTGCCTCCATTCTTAGACGCTGCCTCCCTCCACCCACAACCCATCCCACCACCCACGTGGTGTTAGGGCTCCTTTGTTAGGGAGGCCCAGTCCCTTTCCCACCCCCAGGAGGAACTGGGAAGCAGGGTGTAGCCCCTCTGCTTGGGTCACAGAAGAGCCCAGTTTCATGCCTCTTTTTAAAGGTGAGCTACTAAAGCACAACAATGGTCACAAAAGGCACTTGGCTCAGCACCCGCCTTCTGTCCCTGTGATGGCTCAGCACAGACTGAAAAGACCATGAGGGGCCACATGCTTCTCTCTTCAGTCTTAGCATCTGGAAATATTTAGTTTCAAGTGAATTTCACTTTGTTATGATAAAGCATAATTCTTCTGCCATGAAATGCAATTTTTCCTGGTGCATTCTAACCTCGCTACATTCTTCTGAGCCTGGGCCTCCACTGGAGCTCTCTCCTAAGCAGCCGTGTCTTTCTCGTCTTCCTATGTATGGCTTCAGCAGAGACATTTGGCTGAAAAAATCACGACGCTTCTACTTCACTTGGTCAAGATACATCTTGCCACAGATTTGGGGCTACCCAGTGAAAGGGCCCCTGAGGGTGAGATGGCTGGAGCTTACCTGCATGCCAATGACCGCATAGATGAAGAACAGCATGGCTATGAGGAGGGCCACATACGGGAGTGCCTGGGAGAGAAAAGGCACTTGGATGAGCACTGGCCAGCTGGCACAGACTGAGAAGACCCATGAGTGGCCACATGCTTCCTTTCTATTCCACGTGCTACCATGAAAGAACATCGACAGTGAGGAAGAACTGTTTAAATCCCAGCCCTGCCCAGCTACTTTAGTCCTGATGACACCATCCACATGCACGCCCAGTGTTACAATATCACAGGCAGGATGTGCTTTCCATGGTCATTAACCCTGTAGCCTAATCCTAAACATTTTCAACACAGACACATAACTCTCATAATTCTTAAGTTCATTACTGGATTTTCTGGGTGAAATTACAATTGATCAAACTATTCCAGAACACTGGACATTTAGAGTACTTCCACTTTCTTTTGTGGGTATGTTTTGGGGGGTAGTATTGTAGATAATGTTGCAAAGGAATATCTTTATGCAAAATCACCTTGCTTCTGCTGAAGTATTTCCTTAAGGTGAAGTCTTAGGAGTGGAATTACTGGGTCAGAGGGGAAGAACCACTTTCTGGCTGTGGCTGTAGAATGCAAAATACCTGTCTTAAGATGCACACCTTCTGAAAGAACTGCTAAGTTGGGGGGCTGTGCCAGGGAAGAAAAGGAGCAAGCTGGGGGGTCGCCAAGTGTGGCTCCCTTCAGAAACACCAAATACAAGTGTTTGACAGAGCCCCCATCCTTTCATCGAATGTTTGTCAACTGCTGTCTTGCCTCATCACATGTGACCAACACGTCCACCTGCATAGGGTGCCCAGAGTGTTAGGCTTAATTCTGGGAACACACGCTTAAAGCACCCGCTTTCTCTGCTACCCGAGAGAGCTTGTCAGAAAGTCAGTGGCCCACAGGTGCTCAGCCACCTTCAGACCTGTGCCAGCTGTTGACCTGTGCCCGCCAGCCTGGCCCTCCCTGCAGCTGGACTGCTCAGCAGGGTTCCACAGGATTTGTTTCAGGCTTTCCTCAACATACCTAAGTACATTTTCTTCCTAGATTGCCAAATGTTTAAGATTTTTGTTTGCACAGTTTCTCTGCTTTTATGAACTGCTGCTCTGGAACACGACTTTCTTATCTGTGGCAGATTGAATCTTTAAGAATTTATTTAAAAAGTGAGATAATATTACCTTTGAATTATCTATTTTTATAGCAGTTTGTTCCCAAGTTTTGGTACTTTAAATGAATAATAACTGTCGAGGATTCTGTGCCTTAGCAAGTCCAACGCTCACCTGCCTGAGGCCCCCACTCTACCTTCCTCCAACCTCATTCTCCCCAGCAGGACCGGTGACTTCCCTTGTGAGTGCCTGCACCACCCCCCTTGCTGTCCCTTCTCCCTTTTACCTGTGAAAATCCCACCCACTAGGGACAAATGCTTACTGGGAGGGTAATACTGGTTACCCCAGAGGTGGGTGAGGGCCAAGTTTGAACTTTCTCTTTATGTCTTTGGACAGCTTCATTTGTTATGGTAAACATTTATAACTTTTGAATGAAAAATAGTTAAATTATTTTAAAAAATGAAGATACAGGAGTCACTTTCTAATGTTTGTGGATATCCACAAATTCCCTACATGGGTCCACCTTTTAATAAGAATCTATATTTCCCACATCTTCTCTTCCAAATGGAATCAGTGCGGAAGGCTAGAATATCTGGGGCAGGGTACTGGCAGGTACAGGAAAAGCTGGTTCTACTTGGGAAAGTCTGGAACTGAGCTGTACCAGCCTGGAGAATAAGAGGTGACAAATGAGGCATGGTATATGCCTAAATATCTCGAACTCTGTGACCCTGTCAGGAGCAGGATAACCCAGTGATGGTGGCTGCCCCAGGTGGTAGTTTCTGATTTGTGTCTAGACTAGCCAACAGACAGCACTGTTGCAGCCTTGTCAGAGAGAGGCCGTTGGGCTTCCAGGCTGTCTGCTGGGACCCGGCCCTCACACACCACCACCAGGCATCCCGGGGGCACTGCAGGGCTGCAGGCCTCACACCTCTCTCAGTCTTGGAAATGCTACAGATCTCTCAGCTACGGATCCTTCCTGCTTTCTCTTCTGTTTCCTTTAGGCAAGTAATCCCATGTGATTGACCCAAGAAATGCTGATTTGGGTCTCTCCAGCATTCCATGTTTTCTATTGACTTAGGTCCACAGAGTGGCCACACAGGGGGAGCCTGGGTCCTCTAGGATGGGGACAATCACTGACTTACATATGATCTTCAAAGACAAAGACAGAAGTCCTAGGCGTGGCTCTTACCTGAAAGGACTTAATAAAAGTCCACAGCAATGTCCGGATGCCTTCCCCCCTGCTGAGAAGCTTCACCAATCGCATCACTCGGAAAAGACGGAAAAAGGTGATGGAGATTCTATTGCTCTCTTCAGAGTTCTGAAGGGTTATCATGGAGAGGTCAAACCCAATGGAAAGTAGAACATGCAACACTTTCAGAAAAACAGCAACAGATGCAAAGGTGACAGAGGTAAGAACTGAAGATGTGATTCTAGGGCCTTTTCATCTTAAAAAGCATGATATGAAAGGAAGAGTTACATGCTAAAACACAGAGCTTGGAAAACTGCGTCCACACAGCACATGCATGTCCACATAGTCTACTGTGTTAGAGGAGAACGCTGGGCTGGTCAAGAGTACTGGACACTGATGATGAATGCAAACCACTGCAGACACTGTTCTGGAAGGACAATCATGGAGAATACAGAAAAACCAGTGGAAAACTCGACATGGTCAAATAAATTCAAGGAAAAGGCCCAGCCCCTGGGGACTAGTCACTGATCTTACCCCAGGTGTAGCAGTTGGGACAGGGACATTTTCACTTTCAGTTGGCTTTAAGAAATCAAAGATTGAAAATGGATTAATGAACCAGGAAGGAATCAATGGTTCTGGAGAGCATTTCCCCCTTTAAAAAAATGTGTGGTTCCTGTCTTTGGACACCACGCCTGCTCCCTCCCTGAGAAAATACCAGTGGCTCTCCTTGGAGGTGGACGTGAGGGCAGGCAGCCATGGACATGGGCACAGGCACAGTACCACTTTCTAGTTCACATCTGAGGACACACCGTGCCAGGCTGACAGGCATCCAGTAAAGGCAGTGCCGCAAGACCTCAACTCTTCCTAGAGACAGCTGCAGAGTGCTGCCCCGCTTCTTACGAGGAGGGTAGTTCTCTTGGCTTAGTCGGGGCTGTGGGTCTCAGGAACTAACCGCTCTGCAGCAGGCCTCCTATCCCTGAGGAACAGAATGTCTCTAGCAGAGGGGCAAACAGTGGTGCCTGCCTGTGGGCCGCAAACCCCCTTGGACCACACTCTGTTCCTATGAGACGAAACGCCTGGGTGGTGTATGTCTGACAACAGCCTCTCTGGCGGGGCTGCTGCAGAGCTGGACAGACTGAGTCAGGGCGAGGAGGAGAGAGGCGGGCTTCCCTACAGAAGCCTTCGCTGCCTGCCCCACAGCTCAGACAGCTTTCACACAAGAGAGAGTGCAGGTCCCTGTATGGGTCTTTGGAAGAAACAGTAGAGGACCAGCTCCCCCGAGGTTCAGCAGCTCCACCTCCTCCAGGGTCTGGCTGTGCTCCTGTCCCTCGGCCCCAGGATGCAGAATCTGTAATGACTGGTGCTCACCGGCCCCTCAACCCCCACCCCCCGCAGGAAGGGCAGGGGCCTTGCCTCACTCCACTCTGTGCCCAGCATGGTGCCTGGCACTACCTGAGTGTTCAGAAAGTGTCTGAGAGAACACAGAGGAGTTGGACGCAAACTCCAGCCAGCACCAGGAGGCATCCTTACATTAAACAGCAACAGTCAGTGGAACCAGAGCCAGCACGTGCCAGCCTCTCTTTTCCCCTCGGTGTCACCAGGAGCCGACAGAGAGAAATGAGGCTCTTCTGGTCAGGGGCTTCAAGGAGGCTTTCTGTACAGTGTGTCTGCAAAGTTAAGGGACATGTGTACATGTCTGGATGTGTGCACTTCTCGAGGGCCTCCTCCCTGGGGATCTGGGGAAAGGAAGAGCTCAGTTCTGAAGCCTCTCTAGCATCAAGGGCTACCTCCTGAGACCAAAGAGAAATTCTACAAAATTCACAGAAAATAAGGGGTTTCAGCATATCATAGAAAAACTGAAATTCAGTAATGTGACTATGAACCCAAGAGGAACAGGTTCTGACAGAGTTTAAAGGGGTCCTTGCTTCTCCTGGGATACTCAGAATGAAACTCTGCCACAGGTTTATAAAAAACCCAGGATCGCTATTTTTATTACCCTCTTCTATTGGCTCATCTCAAAGGAAATATCACCTCATTAAAGGGACAGACAATATTTTTCAACTTAAGACCTTAACAAATGAAGGAACTAATTTGTTAAAGTTCTCATCATCTTCCACATCATTCTCACTAAGGCTGTGCACAGGAAGGCTCCACTCTTGCCTGTCTGGCTGGAGTATGGGCTGTGAGTGTGCATGCTAAGTATGCCTGCATGCACGCCTCTGCTTGCCTGTGTTCAGGGGACCAGGCAGTGTGCACGAGAGAGACAGCGCTACAGTTATCCTGAAACATGCACGACTTATGAATCAGACCTGCAAGACAGTAAGGGGCCTGTTGGTCAGGGAAGGCGCTCCTGGCCACAGTCCGGCCTAAGACCCTCCTGCGTGCCTCTCTCTATTCTGCTTCAAGTCTGATAGCCATTCACGGCCCCCTTCCTTAGGGTTCGTGAAAGTCAGCAACTGAACTGAATTTTGAAGTGTGCATCTCTTCAACTGATATCTTTGAAATGTGACAACCTATGGACTATGAACTTCAAACCGTGAATATTCTCTTGTTTAAAAGAACGAAAGGGAAGAAGAGACAGCATTTGTAAAGGGAGAGGGCAGCATAACATACGAGGGAGGGAGGAAGAAAGAGCAAACAGCACACCAGGCTTCGTGCACCCTCAGTGTGCCTGTGACACCCCCTCCCGCCACGCACCACTGGGCATGGGGGGCTGCTTCAGGGGAGGATGTGACTGGCAGCCCAGGGGGGACAGTGCAAGTTGCCAAAATATAACCCTGAGGATGGCTTTGCCCAAATGACAAATGTCAGCCCAGTGAAAAGGGCAGGCCAGCTCTCATGCCAGTCTGCACAGTAAAACCACCTGGGGATCTTCAACAAAATCTCTGAAGCCCAGGTCGTACCTCAGGGATTCTTACTTAATGGATGTGGGGCGTATCTGCATGTTGGGAATTTTATTTTGTTATTTATTTATTTTTTTTGAAATGGAGTCTCCCTCTGTCACCCAGGCTGGAGTACCAGTGGCATGATCTTGGCTCCCTGCAATCTCTGCTTACAGGATATCAGTGATTCTTCTGCCTCAGCCTCCTGAGTAGCTGGGATAACAGGCACCCGCCACCATGCCTGCCTTATTTTTGTATTTTCAGTAGAGAGGAGGTTTACCATGTTGGCCAGAATGGTCTCCAACTCCTGACCTCAGGTGATCTGCCCATCTTGGCCTCCCAAAGTGCTGGGATTACAGGCACGAGCCACTGCACCAGACCTGCATGTTGGGAATTTTAAAAGCTCCTTGGTGATTCAAGTGCACTGCCAGAGCTGAGAACTCCAGTCCTGGGCCAGGGTAAAGCTGGCCCAAGTAGTTAACAGGTGGCCTATACTAGCTAATGCCCTTTAGATCTCGAGCAGCCATACAGAGTGGGGTCACTACAAAAGCCCACTCAGGCTGCTGTGGCTGGACAGTGGGTTCTTTTCGGGTTGATGAGGGATTAGTACTCAGATGCAGAGAAAGAGATTAGACTACATCCCCATCTTCCTTACAAGGGATGGAGGAGGCTTGAACATGAAGGGAACTGGTGGAGCTGCAACGCAAGTAGGCTACGCTATGCTGGACACCCCTAGGGGACACCAGACTGGGGAAGGACTCTTCACTAGGTAGCTTTCCAAACACGGCCTCAAGGGGCTGCTAATCAGTTTTCAATAGGGGGAATTCCAGTGTCACCTCAGTGCTTAGACAAGACAAACTTGGCAGTTCCTTCCCACCCTAACATGTCACATTCTTCAACTGGGAACCCTACAGGAGACAGCCCCTTAGCCTCAGGAGGCGGGACTACATGTCAGGGTCCAGAAAGCTCCTCGGATTCCTGGGGCTTTGCGGATGTTCCCTCGAGCCTCCTCCTACAGGGCTCTCAAGCAGGCTCTTACCACGTAGGCCCTGGGGCAGCCCCCTGTAACTGTGGAAGTCAAAAAGATCCTGAGATTCCCAAGTGAAATCAATGAAATCAGTCCATTTCATTTTCTGTATAAATTTCTATCTGTGCTTGGAAGAGCTGAGAGGATGCAGTTTTCTAATTCAGATAGGAAGCAAACCAGCATCCCAGAACAGCTGGGCCAGGTAACCCGAGGCATTATGGAGAAGCCAGTTTTTTGGGGGAGCTTCCCTCTATTTCTGAGCTCACAAGTAACACCTCTGGGAGGAGGGCTTCTTTATTTGGGGTTGCTGGTCTGTGTCCGCAACCCAGTGCCCAGCTAAGCTGGCTCCTGGGAAAGGGTTCGCATATGAAATGGGGGACTACACAACCTTACTGTGGGGTCACAAAAAGAAGATGAGTGAGACTCTCAGCCACCTGGTCCAAATGGCGCACCTTAAAAGGCAGGGACCATTCCTGGGTCTCTGAGAGGGAGCTCCCTAATGACTTTTTACTTGCTCCTTCAAAGTAAGTAATAATAAGACAGACATGGCTTCTAAACAAGTGTTTTGCCTCCCAGACACTAATGATAATGAGAAGAGACAAATGTCAGTGACAGCCATCCCTGGGTTAGGGACAATATGTTGCTGGGTCATTTCATCATTCAAGAAACAAACAGGCATCAAAGACGGATGGAGCAAGAGGGAGCCCACCAGTCGTGGTGTGACATTTTAGCAGCCTGGTGAGGTTAGGACCAAATGTGATGGAGATAAGTCCACGAGTGCTGCCAAACCAGGAACTGAGCGGGGTGTGGGGACATGGGAGGGGGACTAGGATGGAGCAGGCTGGTGCACATGCAGGCAGGACCATGCAAAGGACTACCCAAAACGTTTTTGCAAAGAATACAAACGCAGGCTGAATTCAATCATTTCTCAGCCAGATCATTCATTCTGGAAGACTATGTTGGCAAGTCACAGAGCCAAGCGTGACTGACCAAGATGGCCCCAGGCTGGAAATGACAGTCTATGGGATGGGGAACAATTTAGGTGATTGCAACCAATCCTTAGCACGTCCTGTGAAGTGTAGTGAAAACCAAAGGTGGAGAGGCCAAAAACAAGCACACAGTCTTTAGAAGTGCTTTGCTTTAACGACTTCACCGTATATATGCTTATATATACTTGCCGCTACAATTTTCTAAAAATAAAACCAACATGAAAATCAATTAGGCAACAGAAAAGAAAGATCAACAGAGTTTGGGGAAGACAGCACAGCAGGTTAAACATTGCAAACAATGATGACTTATGACAGCTACAACCAGCCAACGATGAACCAAAGGTGTTCATGCCCAGCTGACCCCTCAGCTCAGGGGACAAGGCCACCGAGGATGTGATGTGCACTGCTCCCCAGGGGAACCACATGTGGAGGGGAGTGGGTGTCGGAACCAACAGTCCCACTGTCATGTTTTTATACCAGAGGTTAAGGATACCCAGTCCTTTTTTATCTTTGCGCCTCCTGACAGCCTAGCCCAGAGCCTGTAAGTGGTGGATGTCCGGGAAATGTGTGTTGAAAGATGGAATAAATGTGAAGGTGGCCTTGAGCAACTCCTCTGTTCCAAGGCCCAGCAGGGAGACACTGAGATTTCTGAAGGTGGTGTTCTGCTCTGGCCCGGGGTAGGGAACTGGCATTGCCACGGTTGAGGAATATATTTGGTCTCGGGCCACAGTTGACCAGGAAAAGGGTCACTGACTGAAAGCACATTATGGGAGTGTCTGCCTATGTGATTTGGAAAGTTTAATTGCATGCCAACAAGGGCCCCCCTGAAAGCCTGTGTTGCACAGATACCCCAGTGTCAAATGCTAACTAGAACCTTCAGCATAGACCTGCCCCTTTCCTGACTGGTGCAAGGTGAACACAGCAACACTGAGACACCGAGGAACAAAGTTGGGCCACAGGGGACAGGGGCAGCGGGAGGAGCAGGGCCAGCCTGCAGCACATGTGAGGCAGCCAGGAAGCCGGGCGCGTGCTGTCCCTGAGTACATGGGTGCTACACCCCTGACAGCCAGCAGGCAGGTCAGGCATGAGAAAGCTGGGTGTCCCCAGGTGCACAGACCTTGGCCACATCCTGGTGCCCAAAAGCTAAGTGTTTACACCCACCACCTGCACAGCACTTGAAGCACTGAGCAGTCCAGGGAGAGATGCCGAGCTACTAGTTTATTGTATTTCGTTTCCATTATAGACCATCTCTGACTCACAGAAGGGTATGTTCCAGAATTTTCATGTAAATACACCTCCACGTAGATTGTAAGCACTTTGCATTGTGAGATGATTAAGCTGGCAGATGTCTAGCCATAAACTTGGGAGAGAGCTCAGGGCAGCCCAGTTAGGGACCTGCTGTTCTCCCATTAGCACCAGCTTATTTTACAACCAAGCATCATTTACATATCATGAATGGCAATTTTATAGCTGACACATGGAACATTTCACATAAAGTAGAATTTACTTGTCTGGGCTTTAGAAGTTGGAATATGTGTATACCTAGGTCTAGCAAAATACCATCTGAGTGCCTTGTCATAGCGTGGCGTGACGAGGCTTAAATCACACCCTCATGGGCACAGTCTCTGACAGTCCATTTTACTTATTACAGGGATAACCTACACTTTAGAATAATACTTGTATCTCCCTAAAACTTTGGGGTTTTTAGCAAGCATTTTCCCAAATATTCAGATCATTTTACCACTATAACATAGCTGCGGCAACGTGGTAGATGTTTTTCACCCTACTTGGCCCGTGAGGGAGCTGGAATCCAAGTCAGTTCGGAACTAGGGCTGCAACGGCCAGGTCTTGGGATTACCAGGCTGGTGGCTATCTTACTATTCACACGCCAGGATCAGCATGGCCCCAGACAGGTGGCATAAAGGGATTTCACAGTCCTTGTGTGATGCAGGCTGTCTGGGCACCAGGATGGACCTTATAACCCTCAACCCTGCAGATGTCACCAGGCAGAGCATCAGGGGCAGGGGGTGGGCTGGACATTGTGGAGCAAAAGCTAATACCACACAACAGTCCCTCCCCGTGCTCCGCCCACTCTCTCGAAAGGCTCTGCACAGCCTGGGCACACACACTGGACGCCCGCTAAGACTTGCTGATGAACTGGGAACTGATCAGGTAGACAGGGCTCTGCCTGCCTGAGCCCCTCCTGTCTGCACGGGTCAGCCCCAAGGGGAGCCAGGCGGAAGGAGGAGCTCCCTTTCTCATGCTTCTTAATTTTGCAGGGCGCAAGGTGCTCAGAGTGCTTCTAGGGAGAGCGGTTCACTCCATCTACAATGCTGCTAGTGCCCTTGTTCCCCCTCGAATGAATCTACTGGATGCAACAAATGTGGACTGACCCCCTTTCCCTGGTTCGCACTCGGCCCTCTTTTCCCTGGCCCCAAGCAGCCTTCCACTGGCTGGCATCCCCCTTTGGGCATGGGACGTTCACCAGTGTCACCAGTCAGACTCAGAGCAGACACGGTACAGGTGAGGGCACCAGCAGCAGCCGCCATACGCTCAGGGCATAGCTGGCTGTGGGGTCTCCCACCTGTGCCCTCACAGAACCATCGTGGGGACAAGGGTGCACATCAGTAACTCCATGTACAGCTGGAAAGACTGAGGCACACAGCACTCGGATGACTTCCACGGTCACACAGCTGGTGAGTGACAACATTCACACGGACACACAATTAACTCCCAGCCCTCATAGCTTTAATTGGATCTTTTGAAATACTGTTCACACCAAACGGCGATTCCACATAGACTTCCCCACTCTTCCTCAGAGGAAGGAGATAGAGATGGGGTGAGATAGAGGAAACTACAAATTATCCTTAGTCTTTCAAAAATAAATTTGTGTCTGGATTTCTAAAGTGTGTGGAGATTCAAGGGCAGGGCCTCTAGTCTCTTCTAAGTCAGACTGAATGAAAACAACCACGATATAGGACACAAAGTTTGCTACTTACATTCACTTCAGTTATAGCAATATCAACGACGCTACCAACAACAATTAAGGCATCAAAAGTGTTCCATGCATCAGTGAAATAGTGCTGTTAGGGCAAGCATTCAGAAGCCACAGAGGAGAGGAAGCACCACAGGAAAAAAGAAGAAAAGGACAGTGTTATAAAAGGGGAACGTTCTAGCATCGCGCCACACGGCTACTTGAAACATCCCCCTAAAATAAACATGTTAAAGATACGCCACTGTGGGTATCACTTCTGACACAGCAAATGAAAACAATTAGAGACATCCTATCTTACCTTGCCTACTAGTGACCGGGGTAAATGCTGCAAAAAGGCCTATCCTACAAAAGGTGATTTGTGTCTACAAAAGGCCCTGGGATAAGGCTCTACCCTGAAATGCTTCTTGCCTACAGCTCTCATTAGGAAATCCTAGATTCAGATCAAGTGACTGGGATCTGTGACTTGTCCAGGTGATGCCACTGCAGGGCAGGGAGCGGAGTATGCACAGACAGAGAAGAGAGGACACAGGTGGCGGCCACGCCAGGTGCATACTCACGTCTGCTTCGCTGAGGGCCACGTCTATAATGCTGCCGATTACGATGAGGGAGTCAAACGTGTTCCAGGCGTCACTAAAATACCCCTGGACAGAGCAGGCGAGGGCAGACGTTTATGAGCATGTATGAATGACCCGCCGCACGGACCATATAGGGGCGAATCCGAGTCCCTGCCGCACCCATGGCACCCAGGTGGAGTGGGAAAGCCAAAGGGGAGGTAACAATACTGTCCACTGGTGGAAAGGTGCACAGCAGGGTGGTTGTGCACCTTTATGTGTGAGAGAAGGTGCACGCACACACACACATGCACGCGCGCACGCACACACACTCATGGTCCTGAGTGGCACCAAACCAAGCAGAATATCTGCAGGGCCGAGGAAGGCAATTTGGCAACCTTGTCCTAGGACCCAGAGGGATGATCCCAAACCCTCATAAGCTGATGGACTCCTTCCTTAGAATCTCCACTCACCCCACTTAAAGAGCACTGTCACCAGGCATTGCACACATTTCCATTTCTGTGCTCCTTCAAAGGGACCAGCAACGCTCTCCAGTCCTTGCAAGTCCAGCCTGTATTACAAAGGCCATGCCTTGTGGCAGGATGACTGACACAAGTCCCTGTCTTCAAAGAACTCTCAGTGTAGAGGACACAGACGGGTAGATAATGGCTTACAGGGACACAGGCACCGTGAGGCACAGTGTCGTGGCAGAGACACTGGCTCCTGGTTGTGGGGGTGGTGCTTAGTGAGGGGAAGTCAAGGCAGGTTCTATAGTAGAAAAGAGTATGGAATGAAGAGGATGTTCCAGGGCTCCCCTGTCCTCCACAGAAGCCAACAGGCTCCTTCTTCCATCTCAGGTTTTGCTTTCTTTCCCTCCCACCTTTCACCCTCTAGGCTGAGAGGAGTCCTTCCCATCCTGCAAAAATAGCACCAGGTTCCTCCCCACCTCCTGATGTCTCTACAATCCTAACTGCCTAACCCCAACTCCATCTGTTCAACTTCACCCTTCTTCAAGGTCAGATAAATGCTCCTTGATGGAACCTTCCCAGCCCCGGCTGTCTGCACTCCCTCATGCTGACTCTGAATCTCTTATGTACTGATTGCTGAACGTGGGGTCTTTGTCTGCAGCTCTACCAACCAAAAGCCCTGAAGGATGATGACTGTGCTACATATTCAGTCCCCCAACTTCTCTAACCCCATTATCTAGCCAGACCCTTGAACCCAGTCAGTGCTTGGCATGTGCAATGTCTCCTTTGTCCACCAACTTGTACCCTGCCTGTCATCCAGCTTTGGTTGTTTGTTCAGGTCCTCCTATCTTGCAACAATTTTGAGAGTACAACATCCCCACAATTGTGACTTAAAATCTATATGTATGTGCCAGACATTTTATATCTTCTTCTAGCATCAGCACAGCAGGTGCTAAATGAGTGCCTGTGGTCTCTCGACACCCCTGGGAAGCTCCTGGTTGCAGAGGGAGGTGGGGAGATACTGCACAGAGAGCCAAAGGGGCAAGGGACTGGCTGTCAAGATCAACAGCTCTGTCTATAAACCAACTGTGTTTTTCCAAAGAGTCTGGACACTTTTTGGAAACGAAAATTCAGGTACAAATTATATACAACAGGGCCCAGCATGTTTACAACTGGTTACATTTAGAGCTGCATTAAGAAAATCAGAACGAAAAGTACTTTGAGGTGTCAGGTCCCAGAAACTTGTGATGAAACGCAGACCCAGAAGCAGCCACTGCAGAGCCACAGCCTTTGCGACAGTATAGAAGATGTGGACGTGCGGACTGTCCTAACAGCTGGAGTAGAGACGTTTATTCTAGTCACCGTTCATCAGTCCAGGTGCATTTACGGGGGAGCTACGACACTGACTTAGGGTTTGCTTCTTAAATTTCATCTTAATAATGTAAGATCCCCCCACCCAACCGCCGTGGTTTCTAACCAACTCTCCACCTTTCTCCCCACCCTACAATCACAGTGCCTCTCTCCCATTTTACCCTCACTGACTGCTACCCTCCCTGGCCCATCTATCAGCAGACCAAAGGAATTTGTGAGCTCCATATCTGACAATCTATGTATAAAAGTCTAATGGGAAGGTCTATTTTAAAAACAGCACAGCTTATGCTTTCTAGCTTTCCTTTGCATGAATTCATGATTCTTGACTGGCAAAACTGAGCAGAGATGGGCTGCCTTTGAGGTCTAGACCAGCAGTCAGAGGTGAGATCAAGAGCTAGCCTCAGGTTGTAAGAGAACACAGCAGAGTTTCCTTCATCCAGGAAGTCTCCTAACAAGAAAGCCAGCTGAATCAATGTGCTTAGTGTTAGAGCTGACAGCCCCTGTTGCGAATGGATAACAAGCAATTCTCCGACTGGTGGCAGTGCCACAGACCACACTTGGAGGGGCAGAGCCTGCCCTTTTCTTCCCGGAGTTAAGAGTAACTCAAAAGCCAAAGAAAGTGCAGAGATCCTTCCCCTCCCCTCTAGGGAGGTATTTATACCTTGATCAAACATTTGGTCACGAGTAGCAACTAGAGCTCCAGAGTACTGACAGGGCAGAGGAGACCCAGGGTCTGCCCTTCGCACCTGCTGTGGAGTGTGCCCCAGCCCCGCCTGCATTTGTACCGTGTGCACCGCTTCTCTCTGTTATTTATGTCATTTCCCAGAGGCCAAACCCACCACATGGGTGCTGGAGGCCAGCCTCTGGCTTTGAGATTTTATTCCTGAACAGCTCCTCTCTTCCTCTTCTCCAGAATTATCAGTGTTCTCTCCTTTAGGCCATTTCCATCGGCCTATAAGATATCCTCAATGCTGGTGTGCTGTGATGGATAAAATCCCTTTAAATCAGCACAATAGGGGTTTAACATTTCCTTGGGATGTTGGAAATTTTTGGCAATTTCATTGACTCTCTCTCCAGAAACCCCTTACACTCACAAAACTTTGCCCAAATCAGAATGATTGATGGACTGAAGGGTGATGGACACCCTTAATCTAGGAAGCAGGAGGCAGGTGACTGAAATCACAGGCCCTGACCAGGGGGCTCTGACAGGAGTCCAGGGGAGGGAGAAAATGCCAGCCGTCCCATTCTTCCCACATACTGTTTCCCTATTTAGTAGCCTCTTGTTTAATAAAATCACTGTCAAGTGGTATGACTCAGTTCCCCCACCCTTCACCCACCAAAGGCACCATATTGCCTTTGTAACCAGAAGATAAGATAAGACAAGACATGACTCCTAACAGAGGGCCAGCCCCTCTCCCTGCTCTCTCCTCTTGGCCTATGATGATGTGTTCTCCTGCAACTGAATTCTGAGGCCAGAACCTCTCAAGTGGAACCACCAGTCAAATCTATATTATTTTTGTGTCCAGCTTTACCTGTCTGAAAAGACCAAGCAAGTCAGCCACATGCAATAATATGTGTTACGCAGAAACATTTCTGACTCTGACTCTTAAAATTATAAATCAGACTAACGTGGGCCTCAGGGTCAGGAAGCACCATTATTTCTAAGAACACTATTCTCACCATCCATCAATGTTTGTCTCCTGCTGGACAGTGGGTTCCCAGAAGGCACACCTCTTCTTATTCCTGGACCCCTTGCCAGGATATGACACAGGTGTGGCACATGGTAAGGGGGCAATGTTTGTGGAATGGTTGCAAATGGGAAACAAGAAAAGTGGCCCAAGTCCAGATTCCTTTTGCTGCCTAGATTCACTCTCATCTGCAGATTGGAAGAAGCCTGTATAAATAATGTGCCTTTTGTCATTGACCATGGCAGCCAGATCTCTTCCCTGTTTCTGGCAGGGATTATTTGGGTAGCATCTGACCCAAGCGATAACCCAAAGTGCCAACTTTTGGCAGAAACTATGCCTGACAGCTTTCTAACTAGCAAAAGCCTTTCCAAAGGTAAGTGGGGGATTAAGGGAAGATGTGTTCCACTCTGCTCTACCCAGATACCCTGCGATAGAAAAGCAGGTATCATCTCATGTCCAGAGGCTGCACCTTCAGGATCATCCCTTTATTCCTTTCTTTATTCCACCAATCTTACTGAGCTACCACCAGGAAACAGGCATCACATGAGGCACCACACAGCCAGAGACAGAAGACTCAGCCTGAGACCTCAAGCAGCTGCTTACCAACAAACAGAGAGGCAGACATGGAGTAGTGTTGGTAACGATGGTGCATAGTAGGCCCCCAACAGATGCACGAGCAGACGAGAGGGCTGGCTCTGGCTGGGCTGGTGAGGATGCTGTCTCACAGGAGAGAACATTTCCCTCAGGCCTTCAAGGATAACAAAGAGGAAGCAGGGCATCCAGGCAGAGGCGCATGGGCAGGGAGAGGTCTAGCATGCCAACACTCTGGGATGGGGTGGGGAAGAAGAAATGGCAGGGAGGGAATGGCAGGAAATAAGGCAGAAATACACGGGGGCCAGTGCTTCATGGAGGACTCTGAATATTTGACTAAGAAAATGGTATATGCTTTCTCAAGCAATAGGTGGCCAGTGCCAAAATATCACTGCAAGAGTGGTCTGGTCAGCTTTGGGCTTACAAAGGGAGTAGGTAGAAGGGCTGAGGCCAGAGGCAGGGAGACCATTTTGAAGGCAGCCAGGCACAGTAGCTCAGGAGAGAGAAGGGCAGTGCAGGTCCGCATGCCACAGAGGTAGCCACTAATGCTCTGGTATGTATGCATCTTACCAGGCAAGAAGGGGACCAGGAGAGGGCTCTGGGAAACCTCAATGTCAAAAGGACAGGATGGAGCCCAACAAGAAGCCTAACGTAAAGTTCCTAAGACAGTAATATTTGGTTTCAAGTATTATTTGCCATTAAAAGTAAATCTCCTAGAATAGATGGGGTCATGAAGAACTGAAAAAAACAGTATCAAATTCTCTCTCCAGCAGGTGGAAAAGGTACTCTAGGAAGATCATGAAGAAGCTTCACTCCTGCAGGGGACCCTGGAGCAGCAAACAGAGCCCTTGAAGGCAGACGGGACCAGAGGACCCAGTGCCCATTCTGCATCAGCTCTGCCCAGCAGCATTAGGACAGCACCAAAACTCTTTCTTCTTTCCCCAGACCTAATTTCTCCTTACTTTTTCCAGCCCAAGTAGCTAGGAGTATAAATTAGTATATTTTCAGGGTAGAATCAAGATCAAAGTGCTTTAAAGGACTAAGATGGGAACAAAGCATGGCTCACTGGAGAAGGCCGGTAACCGCAGCAAACAACCTGGCCTAGAATGCAGCCTGGATGAAACGCCAGGTGGTAACATCCCACAAAGAGGGAATCCCACACAGACCAGGCTCTTCTTACTCCACAGAAGTGCTCTCTATACCTGCTGTAGCCAGCGCTTTGAAAAAGGCCCTTCTTAGTCAATCTTCCTCCTTGGAGCAAGAGAACTTGTTGGAGAATTCCAGCAGCTGGAGGGAAAGGCTTGGAGAATGGGGCTTGTGTCTCACCTAAACTAGGGCCTGCTTTTGAAAACCCTACAGAGGCCCGGTCGACCCCAAGTTGAAAGTATGACCTAGGCTGCACCAGGTCAATGCCCAGCTGGTGGACTTTCCCTTCGGGAACCCACAATCAGCTAAATCATCTGCTTGCTTTTCCAGGATGCTTTTGCACTTCGGCTACTAACCACCTTCCGCTCTTGCCTGACCAGTGCTCCAAAACACCTCTTCCCATGCCGTGAGATGGCCTCTTCCACCATGGAGGCTCCCAGCGGGGGGTTTCCTCCCTCGGTCCCCCTCCCACTTCCCTCCGGGCTAGCAGAGGCTGGGTCATCTCATCTCTCATGGCCTTAGGCCATTTCCCTCTAAATATGCTCTCTTAGGAGGCCCGGTTTCTGCATCAGGCTCCTTTATATAAAATAAGTCCTCAAGGTCAGATTTCTCAACTTTCTTTAACTCTTCCTTCGGAGAAGGAATGTCTTCTCACCTACCAGTAAGAATTTTGTCTTACCTCACTTTGTATATTTATTTTATGAAGCAACTGAAACCCTGCCATCCTGTGTCCCCTAACAGAGATACTGACGAGTCCTCCTAGAAGGTATGCCTGACTCGGTGGAGAACCCTGCCATGAGGAACCCTGTTAGAAAGCTCCTCCCACGAGACAAAGGCTCTCCTGAGATGAGGCTGAGGTCCCATGTGGCCATCTCCTCAGAATATTCCTCCTTCTGCAGCCTCGAAAACCTTGTTCTTCAGCCCGACTACCCCACTGACCAGGAGGGAGGAGTCCTCCCTGGCTTCTTTGTGACCACTTGCCTGGGCTGGGCTTGTGAACACTAAAGAGAAGAACAAGAAAAAAAGGGCAGGAAAAATTTTAAGGAGGGCATTGCTTCTTGGTGAACTGATACTCTCCCACTCAACCAGGCACACGATATAAACTCAGCCTCCCCTGGCCATGGGGAATGCAGCGACAGTGCTCTTCAAGTGTGGAGATGCTGCTGCTACTGTCTTAAAAGCTCTCCCAATTGTAATGTGAGGTTGTCTAATGCTATGAAGATATCTTGCTGAGTAAAACTACAAGCAGTACAATTTCCAGCGGAAATCAACCATTTAAAAACTCTGATCTATCAGTACTAATTATAACTTAGCTACCCATTTCCCTTTGGTATCACCTGTCTGTTCGCATGCCACTGAACTCTCTTCCCAGGTTTGGAGGTCTTCCGGGCAACTGTCAGCCTACTGGGCAGTGCGCTACTGTCAATGCACTGGCCTGCTGAAGGGAGCAAGCACAAACATGCACGCGCGCACACATACACACACACACTCTCTCTCACACACACACACACTCTCACTCACACACACACTCACACACACGCGCACACACACGCGCACACACACACACACACACACACCAACACACACACACACACACACCATGGGTGAATGTGTTTCTCTTCAGCCTGGAACAAGCTTTCAAAAACTTCAGGCTTAATCACCTGGCAAGGGAAGACATGGCCCAGGTATCCAGGAAATGTTCCACAGAGAGGCTCCATGTCACGTTTCTCAAGTACCTTCAATGTTCTTATTTTGCAACCTTTTCCATCAGTCCAGACAAATATTGTTCAAAGAAGTAAAGGTGAGAGGGAAGCAAACCAAAATCTCAAAGGAAATTAAGATGAATTTGGAAAAGGAGGAAATGCTTATGTATGTAGATATGGACAAGTCACAGTAGATAATAACATCTGGCCATGCATAAGGTGCCAAATTTGACCCCACTGCAATCACCCCAATTAATCACTTACAAATGTCCTTTCTTTTTGGTCCACAAAGATCTGACAAAGATTGCATAGAGATTAATTCAAATTAAAGAAAGGAACAGTTTGGAATTAGAATTTCATGTAACTATGGAGTATGTGAAACCATCCATTTCATAATCCATGTCTAACTTAATTAAATCAGTGTCATCAGATACCTTACACAGAGATAACTAACTGGGTCACTGAACTCTGTCATCTCTAACTCTGAGTTTTTGACTGTACTGGGAAAGAAACTGAGGGCCAAATATCCCACATTTCAGCTTGATGTGGCTCCTCTGTCCAGGGTTTTTGAGTGAGGGACCATCCTTGCTTGATGATGAGGAGGCAGTGGTGTGGGTAGGAGCAGCAGTGGCCGACAGTCTGCGGCGTGGAGCTACATGCCAGGCACTCTGTTAAGCAGTGCGTACATGGTAATTCTTTACTCCTCATGACAACCCCATGAAACAGCACTATCAGCATCCTCATTTTATGGGTGAGGAAGTCGAGGCACAGAGAAGTAAGGAACTTGTTTCAGCTGTAAGTGCCAGAGTAGAGATTTGAATCCAGTCCAGTTCCACAACTATGCAATGTGACACTGAACTACACTGCCCCTTATCTGGCAGCCGCTGACAAGTGGGGAACCGAATTCACTCCCTCCCAGAGGGGATACAACGTGTTGTGTCGTCCAGCACAGTTGAACACATTTCATGTCTCATTTTGTGTTAAAGTTGGAGAAATTTTTCTAAATTAAGCAAACAAAAGATGGTATGGCTGTGAGAGGTCTGCAGCTGGTATCAGCACTTCCCTTAAAGGGTAAAAAGGATGCTGTAGACCAAGAACAAACAAAACCAAAGTCTTTAGACTAGATATCTGAAAGTATAATCAGGGTCAAATTCTTCCTGATGGGTTATGTTCAAACATTTTCTCTAGTGCTAGTAATGAGGCAGGTTTCCCTGACACAGCATGATACGTATTATTCTAGAAACAGAAAACTGGCTTTCAAAATAATCTCCAGTTTACAAATTTCCAATTCTAATCTCCCTTCTTCTGTTTCTCAGAATTGTTTTCATGAGGTTTTGTTCTTGCAGATTCATTCTCCCATATGTACACACATGCTCTAATCAGATTTTAATGTTCTCAGGTGGTAACCCAGTTAGTGGCCAGAACGATTTAGCATAATTCAGTAACACAAGACTAACAGGAAGCGGGTATTTCTCCAGGGTGACTCAGCAACAGCCTTTGAAAAGTGGGTTCTGTAACTCACCTTAGGCTTAAAGGCGATGACTTTCAAAACCATCTCGACGGTGAACACCCCGGTGAAGACCATGTTCAGGATGTCCATGGCGTCATTGAACATCTTGGACTGCTCGTAGTGCTATGGATGAAGACAGAGGGACTGTTCTCAGAGCCTCCGCCACGATCTCACGTGCTTGCACATGGAGGCTCCCAGCCCTCTGTGCCCCTGCGGGCATCCTCCACAGCCCAGCGCCCTCGCTCGGCAATTCCGCCGGCATTGCAAGGTCACGTTGTGAACTCCCACAGAGTGCAGGCAGGTCTGTGACAAGATGAGGATGATTGAATGATGAAGGGGGAAAACATATCCATGTCCTCTGCTCAGGATAAAGGGAATTCACCCTTTCTTCTGGCAGGGCTTTATGTTGAGGGCCTTGACCAGAGCACAATGCAGATACCACCAAAATGTCTATGAATAAAGGTAGAATTTGGTGAGGGATAAATTTTATGCCATGTAAGTTTATGTTGAATAAAAGGCAGTGTTTTCTTGATTTAACACTTTTCCCTACATCAGCACACAGTCCTTTTCATTCAAAAAGAACTCTTAGATTAAGAAAAATGCCAGAAAATTTATCCCTATCTTTAGACCTACTGTCCAGACAGCACTGAGAGCTGGTTCGATGTACTGAAGTTCTTAAAGTCAGTGCAAAAGCTGGCTCTAGACCTTGGTCTTTGCTTCCTGTCCTCGTGGAGTATCGACTAGGCATGTAACTTTTGAAAACATTCACTGTTAATACCACACTATAATCTGACATGGCCAATTAAACTGAATTGCATTTTTTGCTTCCATTGGAATAAGAAGTAGCTGTAACTCAGGTCAAACTCAATGCTTCATCAACTGGAAAATACCTTACTGCCATGCTGAGAGTCACCTGAGGACAGGAGTGTGATTTATGTTTTGTTTTCCAACATTGGGTGTTACTCTGTGACAGGCCCAGATCAAAGTGTCTGAGGGGGCCGGGCGCGGTGGCTCACACCTGTAATCCCAGCACTTTGAGAGGCTGAAGCGACCGATCACCTGAGGTCATGAGTTCAGGACCAGCCCGGCCAACATGGTGAAACCCTGTCTCTACTAAAAATACAAAAATTAGCTGGGCACGGTGGCATATGCCTGTAATCTCAGCTACACAGAAGGCTGAGGCATGAGAATCACTTGAACCAGGAGGCAGAGGTTGCAGTGAGCCGAGATCGCGCTACTGCACTCCAGCCTGGGCTACAGAGCGAGACTGTCTCAAAAACAAAAAACGAAAAATAAAAAACGAAGTGTCTGAGGGGAATTATCTATAGCATAAACCTTATCTCTAAGGTAGGTGTGACAGATTTCCCCATTTTACTGAAAAAGAAAACAAGCCTCGGGGAATTTAAACAACTTTCCCCAAGTCACAGAAAAATCAGAGTAAAACCAGGATTGAAACAGCTGTGTATCTCCAGAGCTGAAGTTCTCAACCACTACCTGACCACAGGAGGCCCACGGTAAATGTTTACATAATTGAGCGCCACCGCCAGGCTCCATGGAAATGGTATCTACTGTCATGCTGTACGGATAATTTCTTCAACAAAAGAACGATCTTAAACTCCTACCGTGACAACTGTCAGCCAGAACGGAACTCTGGCCAACCTACAGCCCAGACTCATCAGAAAAATCAAAGCCCTCCTGTGAGGGCAGCATTCCACCCTCAGCATTTGGGGCACGGGGCTGTGCGGAATGCCCGGACCTGATCCCCACGGCTGTCTCCATTTTTACCTGCATGGCCAAGCAGAGTGTGTTGAGCATGATGAGGACAAACATCATGTATTCGAAAGGCGAAGAGTTCACCACGTACCAGAACTTGTACTGGTAGGGGTTTTTGGGGATGTATCTCCGCAAGGGACGTGCTTTCAAGGCGTATTCAACACACTGACGCTGCAACAGCAGAAAAGGGCAGAAACGGGGTTCTGAGCACTTCCAGGGAAGGAGGACCCCGTGGTCATCTGCTCTGAAAGAGCTCACCCTGCAGCTCCCGGGAAGGGGCCATGAACGATGGTGAAAATGATTACGAGTGACCCCCTTCCTGCCGCTGGCACCACTCTTGAGTCACCGAGGGCCCTGCCTCCACCACCTTCTCTGACCCTCCCAGCAATCTCTGGGTAAGCTGGGTACCGACCCATGTGGCTTCCATTTTGCTTACTAAAAACTGAGGCTCAGAGCTTTTAGCTGTCTTTCCTGAGGCCCTGCAGTGTCTACACAAGCAGGAGTGAGGACGGGATCCAGGCCTTATCACTGCCTTTCCTCTATATCACACCTATGGGGGATCTATAGGTGGATCCCATCTATAGTTCCCCTGCCTTGCTGTCCTCCAGGAAAGGAAGCCAAGTAACCACAGGAACAGAAACTCACAAGAACTAGAGGGGCTGGCTCATTCCCTGAGACTAGGAGCCTCTGGCTGCTCCCTGATGGACCCACACGAGATACCCTTCCTGAGCCACAGTGTGTTAACAATAAACATCTTATGGGGAGCTACCTACATGTCCATCGGGGAGCTTCTGGGCTGGGGAGCTTGTTGTGTTCATTTCAGAATCCCTAGGACGTGGTCAGTAGCGACAGCTAGATTGAACGCAGGTTGGGGCTCAGCTGGAGCACTGTAGTGACAGCTGGATTGAATGCAGGTTGGCACCCAGCTGGAGCACTTTCTCACTTACTCTGGGCAGTGGGGCTGGTCCAACCTCTGCAGCAGGCCCAGAGGGAGCCGCTAGCCCCAAGAGCCCTCAGCTCAGCATCAAGACCCTAGACCTACCCCCACTCTCCTACTTTGACTCTGGATGCAGGTTTCGGACAGGCTCCCAGTGTCTGGGACGCGGCGCTGCTCTGATCTCACATGCTGACTCCAGGGACCCCCAATTCGAGCTTGCGCTGGACCTCAGAGGCTGACACACTTTCAGTGCTGGCTCTGCCTGGCTGGCCTGGCCTTGCCCTGACACTCATCTTCCTTGGGTGAGCAAATTGCTGGGCCAGACCTCTCCCTGACAATCACTGGTGGAGTCTGCAGGGACACCCTGACAACTCAAAGGAAAATCTTCCTGCAAAGCAAAAAGCATGTCCTCGTGTTTCCCAGTGGGTACAGCCAGCTATGGTTGGCTTGCCGTGCCAGGGCCACTTCCCCTCAGGAAGCCTAGGCTACCAGATCATTCTTGCTTGCGATGTCACAATCAAAACAGAGATGCTACTGATAGAGGACCCGGGGAAATTCCCAGAACAGAATCTCGATCTTGTAGACTCTTTCAGGGCTGCAAGGAACCTCTAAAGAGCAGCTCTTTAATGCCCTTGATTTAGAGATGAGGGATCAAGCCCCAGCAGGGATCAGAGGGGGCACCTAGGGTCACAGCGCACGTGCAGGAAGACAGTCCAGAGCACAGGGCCCCTCTCCTCGCCACGCCACGCGAGCAAAAGGCTCCTACTTCCACCAGATTGGCTAAAACACGGTGCGAGATCAAGAATGATGCCAGTACAATCTTAGTCCCAAATTCAAAGCTACTGACTTCCCTGGGGTGGTGTAGGGTACTTCCCCCCTACGTCAGCAGTTCTCAACAAGGGGCAGCTTTGCCCACCAAAATGACATTTGGCAATGTCTGGAGACATTTTGGTTACTGCTACCAAGGGAAGAGGAACCACTGGCGTCTAACAGCTGGAAGCCAGGGATGCTGCTAAACAGCCTAAAAAGCCCAGGAAACACAACCAAGAATCATCCAGCCTGAAATGCTAATAGCACCAAGGGTAAGAAAATCTGCCCTAAGCGGCTTTAAAGACCATCTCCCAGGAGGGACTGTGAATGCCTACATGAGTAGCCACAGCATCCCAACTAAGATTCTGAGCCATCACTAGTGGGTCATGATCATGGCAGGTGGCGTAAACACTCTCTGATTTCATACCACCAGGTCTGGGGATGGATTTCATAATTACAAAGTCTCATATGTATCTGGAAACCTAACACTCAGCAGTGATGACTCAAATGGGCTGAGGGTGTGCTTAGAACAGGGCCCTAGCCCCAGGGATAGACAGTATGTGGGCGCCCTTCTCTGGGCATGGGGGAAATCAGTCAAAAAAGAAGGCACTCCACTCCTGATCAAGGGACAGAAGCCCAAACAGTGTGTGACTTTAACCTGATTTTTGTCCAGCTCACAGTTCTTATACTCTTTTTCTCCTTGCTCCTGAAATGTAACGATGACAAAGCCCACAAAGATGTTCATCATGAAGAAAGCTACAATGATGATGTAGATGATGAAGAAGATGGAAATCTCCACGCGGTGGTTGTAGATTGGGCCGATGTTCTCTCCATTCGAGTCGATGGCTTTATACAGCAACCTAGAGAGAGAAAAACCAAGTGAGGGCCTGCCAAGCCCCCAGCCCACGCAGCCCAGCCCGCTGCCTTCCCAGGTCCTCCCTCTCCTGAACTCCTCTCATGAGCACTGGCTAGGAACCACCCCAAGGCCGCTGGACACAACCAGGTCTCTCCCATCAGCCTCAGGCCCAAACGGCCAGCGCTAAGAGGAGCGGGCACCTGGGATGTCATCATCGAGGGACTGTTCTGAGGACCTGAAAATCAAAAGATCTCACAAATATTCTAAAACGCCCCTTTCTATTCAGAGAGGAAGAATATCTCGTGTATAAAGACACTGGAGGAAGTGAAAACTATACACACTGGCAAGACAATACGTGACTAACCAGAGTAGTTCCAAAGAACTAAGAGGGAGGGTGCTTCCCCAAACGGAGACATGCACTAAAATTAAAGTATGCCTAGCAGAATTCTTAACAGGAAGAGGGGGTTACTGTAACACCCTCAAGGTCCATTGATCCCCATCCTGAGGCAGATTCAACACTTCCGGGGCACCCAGCCCATGTGTAGGCTGCGCTAGACACTTTCACAGCCTCTCCCTTAAGCCTCACGTCCATCTGGGAAGGCAGACGTCACTGCCATCCCCATTACAGGAATATTCAGGGAGGCATCAAAGTGCCACAGTCACATTCCTTGAGGACAGAGCCAGGAGTTGAGCCAGTTCCTCTAAGCCCCAAGTCCCAGGGTTGCTCCTTTCTCCTCAGCTGCCACCATGATTTGCTCAAGGACAGTGTTCAAAGCCTGACACTAGAGCCAGTGCCCACACACAGTGAAGAGTCTTACTCCATGCCTCTGTTCTCCAGGATTAAATCCCTAATGAACAAGCCCCACCTGACTGCCTCTTTATCCCACAGGAGCTCCTGAAAATATCTGACTCTTACACACACCCCAAGAGCTCTGCTGGCCTGTGAGGCCCAGCCTGCCCACCTCCTGCAGCTCGTCTATGCATGCGGACCAGGTATCCAGGACTCTAGGTGTGTTTGCGCACTGATGGCAGGAGCTGGGGGTGGGAGCTCCAGAAGCAGAGAGCAACGTGAAAGCACAGAGGATTCTCCCTTTCAAATTCTAACTTCTCCTTATCTGCTCTTCTTACTTTACCCATCAACATCCTAGCCATTCTTCAGGACCCTGTTCTGCACATCTAGGACGCACCAGACCACCTGCCTGGATTGACCACTTGACACTGATTCGATTTGGGCTTGAGGCGAGGAAGCATGTTTAGACACTGTTTCCTCCACAGTGCCTAACACGCCATGTTGCATGGAGCTGGTATCTAAGCACACAGTCAGCCAGAGCCCAGTTAGACATCTCTAATGGATGGGGAGACACAAGCCTCTGCACAGCGTGGTCTGTAAATGAGCGAGTGGGTGCTCAGTAAAAGAGATGGCACAACAGCAACTGTCTGCACCTGGCATACATTAGTACGAAGTATGAGGAGTGAATGAATGAATGGTTTGGGACACCATCCAGAGCCTCTTTGGGAGCAGCGGATGGCAGCTTTCCTGACATCCAATGGGAGTTCACAGGACTGAGGCATCTCAGGCCTCCCTGCTCCCACCCAGAGATGCTGCTGGGCACCTCTACCCACCCCGCTTCACAAATCATCCAACTACACAGAAAGAGGCCCTATGGGTCAAGAAATGACTGAGAAGTGGCCCAAGGTTAAAAAGCCACAGGGCAAGCCTGCGACCCTGGAGAACAGAAATGGGACTGACTCCGGGAGGGAGGGCTTAGCCCTGGGCACAAGACTGTGTGCTCCCCGTACTTACGCAGGCCAGCCCTCAAACGTGGAGACCGTGAAGAGTGCCATCATAGCAGAGAGGACGTTGTCGAAGTTGAAATCACTGTTTTGCCAGATCCGCTCACGGACCACAGGACTGTCAACATCCCCATCCTTGTAGAGGATGAAAAGTCCCCTGGAGAATAAAACAGGTGTGGGTCATCTGGCTTCACACATGACAGATGGAAGCAGCATAAAGTTGGACACACTGCCCTGATCCCACCTCCAGGCAGGTCACGCTCAGTCCGCCCGCCAGTCACACAGCTGAGCATAACACCAGCGCCGTTTCTCCTCTCCTTGCCCTTGCATTTCATGTACTTTGCAGCTCAAATAACCATTGAATAACTACCAGTGCAACGTTTATTCTCCAGAGCAGCCAGGCAGGCACCGGGCATACGTCGTTGGCCGATAAAAACCACAGCACGGTGAGTGTGTCTCACACACAATGGGCTTTGTGAAGGATCAAAGCTCGGCCATAGAGAACTCTGTAAGCTCTAGGAAACAAACCCACGTATATTCTTCCTGCATTTTAGTTTTAATCAAATCCCTTTCTCTTCTTACTAATGGCATTCCCAATTTTCTTTCCAAAAGAATTCCATTATTTCTGGCAAATTATTTCTCCCAGAACTTCATTTCTGGAAGGAACTGAAGAGATAAAGTGCAATATCTTTATTTTATAAATGAAGACACAGAGGCTTCGAGAGGGAAGAAACAGTGTCCCCACGCCTGTGTCTGCTAGGCTGCTCACCTCCAGGGACACCATGAATGGTGCATGAATGGTGCCTCTGGAGGTGCAGAGACACAGCCAAATTGCAATTGGCGCTCTCTGACTGCACCTTCTGCTTAAAATAAACCCCAAACCAATGTATGCACACAGTCAGCCTAGCCAGAGCGCAGTCAGTTATGTCTCTCACGGGTGGGGAGACACAGGCCTCTGCATAGTCTGAAACTTTAGGCAATGGCTTCCATGACTGCCTTCATGGTCACTGGACATCCCCGAATGGGAGGCATGAATATCCCCCACCTTGTCTCTCCTCTGCCACTTCTTGTCTATGGAAATATGGCAGAGATGTAGCTAACAGGAGCCAGGAGAGAGGAAGTCTAGAAAGTCTGTCAGAAGAGGGAGCCAGCTCCCGAACACCAGAGAGTTGAGTTTCAAGTTCTGATTTGGGGAAATCATCCACATGGCTGTCACGGAAGCTATTTGGGGCATTTCATAATTGTTATTTCAGGGTTCCCCCAACTCCTGCCATTTATAGATTCTCCACCACAAAAGCCATCTATCCATTCTTTTGGGATGACAGAAAGTTTGGAATTAGATAGAGGTGTTGGTTGCACAACAATGCCGCGGATACTCCATGCTAAGGAACTATATACTGAAAACGGTTGAGGTTACGTGAGTTTCACTTCAATGAAAAACAAACACCATCTATCCACCCACAAGTTGAGCACACAGGCCTGTTTTATTTCATGACCAAAACTTCTGACGTGTCAACATGTGTGAATCCTTGAAGTCTGCTATTTGCTCTTCTAAGTTCCCCACTCCACTCTCAGGATGCTCACCTGCATTCTTCAGGGTTACTTTTGGCTTCATCCGTACAGCGATAGAACTTCCCCTGGATACAAAACAGACAGGCAGTCAAGTAAATGCAGGCTTCTCCTTAAAGAAATCCACCTGAGTTTTATGCTTGGAGGCAGTTCCTCTACCTTGAACAACTGGACCCCGATACAGGCAAACATGAACTGGAGGAGGGTGGTGACGATCATGATGTTGCCGATGGTCCGGATGGCCACGAAGACGCACTGGACCACGTGCTGCGGAGAGGGCAGAGGCGCGTGACTCTCCTTTGTGATTTTGGCCTCGAGGTGAGCTAACATCAGCCAAGAGTTTCTGTGTTGGCCGGACACAGTGGCTCACATAATCCCAGCACTTTGCGAGGCAGAGGAGGGCAGATCACTTGAGGTCAGGAGTTTGAGACCAGCCTGGCCAACATGGTGAAACCTCATCTCTACTAAAAATACAAAAATTAGCTGGGCATGGTGGCTGGCGCCTGTAATCCCAGCTACTTGGGAGGCTGAGGCAGGGGAATCACTTGAACCCGGGAGGCAGAGGTTGCGGTGAGCTGAGATCATGCCACTGCACTCCGGCTTAGGCGACAGAGCAAGACGCCGTTTTGGGGGGGAAAAAAAAGAAAGAAAGAAAAAGAAAAAGAAGAAATGCTACAGGTGCAGTGCTGCCTGGCACATGGGCACATGGACCCTATAAATGACTGAGGAATATAGAAACCCAGTAGCCTTTTATACAGTCTACATGAAAACTGAAAGATTAAAATAAACACAAAGAACTACTAATAAAAAGGTAATAAATGAACAACAATTATAAAGAAAAACATCTTCAATTACCAAAAATAAAGAAAATAAATCATAATTTTTAACATGCCATTAGCACTTGGCACAGGTGGCTGCATTGGTTAGAAAGGTCCTTATAACCCACTTTAAAAATCCATCAGGCCTCAGCTCAGCTCTGCCCAGAAGAGCCAGTAGTTACAGCCAACCCCAACCCAAGCCAGCCCAGCCTGGAGGAGAGGAATCAAAACCTTAAGTCCTTTTGCTCTGTTGATGGCCCTGAGGGGCCTCAGGACCCTTAAGACTCTCAGAATCTTCACAACAGAGATGGCACTGGATCTAGGGAAGGAGCAGAAAGACGGCAGGCAGAGTGTGTTATAAATGGACAGGATGCTTTGAGATTCACCATTTCACTGGATCTTCACCTTAGTATCCCTGCACAGTTAGCATGGGATCCATGTGGTGCTGGGCTGATCTCTCTCCGTGACTCAGAGGCGACCTCTCTTCCCTGCCCACACGAGGCAGTGCCTCCCAAGCCCAGCCCATGGCACTCCCAGAGGTGACAGGTGCACAGCTAACCTTGGCAGACACACAACTCATGAACTCTCTTTGTTCTTTCCACTCACTGTAAAAGCTAGGTAGTGACTGGCTTTTAGGCTTCATAGATGGTTTGTTTCTGTTTAAGGTTGGAGGCCTGCTGTACCACTTTGGCACCAGGGCTTCTCTGGCCTTCAAGGAGCTCAGAGTCTGGTGGAGAGATGGGCAATTCCAACCCAGTATGGCTCATGACAGGGGTAAATGTGGTGTGCTTGGCCAGGGGAGTACAACCTATGGGAGTTGGGAGGAGCCTGGGAAGGACTCTGGGGTGGGGGTGGTGATAGCCAGGTGAGTCCCAAAGGAAGAGTAGCGGTTAGCAAGGACAATAGGGAGGGGGGCTCAGTGTGAGGGAGCAGCACGTACAAGGATGCGATACAAGAGAATGCAGCTTTCTGCTGCACCCCAGATGGCCGAGTGTGGCCAGAGCACATGCTCAGGAGGAAGTGGGCAAGACTGCAGCTGGAGACGACATGAACAGCCTGGGAGTTAATAGGAGCTGCAAAGATGTTAATGCAAATGGCCTTCCAAGCTATGATCACAGGGCTCCCTCAGTGGGAGGCGAGGAGGACCACAGAGGGCTGCTCCAGGCAGAGGTTCTTGGTCTTCCTAGGAGGGTAGGTCCTTTCCACTTCTCTTTAGCTTAGAGGGCATGTGTGTGCATGTGTGCTCACATGGGGGATAGTCTATGCTCAGCACCTGAACAGAAGTGCTCACAGGTCAGCAAGAAAGCAAGGCCACACCTGATGCTCTACTGGAGCCTCTGCCCCACACCCCCGGGGATGGCGAGCAGTACTCAGCAATGGCTGTTCCCACCAGAAATCGCTAAATGCCATGGAAAAGACCTGGAGCCCTGACTTTCAGCCTTGGCTCCCTCCTAGCTGAAAAATTTTGGAGGCCAAAGAAAAAGTCCTAGCAGGTTCTGTATCCTGAAAATCAAAGGAAGTTTTCAATATCCAAGCTGGAAAAACTGAGAGGCCACCTGGCCCCAGCCCCTCCTATATAAAAGGGGCACAGGGTTCCTGAGAGAAGACATCCTCAAGGCCCTGGAATCAGCCTGTGGAGGGACCAGGACTAGAACCTAGATTCCCTCCCTCCCAGTCAAGACTTCTTTTACCTCAGTTGAAAGCAAATTTCACAGAGAGTAATAAGCTCAACCTAGCAGCAGGCACACACGAACACACACACACACACACACACACAACCCACAAGAAAACATGAATTGTCTCAATGCTCTCTGGAATGCGAGCAAATTAAATAAACCTATATAACTAAATATAGTCATGAAAATGATGCCTAGCCTTTATCAATTATGTTAAAATCCCTTACATAAACCATTCAGCCCAACAGTTCTGGGCACACACCTCAGAATACTTACTGAATCCCAAATGACACCAGAGACACCCCAACCACGAGCATATCCAGCAAATTGAAGTAGTTCCTGCAGAAGGCCCCTTTGTGGAGGAAAGCTCCAAAAGTTGTCATCTAGAAGCAAATCATGGGTGATTTACCACTTTTTGTCTCCAGAGGAAAAGAAACCTGGGCTCTTTACAAAATCTTGAGTAAAGTATGACTTCGTTAACAAGTGTGCATTAAGAAGTCAGAAATGTAAACCAATGGGGCTGAGCCACCGGATAATTTGTTCAAACAAAAATCAAAAAGGGGCAGCTTATTTTGGATACATTTTAAAAGAAGAAACCAATTTAGGCTTTATTACAGCCATCACAGGTTTCAAATATGAACACACTGTTGGCATGTCCAAAGAGCCTGTCTGAGAGAGGCTCCACAGGACTACATTCGTCAAGAGGTAAGTGCTGCCCAGACAGCCCACTTTCCCACAAAGCGCTGGTTCTGGCCCCTCTGAGGCCCTGGTAGAGCCTACCTTGTTTCAATTAAGCCTTCCCAGTGGGGGCTTGAATTCAGGGCTCCCAGGCTCTATGAACCTACATCACTTTTCCACATAGGCCCCTTATTGTTCCTAATGGTCTTTAATGACACATCCGTCTTAAGCAATTCCTCCAAGTCTGATGACATGTGTCAGGCATGGCTAGGAAGCCAGGTGGCATCTCACCTGAGCCAGTCTCACGACTCTGGGCTCACCTGCCATATGTACCTGGAGCACATATTATGGGTGCTCCAGTGAGATTTCTATTGGTGATGGAAAAAAGAGTTTAGTTCCCCAAAGTAAGAAATAGCAAAATATATACAGTTCACTATTTATTTTAAAACAAAAAGGGTTAGAGAAGGCTCAGATAAGTACGGTATAAGAGAGGTAGAGGTGGGAAATATTACATTGAACCTTATGAAATCGCCAGTGTTCGACCCTTTTTGACCTACAAAAATGGCAATTTCACAGAGCTTAAGCAAATAACCAAACAGCCTTCCAAATCTCCCCAAGGCCACCAGGAACCATAGCCTCAGATATTAGACACGTCTGGATGAGTCTCCATTTTCTGAATCCTTCTTGTTTTAGCTTATTTTCCATTCTCTAAAATAGCTTCAAAATGAAGAACGACTCAGAAGACTTAAGTCAGTGAAGCAATTCTACACAAATTAAAAAGTAACAATCATTTTTTTTCCTTTTAAATAATCCTGTGTTTAATTTTCCCCAAAGCCCATGAGTAACTATATTCATTTAACAACTTAAAAATGTGGAGAGTAAAATAAAACCTCAATTAACCAGGCTAACAAACTAAGTAGAACATATCCCCATTCACTTTGAAATGAAGTCAAATTCTAAAACCAAGAAGCTGAGGCAGAAGCCGAGCTGGTCAGTGTTCTGGTGGCACCCTTCTGACCCCCACCACGTGCATTCTGCATCCACAGGCCCTCCCACAGAGGCCTCATCAACAAGAGCTGGTCACTGTCCCACTGCACACCTCTGACTCAGGAGAACTGTCAACCAAATTCATCGGCTTAAAGGCAGGAAAATGAACTCAAATTTTTAGAAGATTTTAAAGAAAGGTGTAAACAGATGTTGGTTGACTTTATGCTGTTTCATGAACCAAAAAATAAAAAAATTTTAAAAACCAACCTCAAAAAACTAACCACCTCATTCCCTGACATTGAGGTTTCATTTTATATAAGATTTTGTAAAGAGCCCAAGTTCCACAGTAGTCCAATGCAAAATACATTTTGCCTGAGTTGCACACACAAAAAATCCCCCAATGGCTTAAAGAAAACCATGGTTGAAAGTCTTCATTTCCCAGCTTGTCTCCCTGCTAGGAGATGGTTACCCTGACAGTTCTGATGGGCCACGTTCTCCCAGAACCAAAGTGACCCACACCCTCTGCTTCTTGGCCAGTTGTGGATAGGTTCTTGGAGCTTTGCTGTGGTCTCCAGCACTCTAAGCACATGAGGAATGGGCTCCCCATGGGGCAGACTTCACAGTCAGTACGCAAACCACATGCAGCAATGGCAGCTATTAGCTCATGCATGGGCAGTACATTTAGGTCACCCCGGCCAAAGGGCGCTCCTTTTGTGTAAATGTAAGCCCATCCATTAAAACAGACAGAAAATACCTTAACACAAATAGACCCAAGTCATCTTGCAAATCCTATTGCAAGAAAATAGCGTGTTACTATTTTAGGCCCCCAAAAACACAGTGCAGTTAGAGAAACAAAAAGAGAGACATCCTCTTCATAGGATAAATGCTTTTCCTCTGACTTTGATGTCAGAAAGGGTGGAAAAAAGTTCACACACAGTGATATATCTGTTATCAGTTGACAAATTCCAGAGGGTATTTTTTTAAAGGAGCAAAATATAATTGTCAACCATTATCATGAAGCCAGAGTAGCTCCTACATGCATTCAAAGATTAAAAAGAAAGAGCAAAAACAAGTTGTAATGGTCACAGGAAAAAAAAAATCCTTTGGTAAAAAAAACTTAGCTCAACCACAAAAGACAAAAAACCCATAAAAAATCAAAAGCACTCCACGCTTCTTTCCTGTGTATCACACACAGGAGCAGCCCTTAAACACACTGCCGGGTAACCTGTTACCTTTAAAATGATCTCAAATGCAAAAGTACCAGTGAAGACATAGTCTGCGTAACCTAGCATCTGGAAGGCAAACAAAGAAGTGCAACTATTATTGCTCCAGCTGCTGTGGAGTATGTGAAGATGAAGGAAAATCCATTACCTTCAGCAGGATCTCAACAGTAAAGATGGCTGTGAAGGCATAGTCAAAGTAACCCAGTATCTGCAAGGCACAACATGTGGGTGTGAGAAAAGGCATTCAGACAAACTCTGACAGCTGCACACTTACGGGCAGAAACCCCCCATGCAGTCAGAGACCCATCCTCCCAGGAAAACCCCGCCATTCTGAAGGTAAGTGCAGAGCCACTGGTAAATGCCCACTTTGGTCAATTACCCCATTCCCAAAGAGCGTTCGAGAATCCTGACCTCCTTTAACCACTCACCCTGACTTGCTTCCCGGTCTTGTGTCTCGGACAGGCAGAGAGGCTCATTTCTAAGAGTGCTTTGTTAACAAGCTTTTCTCATCAGAGAGCACTACATCTACAAATGACTTGTGGCACCAGATAAATCAGAGGCTTATACGCATTTTGGATTTTTAACCGCGTTTCTGGCTGAATGAAGTAGGTTGCCCTTCATCTGAGCATCAGATCAGTGGAGAAGCATAAATGAAGATGGCAGTGGCATCCGTCAGAGCCAGTGGTTTCCCCATGCTCCCTTGCATTCCAGCCTGTGTAATCAGGGTGTCAGCACCCTTCCCCGCCCATGCGCGGGGCTGGCTAAGTCTGCAAGGGATGGTTTTACAGACTGCCTTCCTCCCGCCCATTGTTCTGCATCTAACACTGCTCTCTCTAAACTGAGGTTTTGTTTTTTTTTTTAAACCTTGCTGGGCCCACTCAAGTAACAGACTGACTTGGTCTTTGAATTTTCAGTCTAGGCAACTCTATCCACATTGGTGACAATACCATCTATTATCCCATCGACAGAGTCCTGCTAGCCCTTTATGGGGTTCCTGCTTCTGCTTGGAGCCGTGGAGGCAAGTGGACCAGCAGCAAGAAGTCTGACCACCAAGAAAGCTGCTCACAGGGAGCTTCTGACCACAGCACCCTTATCTGCAAAGGCGAGTTGGTCTTGGCCACTGATCTTCATGACAACTATGATCTATGGCTTTGAAAGAACTGAAGAGAGCAGAGCTGGAAGGGACTGTGGAGACCACCGAGGCCTAATCCTTTAACAGATGTGGCTGCTGGGAGCAGGAGTGAACACACGCATAGGCCACGCAGCCAGTCACAGGCACTGCTGAGCAAGGAGTAGGCCTGGGGTATGCCAGTGGAGAGCCACAGGGGTGAGGTGTTGTAGGTAGAGGAGTCACCTGGGGGCTGTGTCACAATAAGGTGAGGACCTCTGCTTCAAGCCCAGTCTCTCTCTTCAGAGGGTATTCATTTTCCAAACGGTTTCTGGTTTTGGACTTATGAACTCCTGTGTAACAGAGTTTCTTGGCCAGGCAATGGAAGGTATCTTCCCATGCACTACCAGGCCTCAGCCACCTTCTCCTTACTCCTTCCTAGGTCACAGTGGGAATATTAACGTGGAAAGCATCAAGTAGCTCAGAAAGACACTGCAGCCTATGAGTCTACGAGGCAGCCTGGCGCCCGGGCTGAAGTTGAGATTTAAGCTGTTTTTTTTCCTCACTCGGCTTGCATTCTCTCACTCTCTTCTTTAAAAGAAGAATTCGGCTAAGGTTAAAAAACATACAAACACTGCAGAATCTAAAAAGAAATACACATATACATATGTACATCTATTTAAGCAGAACGGTAACATTTTTGGGTAAGGCAGCAGGGAAATAAACTTATGGAGAAGCAATTATAATTAAAAATAAGACATGAAGCCCCCATGTAAATTAATCCCTTGGCAATGCGTATTTTAGACTAGCTCCTGGCCTAGTTTGTCACCTAACACTGTTTGTTTCCCAAACACCGCCCTTGTGTCCTTTTTTTATGATGGGATGAAATGACACAGAGGTCTTTCTTCTACTGGGGCATCTACAGCAACAAAATCCTCTCTAACAAAAACCCTAATCTGTGGGGACAAATCAAGACAGGCCCAGTGCCTTCCTCTTTATATTGACACTGACACGCACCATGGGGAAAGTACTTTTTCTCTTCATATCAGAGTGCGTGTTTCATAAATCTGATAGGTGGGGCTTGCCAGGCTCCAGAGGCTTGGTTGCCCCAACAGAGTCCTGGGGGCACAGATGTGCTGGTGTGTCTTAATCCTAAACTCTCTAACAATCTGATGCTCAGAAAAAGGCGCCCACCAGCAAGCCAGGGACACCTGATGGCCTTGCACACTCGCCAGCCTCCCTCTGCTGGTTGGGTTTCTTGGTAATAATCTGAAACTGCACAATAATATCTAGGCCTGAGAGTCAACAGGCTGCTGCTTCTAGCTGTCTTGCCTTTGAATGGTCCTCAGTGCCAAGTAAGCTGCACAGCTAAGGCGGGGCTGCTGCAGCAAGAGCCAGTTTAGGTGCAAGTTTCCTTCCAACATAGACACAGTCGGTGGGCACCATCTCTAAGTTACAAAACTGACAACTAACAGAAAACCCTCGACTTGCTTGTATTTTTGTTTGTATGCTTTTTTGAGACAGAGTTTTGCTCTTGTCGCTGAGGCTGGAATGCAATGGCATGATCTCAGCTTACTGCAACCTCCGCCTGCCGGGTTCAAGCAATTGTCCTGCCTCAGCCCCATGCATAGCTGAGATTACAGGTGCACACCACCACGCCCAGCTAATTTTTGTATTTTCAGTGGAAATGGGGTTTCGCCATGTTGGCCAGGCTGGTCTTGAACTCCTGACCTCAAGTGATCTGCCCATCTCGGCCTCCCAAAGTACTGTGATTACAGGTGTGAGCCACTGCTCCTGGTCCCTTGACTTGTTTTCTTAGTACAGTTGGTATCCATAAGGGATTGGTTCCAGGACCCTCCCAGACCCCAAAATCTCAAGTCTCTGATATAAAAATGGTGTTGTGTTTGCATATGATCTATGCACATCCTCCTGTAGACCTTACATCATCTTTAGATTTCTCAAGATACCCAAGGTCATGTAAATGCCATGTAAATTATTTAGGAAATGACAAGAAAAAAATCTGCACAAATTCAGTACATTTTTCCCCCAAATATTTTGTTTTTTTTCCTTTTTGAGACAGAGTCTCACTTACTCTGTTGCCTAGGTTGGAGTGCAGTGGTGTGATCTCAGCTCACTGCTGCAACCTCCGCCTCCCATGTTAAGCGATTCTCATACCTCAGCCTCCCAAGTAGCTGGGACTACAGGAGCGCACCACCACACCTGGCTAATTTTGGTATTTTTAGTAGAGATGGGGTTCCACTATGTTGACCAGGCTGGTCTCAAACTCCTGACCTCAAGCGATCCACCCACTTCGGCCTCCCAAAGTGCTGGGATTACAGGCGTGAGCCACCACGCCTGGCCACCCCCAAACATTTTCTATCGGTGGTTGGTTGAATCTATGGATGCCAAACCCATGGATACAGAGAGCTAACTGGATAGCCACCTCTGCCACGCCAAAATCTAGAGTTCTTTTTGTTTGTTTTTTTTTTAGAGACAGGGTCTTGCTCTGTTGCCCAGGGTGGAATGCAGTGGTGTGAACACAGCTGACTTCAGGCTCAGCCTCCTGTGCTCAGGCAATCCTCCCACCTCAGCCTCCCAAGTAGCTGGGACAGGCATGCGCCACCACGTGTGGCTAAGTTTTAAATTTTTATATAGATGGGGTCTCACTATGTTGCCTAGACTAATCTTGAACTCCTGGGCTCAAGTGATTCTACTGCCCTGGCCTCTCAAAATGCTGGGATTATAGGTATGAGCCACCACACCCAGCCAATTAATAACTCTTTGCATATTCCTAATTCTACCAATGAAAAGTAACATTGTAAACAGCCAAGTTAACATGTAAGGGTCCGAGTGGCTCTGCCTGGTGCACTCTGCTTCATGGAGTTACTCAAACTTAATACTGGCTCCTGGGGCCAAGGTTAGCACTTCCTTTGGAGATACTTGTGAAATATATAACATAATCACATATTTTATAATAAATATTCCCAGAGAAGAAACTTTTTAACATTCATTATATATATATATATATATTTTTCTTTGAGACAAGGTCTCACTGTATCCCTGAGGCTGGAGTGCAGTGGTGCAAACATGGCTTGCTGCAGCTTCGACCTCCTGGGCCCACGCGATCCTCCTCCCTCAGCCTCCTGAGTAGCTGGGATGGCAGGTGTGTGCCACCACATTCAGCTAATTTCTTAATTTTTTGTACAGATGAGGTCTCACTACATTGCTCAGGCTAGTCTTGAACTCCTGTCCTTCAGTGATCCTTCCCCTCTATCTCCCAAAGCACTGGAATTACAGGTGTGAGCCAGTGCACCTGGCCTAACGTTCCTCCACTGAACACCTCAACTCGACATCCTATCATCTCCCTAACTTGTATTTCTCCTCAGTTGTGGAGCCTAGCAGCTTCGTGTAGTTAAGTCTACACGACATAGGAATCTTGCCCCCAACCTTGAACGAGAGAGCCTGGGCATGTGGCATGCCTGGTTTGAATTCTGCTTCCTCCCTGCCGTGTGCGTCCACGAAGCATGAATCTCAAAAACGGGTGAGTACAAAACTGAGCAGGGAGGGAAAGGAGGACCTAAATATTGGCAGTAGGGAGCAAAGAGGAGGAGAAGCAGGCTCCCCGAATTCACTGAGCATTCCTGCAGAGTATTTAAGATGAGGTTTGAAATTAATGATTCCATTCAGATGTATCCAGCTATAACACAAGCTCTCTGGCACTTACAAACTGGAAACAGCCAACGTCCCCAGCTGAAGGAAAGACCTACTCTAGCTGTCACCTTGAGGGGCCTCCACAGCTCCCATCTCCACAGTGGCCTCTGCCTGAGAGAGGCCAGGGCTATCCCAGAGCGAGCCCCACCCTGGGGACTTACCGTGTTCCGGAAGGAGTGGCTGCGGATGGGGTCCTCTGCGGCCAGAGCGGCACTGCTCAGCATGATGAAGACGAGGATGAGGTTGGTGAAGACGTGGTGGTTGATGAGCTTGTGGCAGCCCACACGGATCCTGCAGGGAAAAGCAGCTGCTTGGAAACAGTCCCAGAGAGGGTGGAACACACTGGGTCCTTAAGAGTGTGGGGCCAGTGCAGCAAGATGCCAGGCAGAGGGCAGCTGTCTGCTGTGCCCTCTCTCCGGCACACCTGAGCAACCTGTCCGTCAGCCCCACGAAGCCCACCAAAAGCAGCCCCCGTGGACCATGTGTGGTGTGTCAACTCTGTGCTGGGGGCGCCACACTGAGTCCTTGGAAATGGGGCTTGTTGTCTTTCTCAAGATGGGGAAACTGAGGCTTAATCAGAGAATTCTAAAGTGACACTAGTAAGGCCAGGGGCAGAATTGATCCAGCTCTATATGACTGAAGTTTTTCCACTATGACAAGAAGCTCATCTGTTTATCTTCCCTGACTGAGAGAAGAAACTGAGGCCAGGTCTGCCCTCGACAGTTCACACAGAATGAGATGAATCCTGGGCTTGTCCTGCAGGTGCAAGTTCATACTGTTTATAGGGGCCTGCAGTAACTGAGGCTTCAGGGCATCTCTGGCCGTCTGCAGATTTTGTAATAAATGTTTTCATTATTTTTTTTAAAGTTTGGAGTGGACCCACAAGCAGTCCGCAGAAGGTGAAGGTTGCAGCATCATTTGCTAACATGCAAGGATCTCATGGCCCAGCATGAGAGTTCTCACCAAGTCCTGTGGTCTCATGAAGCAAAGGAGGGCAGCTCATGCCCGACACCTGGGCTCAAACGATGGCTCTCTGGGCCATCAGAACCTCGCTGCCGTCCCCAACGTGCCCTGCACCTGTTAGCAACTGGCTATCCTTACCCTCAATGTTTGACTTTAGAATTTAAATATATATACACACACATATGTATGTATATATACATATATGTATATACATATTCGTGTAAACATAAAACATGTATGTTTAAATTGTAAAGTATATGTATGTGTGTATACATATCTATAATATGTTTGTATATATTTAAATTCTAAAGTATATATGTGTATGTATGTATACAAACCTATCTGTAGTCTATAAGAGGCTTATAAGCCTACAGATAGGTTTTCCTTTGAAAATATTTTTCCACTTTCAAAACTGGAGTCAACCTTATGTGAAGGTGACCCCTCACTTTAAGTCCTGCCTTTTGGATCTATTGAATGCTGGGCGTATCCCCCAGAGGACCTGAAGGTGGTTAGCAGTTGAGTCTGGGGAAGAATTTCCAAGCTAGTGAGGGCAGGAGTGCTTTGCGGCTTTGGGTGAAAATAAGTCCATTCTCTCAACATATATATATATATATATATACACACACACACACACACACACACACACACACACACACACACACACACACACACACGGGGCTGTAGGTGTCAGCAATATCAGTTTAATAACCTTTCTTTTTTAAAGGACACCCAAATAGTGGTGAGCTGTAAAAGCTACCATCATATCTTCACATCTCTGAGGATGCCAGCAGGCCTTGCTTCCCACCTGTGTCTCCCTACGGCCAAGGAATGATACAGAGTTGTTCTCTGCCAGCCAGGAACTACTTCTGCAATTCTAGAAACCTTTCCAGGAGCCATTTATCTCCCCTAGCATTCCACTCAGTCCCAGATGATTTAAAACCTAGAAACTAGCTAGTAAATAAACGTCTTCCTCTTATAGTACTTGTGAGTCATTGCCCTGTTCCTTGTGAGCACCTTATCATTTTAACATGAGAAATGCTATTTTAAGTAGGCTATCATAGAGCTGAACTGAATACTTACAACCTATAAAATATCACTGTGCAATATGACTTTATGATGATAAAACTCAACTGGGAAAACTGATCAATGAAGTGGGGGATCTATGAGGATGAGGATGCCATGCAGACCTTGGTCACAAAAATTCTCATCCCACAAGGCATCCTCACAGAAGATCCACTCGTTAGGAAACATTGCCATGGCTGGCCGAAGCATGGAACACCAGAGCAGTGGGCTCCAATTGGAATATGCTGGGGTGGACAAGGCTTTCCCCGTTGCTGTCCCCACGCAGGGGTGAAGGCAGGGAGGAGAATCTAGAATGGAGCTCCTCCCAGGACCTGGTCACACCCTTGCGGGAAGGAGGCAGCTAGGAAGAGATGAGCTGAGAGCAAGAGCCACAGTGGAGGAGAGAGGGGTTGGAGGGGACTTGGGTGAGGGCGCCAGGGACACTCAGGTTCAGAAAGGGCTGTGAACCACTTCCCCTCACCCCCACCCGAGCCACCCTCAAGCAACCTGTAGGGTCACTGGCAAGAGGCAGCCGTGAGAGACTAGAAGGGGAGTATTTACGGGTTGGTCTTGCTAAGAATGAAGAAAGCGCTCCCTTCAGGGATGGGGGCAATTTTTTCCTTCATGTTCAACTCCGAGATCCTTCGAGGACGGGGTCCGGCAGGAACCTCAGGTTCATCCTCCTCCTCTTCCTCTTCCTCTTCCCCTACTTTAAATGAAATACTTTTTTTATAGGCATGAAATAAAGACTACATATGGGTTTGAATTATTCGTAATTTCACATGCAAATTTGGCTTAAACTTGAACAACATCTACCTGCTTACATGAATCAAAACCCTCCTGCTCCTTCAGAATGTGGACTGAGTGTGTGTTGCAGGGGTGAGGGTTGCTGAGAAGTGTCCCCATCTGGTGAGCGTGTTTAGTTTGTGGGAATGATGAGATTCCCAACAGGATAAGATCTGACCACAGATGAAAGGTGGCGGTGCTGGGATTCTCACTGCCAACCTCCCAGCATCTGGCTGTTTCCCCAGTAACCTCCTGGTTCACCCTGGCCTGAGAAACTGTGTGGGACTTTCAGTCTCAATCAGCAACTAGGCTCTCAACTCCACAGTCCCACCCATATCAGCCAATAAAGGTGCCAGTCAAATGTAAAAGTGTCAGGTGAGCACTAACACCGGTGGGTCTCCTGGACCAGTCTCCCAGCAGAAGTTGGAACTGCCCTGACCCACCTGCACTTTCCCTCCCCATCACCTGGAATTTGGGTGACACATGCTGCCTGTGACCATCGGAAAAAGGGGAGCTAACTGGTTCCACGGCCTTGGTGGCCTCAGCAGCTCATGTACACGCTGCTGGGCTGGCTGGCCGCAGACTCAGCAGGTCACAGAGCAGTAGCAAAGCCACACAGCAAAGCCAGCGTCTCCGGCCTCTGCCACCATACCTGGCACATCGCAAGGTGGGTAGGGGTCCTTGTCTTCATCCTCTTCTCTATAGTCATCGATTGTAACCTAGGATGACAGAGACATCTTAGGAGGAGGGGAGACTAACTAAAATGCACTCAGAGAGAAGTCACCCTGGCCGTCCAGCATAGGGCATGGACTCCTCCCCAAAGTTGCGTCTGTACGTGGGTGTGCAGGGACAGACGGGTGTCCCCAGATGGTGATTCTGCTTCAGAGAGAAGTCCTAAGGGCAGGTAAGGAGAAGGCTGGTTAAGCCCTGACCCAGTCGTAGTTAGCCAGCATCATCCAGGGCTCTGTCCTTGCCCTGTGCCAGCGGTCACTCATATCACATGATAACGCATCTCACACTCCTGTCTTCCTGCCAGACTGTGAGCCCCATGAAGGCAAGGACCTGTCTTCTTCATTCCTGAATCCCCAGTGTCTGACACACGATAGCCACTCGGTAAGTATTTATCAACTCGATGAACAAAGAAAGAACACCACAACCAGGGCTGTCATAAATGGGATTAAGTTTGACAGTGTAGCCCTGAAGCCACCCGACCCTGGGATTACCTCAGGAAATAGACCTCTATTAAAAACGAAGCTGCTAATGTGATCCTGGTCTGATTGCACAATTCCAATAAAGAAACAAAAGTGGTCAAACTAGTCAAATCTTCATCATATTGGTTTTCTGGTGAAATATCAGTGAACACAGCTAACTGCCTAAATTCAACCAGAACCCCCTGGGAAGCCAGGGTCTATATGGTGTGCTATATTCTTCACACCAAAATATTACAAGAATGATACACAAGACACTCCCACAGTGTAAATGGTACATGTGTGGAGATACCAACAGAATCACTTTGAAACAAAAAGGGGAGAAGTATTTTAGAACACCTACCTTGTTGTCACTGTTGGCCATCTGGTTGACTTCTGGTTTGTTGTTCTTTTTATTTTCTAGGCTCTCTTTTCTAAAGAGAAGAGAAAAGAGCACAAGAAACCAAATCACCATGTTACTCTGTATAAAAATGCTAATCAGGATTCTGAATCAACAATGGTCCAATGAAGGCCAGAATTTAATTAGAAACAACACTAACCACAAGAGCCTAGCACAATCCAAACTCAGAGCTTCCTGGTAATCTCAATGCGATGGATTCATTACACAGATCATCTTATTAAAATTCTCATCTGAGAGCTAATCAGCACTGAATGCATCGTTTATTTTATGACGCCAAAATTAACTGCAGTGATTCTTTAAGCATGGGGACGTGTCACTCCCACTCTCAACTCCAAGGGATGAGAGCCAAGAGCCTGGCTTCTGCCCAAGATTCTATCCGTTTTGGTCTGCAGAGCATGGTCAACCATGATCCACAAAGCAGGAACCTGGGGGGCTGCAGCTGCCGTGATGCGGGGGTGAGCCTGGCAGGCTGCACTTGTAGGAGGGCTCCCCACGCAGCCCCTAGACAAACACGTCAGGGGAAAATGGGGTTACCTGGCAATCTTTTTCCTCTCCTTTTCTTCTGCTTCTTCTTTCTGAGCAGTGTTCAAACTTTCAGCATCAGCCAAATTGTCTACAGCGATGGCCAAGAAGACATTCAGTAGAATATCTAGTTTGAACTTTTTAAGGGCTTAACACACTACTAAATGCAACTACATGTGGCCAACAATGGCAACGTCACACCCCTCTGCATCCTGGGAGGCTGGTAGCAAGTGACTGTCCCAAGTGTTATACTCACACAGCAAAACTAGAGTACCAGAGCCCTGCTTTTCAAACAAAATGAAACAACAACAAAAATAAACATAAAAACCTGTAAAAGGACAGTCTATAGAAGTAAAATTAAGATTCACTGAAATCCATGAAAACCCACTAATTTCAACATTCCTCTGTGTGTATGTGTCCAAACATCTATGTATCTATAGCTATGTTATACATTATATACAACAATCTATAATATAAACATGGTATAATTAAAAAGTAGTTTGTTTGTTTGTTTGTTTTTTTAACACATACTACAACTACAACATATATCTTCAGGGGAGTGCTTTCCAAAATAGACCACTTCAAAGGTTGCAAGTTATTCAAATGAGGATCCCCTTGCACAAGATAGTATGAGAATTTCTCCTTTGAAATAACCTTCAGAGTCTACAGACAACTCATTCATTCCTTCATTCCACAAACACTGACTGACTATAATGTGCCTGACTTACTGCCACCTGGTGCTAGACTATCGTGAATAGTCTCACTGCAGCTCGATCTTTGATCACTGTACCTGAACTTGATTTTTGCCCTCTCCAGTCCAGGACAAATTGCTTCCTGAGGCTCATTGCAGTTCCAGTTAAAAAACACAATAAAAGGTTAGGTGACTAAACAAATTATCATGTTTTTTCACTCTTACTGTAATTGTTGTATACATGAATTTCTTGAATGTTTTTGTTTTTAACAAGTATTCTGAACAAGACTCCTAAATCAGAAGATGCCTGTTTCTTACCCATTAGCAGTGAAGCATGTTCTTGAGAAGCACAGGGATGAGAGGGCAGTACGTGAGAATGCCCCCTTCTGCGACAAATGCTTCTCTCTGCCTGATGCCCGGCCATCTGTAGGCAAAACCGCAGGAGCCCAGAGACCCCAAGACAGGAGCAGCACAGCACTGCCCCATACGTCCTGTGCAATCTGTTACCTTGGATGGGTTGTTGAACACGTAAACCAATGTAACCTAACAAGGAACAGATGATGAGATCTCTGTGAGGGAATAGCATGCCTGACTAATCTATTCAAGGCTTTAAAGAGGAGAGAAACATAAGTGAATTACATTAAGACTCAAAAAGCCTTTGACGTGCTGGCCTATTTTTTAACTGGAGCTGCAATGAGCCTCGGGAAGCAATTTGTCCTGGGCTGAAGATGGCCTGGTAACATGAGCGTTCCTCTGCTAGGCCTGGGGTAATGGTAACTCCGACAGGGGCTAGTGATGAGACTAGCTGCAGTGAGTATTCCCTCCATGGTCTCAGTGAAGAAACAATAATCTCTCTAGTCTTGCAATGACACTCAACTCCTTTGGGTAGTGGAAAGCAAATCCAGAGTGATGAGCCACAGTGAGATCTTACAAGCTTGTAACAAACAACTTCCCAGAGAAAAATCCATCATCTGCATTGAGAGGTATTACTCAGACCCTCCTAAAGAGTGGTATGCTCTGGAATTCATCCAAAAAGATCTATCAAGCACCTCTAATGTGCCAGGCACTGTCGTGGGTGCTGAGGGCACGGGAAGAAACACCATACACTGGAATGTCTACTCTAGTTGGGGAAGACAGAGCATAAGCAGCTCCCTAAGCACCTCTGATATAGTCACACGTGCTATAAAGAAAACAACATGCAACCATAGACAACCACCAGGGACTATTTCTCCACAGATTTAAGTCCAGGAAGTTGTTGTGGCCTAAAGAGTCAACCATGAGGACAGCAGAAAAAGAAAAGAATGACCATTCATTTACCAAGGGCCAACTATGTGCAAGATCCTGTACTCTACTGAGATATGTGAATACAAAAAAGATTCCTGACTCAAGAAGTTTATCCACCTAGTTAGGGAGATGGAGGAATGCCCGCTCAAAATTCCAATAGACAGGCTGGGCACAGTGGCTCTGTAATCCCAGCACTTTGGGAGGCCAAGGCGGGTGGATCACCTGAGGTCAGGAGTTTCAGACTGGCCTGGTTAACATGGAGAAACCCCATCTCCATTAAAAAAACAAAAATTAGTTGGGCATGGTGGTGCACACATGTAATCCCATCTACTCAGGAGCCTGAGGCAGGAGAATCACTTGAACCCAGGAGGTAGAGGTTGCAGTGAGCTGAGATCACACCACTGCACTCCAGCCTGGGTGATAGAGTGAGACTCCTTCTAAAAAAATAATAAATAAATAAAAATCCAGTAGACAGAAGAACCTACAGGCAGTAAGAGATGTGGATAAAATCTGAGGGGGAGTTCAGAGGTAGAAGAAACTTCTCTGGGTGGGAGACAGGGCAGGAGTGGCTCTGGTGGAGGGGGCCTTAGAGCTGAGTCAAGGGACTAGAAGGATGTATATGTGTTACGATGGGGTTTTCATAAAATACCTTATAGCACAAAGCATTGTCCTTGTAGAAAAGCGGGCAGGTTTGCACTGAGGTTACCACACTGAAGAAAATTTATCAGTGAGCCAGACAAGATAAAGGAGGAAACACCTATAGAGATCTGGGCCCCCTTAGAAGAAGAATCCAGATTAGGACCTTTTAAAATGGAAGGGTGAAGACCCAGGTGTAGTATCTTGTGTGTATGTCGTTCATGCATCAAACATTCATTAAAGGCCTCTGTGTACCAGGTCTGGTGCTCGGCATGGAGGACCTGGAGATAAAACATCGAGAACCAAAGGCTGCAGGATCAGGAAGGGTCTGAATGAGGTAAATACAGATCCAAGGGCCAATTCCAGGTCTAGAATTAGAGAGTGCCTCTTGACAGGGAAAACGAGTAACGTAAGGCAGACAGAAGTTACGCAGCATGATTTAGCAGCTAGCCAATGGACACTTGATCCCCAAAGATGGACAGATCAGCAAAGTGAAATTAGCCCAGGGAGCACAGATCAGTCCACGAAGATGGCTCCCATCAGTCACGAAGGGTCTTAGGAAGTCACAGATGGATGCCTAAGCTCCCGATAATTATAACATAAAGAACCACCTGGCCTTGTGCTCAGCCATCCCTCAGGACCTGTACAGGAGACATGATGCCAAACTGAGTGACCTCTGGGACCAGCACGTGTGCTATCTCACGCTCCTTCCCTGGGCTTGCTTATCTTAGCCAGAATGCATCCCTCAAAGCCTCTCTGGAATTCTGCTTACAGGATGCTGTCCCCCAGCAGCATGGAAGAACAGCAGATATTGAGCTAATACGGTAAAGGCATTCACCTCCCTGCCACAACTACTACCACCACCATCACCACAGAGAAATCCAGAGGAAGAAAAACAAAACCAGATAACGACGGCAACAACAAAGCCTGGTCAGCTTGAAGGATACAATTACCACAAATGAAGAGGATGATGAAGTAGATGCAGACGATCATTCCTGAAGAGGACGGGCCCCCGTAAGCCATGATGCCATCGTACATCACAGCGTTCCAGTCTTCGCCTGTCAGGATCTGAGAAGGCAAATGGGTATCAGCCAGCAGGTGGATTCACAAATGGCAGTCGCTCTCCAGAGCCCCTCGGTGGCTGCCTAGATCTGGTTTAAGCTGCCTTTCACAGTCCAGTTTGCACTGAACAAATCCATCTGTTATCCCATGGAATTTCTAAAACATTGTTTTTTAACTACACAAATAGATAAGTTAATTCTTGGAGTGAAAAAAAAAAAAAAACCTTATACTTAAGACTTAAGTTTTGTGTGTTTGTTTTTGAGATGGAGTCTTGCTCTATCACCAGGATGGAGTGCAGTGACTTGATCTCGGCTCACTGCAACCTCCACCTCCCCGGTTCAAGCGACTCTCCTGCCGCAGCCTTTCAAGTAGCTGGGATCACAGGCGACGACCACCACCACACTTGGCTAATTTTTGTATTTTTAGTAGAGACAGTGTTACACCATGTTGGCCAGGCTGGTCTCGAACTCCTGACTTCAAGTGTTCTGCCCACCTTGGCCTCCCAAAGTGCTGGGATTACAGGTGTGAGCCACCGCACCCAGCCAAGATTCATGTGCTTTTTCATTACACCCCAGCGCAGTTTTGGTCCCTTCTCCAGAAAGCATGCTCTTTCTGTGTCTCTCTGGAACCTTCGACTACGGATTTAAAAACGTTTACAAACAAAGAAAACAAGCACTAGGTGTCTTCTCTGAGTTTTCAGACATAAAGGGTTTCATGCTATGCAAAGTTTTCTGCAACTGGCTTGTTTTTTCATTCAACAACATACTCTGGAGACCCTCTGTGTCAGAAGGTGCACCTCATTCTTTTAACAGCTGCATAGCATTCCACATAGTCCATCAACTGTGGAAATGGATAATTATACCTATGAAATTACAGAAGCAGGAAATTCTAAATGTCTCATGTAAATTTACAAAACTACCTTAAGAGTAGATATCACCAATGACCTGAAATTTAATCTTCTCTGCTGATCGTACTCGATAATTCAATCCATGATGAAATAGAATCAGATGAACAAGAACAGTAATGAAAAAAAAAATGCTCTCTTCCAACGACAGACAGAGCTCCTTTATCTTCAATCTGAACTATATATTTTTAAAATTTAAACTGTTAGAGATCACAACCAAACAAAAATGGGCAAATGATTTGAAAAGATAAAGTAATTCACAGAAAAGGCACTACTGATGGCTCTGAGTCATATGAAAACATGTTCAACCTCACTCCTGATAAGAGGAGTATCTGTTAAAAGTACAATGAAACGCCATTTTCACCTATCTGATGGGCATCCCAAAGCATGCTCTCCACTGAGGGGAGAGGCAGTGAGGCAATGGGCAGTGTGAGGAGAATGAGCTAATACAACCATAAGGAGAGCACTTGGGCAAGGGTTTCAACATTTAAAATGGACATATCCTCTAAAGCAGCAATTCTATTTCTGGGAGTTTGTCCCACAGATCTACAGCCCACACATGTGCCCTCTGACGTGTGTTCAGGATCACCTACCGGAGCCCTGTTTATGTGGGCCAAGACCGGACAGAACTAAATGCTTGTCAGCAAGGGACTGGTCACATGAACCATGGCACATCTGTACCACTGCATGGATACAGCATTTCGAAGGAGGGGCAGCCTTTTACGGACCAAGCAGGAAGGCTCTTGAGGACACTTGAAGTGATAAAAGCAAGATGCAAAACAGCACGTCGAGTGAGCTCCTGTCTGTGGAAAGTCACCTATAGGTAGCTTAACTGAGTTGTAGCTACCAGAAAATGCAGATCTAAGAATTCACAAGAAACTGTTTAATGGTGGTTGCTTCCTAGAAGAGGAAATTTGTGGCTGGCTGGGAGAATTATTATTCATTTGTAACATTAGAATTTTGTGCCATATGCATGCATTACCAAAAAAAAAAGACACCAGTTTCTCTGAAAGAAAATTTTTTTAAAAAAAGAATGGCTGATTAGCAGCCAAAATTTAAGTATAATTCAAACAACAAAACTATGGCTTACAGTAGATTATATATGCCTCAAAATGACCAGGTGGGAAAGAATTGTCCAGATCATTCCCTTTGGTCTCTGGATTTCTTTAGAAATTGGTAAGTGACTCATCCACAGCAGAGAGCTGGGCATGGAAAGGGCCACCACAGGACCCAGCTGTCTGCTGCCTTTCCTCTCTGGCAGGGCTCTGCAGCTCTCATCACACAGGAAAAGCAATGAGGACAGGTGGGTCTTTTAAACTTATCCATCAGACCCTGTCCAAGGAGGACGGTTCTGAGCACCTCAGCTTAGAATCAGGGGAGCGTGTGCTGCTGCTCTGAGCGGCAGAGCAATCGGTGCCTCTCTGCAACCACCGCTTCCTTCTCAGCCACTGCCTGCAAAGGCCTCACAGGACAGGCACCCTCAGAATCTGTGTGTCCTCACTGCGTACCAGGAGGAGGACAGAAGGGCCAATGGCTGTCACAGTTCCTACCACTCTGATTCCTCCAACTACACACCAAAGCATAGAGGCATGAGAATTCGCTTCTTGTGTAAATCTATTATAACTAGGATTATAAACTGGCCTGCCAACAAAAAGTAGCAAAGAAAAAAAGAATTTTAGAGTCTATTTCAAAGAAACCTCACAAAATCAATCAAAAAGTTTTCTGAGAAGAGCTTGAGTGTGAAAGACATTTTTAAAATTATTTTATAATGTAGCTAGAAGTCTTTAAAAAATTACATCACATAACATAGACAGCTGGAGGATGATGCAGAACAAATAACTTAAATGACACAAAATTTACCAGGCTATCATTAGGGCAGATATGAAAAAAATGGAGCCCTTTTGTCTTCCTGAGTGTGAGCAGACAAGAAGGCAGAGGAGTTTTAGCTGCTGCTCACAAAGCTTTTCGGGGAATGGAGGGAGGACTCACCTGGAACACTGTGAGAAGTGCTTGAGGGAAATTGTCAAAGGTGCTCCGCTTGGTTTGCGTTTCATCAAAATTAAACTTGCCGCCAAACAGCTGCATCCCAAGCAAGGAAAAGATGATAATGAAGAGAAAAAGCAGAAGTAACAGCGAAGCGATGGACTTCATGGAGTTTAACAAGGATGCCACTAAGTTGCTCAGAGAAGTCCAGTGCCTATAAGTCAAGATGAGGGTGTGAGCTCAGAACACCCATGCGGGACAGAGCAGAACATCACCTGCCCGGGGACGTGATGGTCGCCGCCTCTTGTTCATAAAACATTTGCAGTGAGACCCACATCTCCTTACCTGGTCACTTTGAAGATTCTTAAGAGGCGCACACACCGAAACACAGAGATCCCCAGGGGAGACATGATTTCCAGTTCCACCAAGATCGTCTCAGTGATTCCACCACACACCACGAAGCAATCAAACCGGTTGAAAAGAGAGACGAAATATGCTTGGAGGCCCAAGCTGTACATTTTTACCAGCATCTCGCAGGTGAACAGAGCCAAGAGGACTTTGTTGGCAATATCTGGAAGGACAAAGGGGCACCTATCTTCAGGGTCTCCCGCAAGACACTCAGACGGCTCCTGACCCTCACACCTCCCTCCCTAACAGACCCCACAGGAAATATGCAAATACCTTGTCTCTCTCTTCACTACCTCACCCAGGACAGAAACGTGGCCTTTGCGTGGACAGTCTGTCCACCAGGCTTTGGTCCTGCTTCTGCTACTAGCTAGGTATGTGACTCCGGAGAAGTTACTGGATTTCTCCAGGTCTCAGTGTCACTGATGACAAAATGAGAAGGGGCAGCTCATCACATAATCCTTGACACCTTCCAGCCCTAAAAGCCTACGATTCTGCATTGACACCATCAAGTTATACATATTTTTTCATTCAATCACACAAAAAAGACCTGTCTGAATTTGTTTATGGCATGACGATATCAGAAGCAGTCACCTATCAATGTCATTTCCAACAGCTGAAAATACCACCAAGCAGGCTGGAGAGGTGGAGGGAAACAGGTTTGACTGGATGAAAGGAAGGACTTTTCAAAGGCTCAAGACTGTCAAACCCAGAATGAGCTGTCTCTGGGGATGAGTGTCCCACACTCCACTGCTGGAGCATTCAAAGCAGGGGAACCAAAACCATCTGCCACAAGTACTACAGGGGAAAATGAAGCTTCCCCGATGAGCACAGGGAGAAGGGGTTATGAGGTCCCTTCCAGCTCCGAGAATCCTCGGTCCTAGGTTGGCTCAGGGTTAGGACAATTAGATGCTCAGCATTAAGCGGCTCCAAGGTGCTTCACTACGCGGCACAGACGGCACCCTCGCTCCGCTAGTTGCTGTGTCTGGATGGTTCTACCAAGTTTGTCCTCACTAGAAACGTTCTGATACTTCATCGTGCAGCGATCAGATAAGACCAAATGGCAGTTGGACAGCCACAGAAATCTCTAGTTCAGAACAAAAAAGGAATGGCCTCTGCTTGTACCTTGAATCTGTGTCAACCAATCCGGTTGATTGTAGTGCTCAGAGGAAATGGTTAAGGTGTTCAGAAACACCAGGACGATAACCAGCCAGTAAAACGTGACAGACTTCACGGCGGCCCTACATCTTCTGCGATTGAATCGGTTCCAGCGACGCCAGCGTCGGCTGAAAGACAAGCAAACATTACTCCCTAGATGACAGATACAGCATCTGAGTAGCCAATAAATAGGATTGAGAGATAATTTGGCTTTCACTCTGGAGGTCCAGATTGGGGTGGGAGTGCAGGAAGTAAAGATGAGCACAAATGGCACAGAAATTAACAGACCTCATAATAAAAAGTATGTTGGTCTTAAAATGCGACTTTTAAAAGTATTACATTGACTTGATCATGCTATCAGTTTCCTTCCTTATGGCTTACAGATAACTCCAGAATCTGTCATATGCAGCCCTTAAGTGGGTTAGAAAATCTAAATATTCATAGATTCATGTGCAGATGCAAAACTACACTTGCACACATATGCAGTTCCTATATCCACCATATGGGATGTGGATCTGCTCATGCCATCAGTGCAGAGAGCCACTTCGCTTATTATACACATCTCTTGCAGCATCTCAATCACCATACAGAATTTACCAGGCAGCAAAGTGCTACAAAGCTAGTTTTTTTTTGTTTTGTTTTTTTTTAAAAGGGCATCTTTTCAATCCTTTCTTAAATCTCTGAGGTTCCTCCAGAGCCTGGAGAGTTGTCAAAGCTGAGTAGGACATGAATTTTCATACTGAGTCATCAGGTGCCCTTTCTAACTAGTGATGCTCAAAATATACCTTTAGGAGAAGAGCCAATATTGAATCGTGTTTTCATAAAAATAAAATGAGCTGAGCCAAACAGACAAGTAGCATGTCCTCCACCCACCTTCAGTTCCTGTTTGTGATCAGAGAAAATATTTTCTCCCTTAGCTTATCTCCTCCTAGAAAACCTTCCCTGCCACAAGGGGATGGTTTGGTAAAGTGTGCCGTGAGCTGCAGCTCAGCGACCCAGATGCCATGAAAGGGCCGGCCAGTTGGTGAAATCACTCCTCTCCACGCTGTGCTGCCTCACTAACGACAATGGGGTACTTCCTCTGGGGGTCTGAGTCAAGAGGAATCTCCAGGCTACCCAAGCTGCCCCGGCTGACTCAGCTGTGTTGCTAGGCAAAAAGAAAATCTGTAACCCAGGAAGTGAGCAGAGAAAGAGTTGTGCTAACTCTTTACCAAAACCTGGATCAAGCAAGGTGCATTTTATTATTGCTCTTGCCGTGCAGTTTCCAATGGAAAGAGCAGCTTCTAACATGTTGGCCAGCGTGGAAAAACTCTACTAAGGACTCTAAAGACTGTCCCACTCACAGCTGGGTTTCTCCTGGGACGCAAAACTCGGCAGACACAAACTAGTACTCTATCACACTGGTGAACCACAGCGTGCCTACCCATTTACATTTGATGGACCTTTGGGTTATTTCCAGCTTGGGGTAAGTATGAATAAAACTGGTATAAACATTCATGTTACAACTTTGTATGTGCATATATCTTCATTTCTCTTATACAAACACCTTAGAAGCAGGATGTCTAGGCCAAATATAAACACAGTAAATATATGTTTAAACTTTATGAGGAACTACCAAACTATTTTTTTAACGGCTGTGTCATTTGACACGTCCACCAACATTGTATGAAAGTTCCCACCAATCAGCATCCTTGTCAGAACCTGGCATTGTCAGATATTTAAATCTGATTCACTCTAATAGGCGTGTAGTGGTATCCAACTGTGATTTGAATGTGCATTTTTGTAACAACTGATGGTCATTTCATGTGCTTATTTGCCATCCACATCTCTTCTCTGGTGAAATGACTATTAAAAAATTTGCCCATTTTTTATTGGGTTTTTCTATTATTGACACTCTTCTTTATGTATTAATCTTTATACATACGGGATACCAGTCCTTTATCAAATATTCTTTGCAAATATTTTTCTCCAAGTCTGAAGTTTACCTTTGTATTTTCTTTTGAAGAACAGAAGTTTAATTTTGACAAAGACCAATTTATCTGTTTGTTTTCTGTTAAGAGAGTATACTGGGTGTTGTATCTTAAGAAACCTTTGCCTAACTCAAGGTCACAAAGACTTTCTCCTATGTTTTCTTTCTGGAATGTTCATGATTTTATATTTTATATTTAGGTCCTTGTCTATTTTAAGTTAGTGTTTATATATAGTGGGAAAATGTTTTTGTTGAAAAGTAACACTCAGACGGAAAAGTACACAAATCATAGGTACGTGGCTCAACGAGTTTTACCAACCGAACACGTAACCTGCATGCACATCAAGAAATGCTAGTACCGTGGGAGACTTCTTGAACTCCCTTTCTATGGAAAGCTTTTGAGCAGAAAAGTGACAAGCAGCAGCTCTCTTAGGGAAATGACTCAGAGAATAAGGAGGATTAACGGGGAGGCAAAAATCATTACTGGGTCTTGTTGGTTTGTTTTGAGGGAGATTTTTGGCACCAATTACACTGCCCCCTAAGGCAGGCTCATAGGATTCAACTGACTGACTGCAATTCGGTATCAATGTTATAACCCATAGAGGAAAACTCAAGTCCCGAGCAATTCTATGTAAAATTCAGAAGCGAGAACATACAAAGGCAACACACAGGCTGACGAAGAAACAGAAAGAAGATACTGACCTGAGTTTGGATTTTGAGATGGCTTGACTGAAAGAAAGACAAAAAGTGTTAAGATTCTGGTTCCGAGGGCTTGAGCACACACTCCCCATCATTTTAGCTGAGATATCATAAAAGCCATGCATACAGCCTGGACTGAGCACCCCTGGTTACCACAGCAGGCCAGCGGGGGCAAGGCCAGAGCAGAAATCGGGGTGCTGCCAGGGCCAGAGAAGCAGACCGAGCATCCTCGAGGCCCAGGTCAGGGAAGACTCAGCCAGATCCCCTGCGGGCCCTGGCAGCAGGCAGCGATGCAGGGGCCAAAATGAAGGCAGCAGAGTCTCTCCTGCCACTCATCTCAACAGCAGCATTTGCTGCTACTACCGCAGAAGGAGCACTGCACTAGGAGTCCCAGCCCTGCCATTCTCCCACTGGGGGAGTATGGGAAAGCAGCATGTCTTCTTGGGCCTCAGCGTTCTCATCCGTCAAATGGGGATGACAAACCCATTCTCTGTCTGCTTCATGATGTCTCAGAGAGGGCAGAGCAAGAGAATGGAGGCAAAATCACTTCACAAAGGGTTGCATATTCTGCCCATAACACATCATTTTTATGAAACTCTGCCAAGAGTAAGATTGAGTTCTCTTAAAAATGATACCTGCACTTTACAGAGATAAGACCTGAAGGATACCAGCAAGCAGCAAACAAAACCAAACTGCACAGGGCTCCCCCACAGCAGGCAGTGCCCAGCACATTCTGCACTGCTGGTCCCCCCAGCCACCCCCCGCCCCGCCAGCTGCCGCAGCCCAAATCATCTAGAAAAAGCCAGTGAGTGTTAATGCAATGGTGCCTTCCATCAGGAGCAGAGGCTGGTGCAGGGCTCCAGGGAAAAAGTGCCAGGCACCGAGAAGGCAGGGCCTCGCCATCCAACCGCCAGGCCTGAGGTTAGGAAGGTCCCACGAGCAAAGGAAAACTTCAATACGTAGCACATTCTAGTCAGCAACTCTGCCACAGAAGCTCTTCTTCAAAAGCACAAATGCCAAACCCAGGCTGGAAGCAGAATCAGGCCTTTACCCCCACCGCCGACACCCAGAGGGCCCCGCCTTGGCCGCGCCTCTCCGTCTCCACCAGCACCTAATGGACACAGCAGGTGGCCGGGTTAACCACCACACTCTTCACGGGCTCTACTTACAGGAAGAGGCATGTGAAATGCCGGGAGGGGGTGTGCAGAAGGGATAGCCCTGGCACAGGAGGAAGCGTGGCAAGGGGTACGAGAAGCCTTCCCGCCCGCCACACCCAAGGCGATGGCCCGGGGCTCTGCTGCAGCCTGGGTCATCTTCCTCACCACCTGCTTCTCTGAGACAATAGGAAGGGAAGGAGGGCGAGTGCTCCCCACACTCACCAGAGACTTCCACAGCAGCCTCGGGTCTCGCCTTCGCCGCTGACGTTCTCTGTGTTCACAGACTCAGTCTCGCTGGTGGGCATGCTAGCTGTGGGGAGAAGATGGGCTTCAGAGAGCATGCGGGGCACGCTGCATGCCTGGGAGCAGGCCAGGTGGGAGCCTCTGCCACCAGGCAGACCTCTGGAACCCAGGAGGAGGGCGACGAGGGCCCTCAGAGGCTCAGCTGGGCTAAGGGAGTGCCAGGGAGCCAGGCCTCTCCACTGCAGGTGAGCCTCTGTGCCCATGGCCTGTAGGGAAAGCACAGAGTCCCCCTCCAGGAGGACATTCTATCCACCTAGACATTTCCAAGAAAGGAAGCCAAGGGATCAAAGTGAATCCTGTGGCTGGGTATAGCACCACTTTATACTCCTCATCTCTGGGATCACACAGAGAAGCCACCAAAATGTACTTTACAGGTACATCTCTGCTTGCCCCAAAAGGTGCATGTAGGTACCATGCACAACATTTTTTAGAGTTAAGAACTCTATTTTTTTTTTGCTATTTTACCTGATGCTGAAGTTGTGCCGAGCTTGTGAAGCCAATACGCAGAAAGTTCTTACCCAGTAAGCTGGCCCTAGACCGCCAAGAAACTAGAGCGTTACGGGTGAGAGAAGAAGGTTTTTATCAACCAGTGAGCAGAGGGCAAGGTTGACTCTGGTTCCAATGCGACTGGGGTCTCTGGGCCCGTCCCACTTCTCCATGGCAGGATCCTGAGCGGAAGTGGAGGAAATGGGGAAACACGCCCACTAGAGTGTGGAGGTCCAGGGGCCACCCAGGGCCACCATCTGGTGCATGAGCATCTTTTCTCATCCACTTGATTCAACCCCATAAACATCATGAACACAGGCTGGAGCCCAGGCAGTGGAGGAGGGTGGGGGCACAAAGAGGGCACATAGCACCCCACCCACCTGGAACAGGGGTGAGGAACAGGCAGCCCCCGGCTCACTTCCATTAGCTGTGAAGAGAGCTACCTCAGGGGTCTGTGCAGGAGTTTCCAGAGTAAAGAATAATTAATTCTGCGGGAGGCAGAGGTCAAAGAGGAAGTCACCGAAGAGAATCCACGTGTACTTCCTTTTTCCTGGGGCATGGCTTTGAACTGTAGTGACTGTTTTTACAGACCATATGGTGTCAGCAGGAAAGCTTGGCCCGTGGGCTCGGCCCATGTGGCTCCCATTAGCAAGGATGCCTCAAGTTTCATCTGCAAATACTAGTAGTGGGTTGGAAGCCCTATGGCAAAGATTCTGAGGCCCAGCCCAGGCTCAGAGAGAAAGGAGCTGGATCAGGCAGCTCTGCGTAGGGGGCTGTGTTCTGCCCAGCTTGCTCATACTAGACTTCATAAAGGTAACAACAGGGATATAGGTGGAACCTGGCTCAAGGAACCCAGTGGTCTGAGAAGTAAGTTTTTTGAGGATACCAAAGAAGATCCCTGATCTGTTCGGCTTGTGAGTGCCCGAGGAACTGAGCCTGCCTGCATGGGAGCTTCCACAGCCATGCCCAGGAACACTGAGGCAAGGGTGTCAAAAGTTAAGACCAAGTGAGTAAAATTATAGACTCATGTTACATCGCTGGTACTCTCATAGAATAATTTTCTTCTCTCCTAAGTCAAAAGAAACCAATTACAAACCTTGATTTACTTTTTCATTATTTCATGCAAAAACAAACAAAAAAACTGGACAAAAACAAACAAAAAACCAAATCTAATCATGGAAAAACCTAAAAAAAAAAAAACAAAAAAACAAAAAAACAAAAAACTCCATTAACACACACAGACACACAAGAAGCTATTCATGCAATTCTCCTCGACTATTCCCCACTCTGATTCAGCAGAAAGGCTAGGAGATTGTAAAATCTAACAAAGAAAATCACAGTGGGAGATCCTTTTGACATCTGACCATGCGTCAGTTCTGTGCAGCGTTTTCCTTGGTGGTTACTGCAGTGACTGAGGGGCAGTAAGGGCAGGAAGCAAGGGCAGTACGATGTGGGGAACCCACAGTCCTGGGTCTGTTTTCTGAGTCTCTAGGGCAATGGGCTGCCTCTCTCCAGCCTTCACTTTCCTGTCTCTAAAATGGTGGTGTGAACTTCACAATCTTGAGGATCATTTCCATCTTTAACAGTTTGCTGTCTCATAGTTCTAATATTAATCATGTTGGAACATTAGTCATTATTTTCAAAAGAGCAAACTTCTGAACAGACTAAGTCTTTGTGGCTTTTTAATCTCTGGAGTCGTGTCTCATGCTGGTATCAGTACAGTCGCAGCATTTCAATCCTAAAGCTTCATTTTAAAAACAACCTGATTGAAACAGATAAATTACATATTTTCTATGGGAACGGGGTCATCAGTTAGCACTTCTGGCTCCCTGCCAGCTATTAGTGTATGAAATATTCTAGTTGCTCCCTAGACTAATTGAGGGGAAAGACAAGAAGTAAAACCAAACTCCCCAAACAGCAACAAAGAGGGAAGATAGTCTCGCAGCACTGTGCCAGGGCTCCACTGAGGGCGAGGCAGGGTCCTCCTGCTCTCTGAGCTGACTGTCCTTCAGCTGGGTTGGGATGGTGGCTGACAGCAGGTGCACAGGTTGGCCGGATCTAAGTATAGCCCCGCGTTTGTGACCTGACTTCTGTACACCTCCATTTCCTCATCTGTGAAAGGATAAGAATGAGATGAGGCATGCAGGGTGCTGGGTCCCCAGGGCTCGATGATCAGTGAGGCCCACACATGTTAACTCCATCATCTCACAAAAGCTCTCTTGGAGCTCCCCGGAAGCAAAGCGACCAATCTAGTGTCACTTTGCCCTGGCCACTTTCATCATCGCACAGACGAATCTAGTGTGAGCAATCTTCCATACCTCTGAGCAGCTTTGGCTATCACTCTTGGTTTGTATCCTCTTTTTTTTTTTTTTTTATTATACTTTAAGTTCTAGGGTATATGTGCACAACATGCAGGTTTGTTACATATGTATACATGTGCCATGTTGGTGTGCTGCACCCATTAACTTGTCATTTACATTAGGTATTTCTCCTAATGCTATCCCTCCCCCGTCCCCCCACCCAACAACAGGTCCCAGTGCGTGATGTTCCCCTTCCTGTGTCCAAGTGTTCTCATTGTTCAATTCCCACCTATGAGTGAGAACATGCAATGTTTGGTTTTCTGTCCTTGTGATAGTTTGCTGAGAATGATGGTTTCCAGCTGCATCCATGTCCCTGCAAAGGACATGAACTCATCCTTTTTATGGCTGCATAATATTCCATGGTGTATATGTGCCACATTTTCTTAATCCAGTCTGTCATTGATGGACATTTGGGTTGGTTCCAATTCTTTGCTATTGTGAATAGTGCCGCAATAAACATATATATGCACGTGTCTTTATAGCAGCATGATTTATAATCCTTTGGGTATATACCCAGTAATGGGATGGCTGGGTCAAATGGTATTTCTAGTTCTAGATCCTTGAGGAATCGCCACACTGTCTTCCACAATGGTTGAACTAGTTTACAGTCCCACCAACAGTGTAAAATTAGAGACTTAAATGTTAGACCTAAAACTATAAAAACCCTAGAAGAAAACCTAGGCAGTACCATTCAGGACATAGGCATGGGCAAGGACTTCATGTCTAAAACACCAAAAGCAATGGCAACAAAAGCCAGAATTGACAAATGGGATCTAATTAAACTAAAGAACTTCTGCACAGCAAAAGAAACTACCATCAGAGTGAACAGGCAACCTACAGAATGGGAGAAAATTTTTGCAATCTACTCATCTGACAAAGGGCTAATATCCAGAACCTACAAAGAACTCAAACAAATTTACAAGAATAAAACAAACAACCCCATCAAAAAGTGGTCAAAGGTTTGTATCTTCTCTGTCTTTAGCTGAGTTATTGTCTAACTTTGCCTTGTATAGGCATAGCAACTTCTCCTGTCATAGCTGTTTGACACCTAAAGAGCCACAACACATAAGAAATAAATATATCCCAGAAAGATGTTGCCAGGGTTGAGGAGAAGTGGAGGCAGACGGAAAAGGAAGAGGACAGTGCCTACGCTAGAAATTGGAGACCTCATTTGGTCCTCGAAACAGACCTTGATCCAGCCCCTAAATCTGAGCAGAGGAAATATGCTCTGACCAGAGCCCTGGCAGCCTATCTTCTCCAGCTACTTACTCCCTACCACAGGACAGAGAGCGTTCCCTTTTCCAAAAATATTTGAAAAGATCAGGCTCAGTGGGTATAACAAAGACCTTGTTTATTAAAAATAAAACATTTTACCCTTCACTTGCATTAGGCATTCATTTTTTTAATGTTAATAAATTGATACGACTTTCCCTTCTTTTAGTCCCAATAGGATCTCATCTATGTTTTTTAAAAATAAGGACAGAAGAATCATAGACTGTTAGAACCAGAAGGGGCTTCTGAGAGTATATGAACAAACTCTTGATTTCTCAAAGGAGAGAACTGGCCAAAATGCCCTGGGACACGCAGCTGAGACTGAGAAATCTCTCCTGACTTCTGCTCACCACTCTTTTCAAGTATGTACTGTGGTTTTGGTACATACTTAAATATACTGGTATATATTTTGGTGTTTGATACTTAAAATTCCACAAATCAAAAAGTTCCAAAAAGCCAAACGGGTCTATTATCTACCAGTGCTGGTTTACTATTCTGATGACCTTTATTAACCGCTCAAAATCTGGCATATAACCAGATCACTTACAGGATATCAGCCCAGTGACCGAGGATAGTACAAAAATCAAGCTGTACTGGTGACGACTGGGCTTTTATAAAAATCCAAACAGAAAAAGTCATAAAAACTCATATAGGTGGCTGGGCGCGGTGGCTCACGCCTGTAATCCCAGCACTTTAGGAGGCCGAGGTGGGCGGATCACGAGGTCAGGAGATGGAGACCATCCTGGCTAACACAGTGAAACCCTGTCTCTACTAAAAACGCAAAAAATTAGCCGGGCATGGTGGCGGGTGCCTGTAGTCCCAGCTACTTGGGAGGCTGAGGCAGGAGAATGGCATGAACCCGGGAGGCGGAGCTTGCAGTGAGCTGAGATTGCGCCACTGCACTCCAGCCTAGGCGACCAACGACTGAGCGAGACTCCGTCTCAAAAAAAAAACAAAAAAACAAAAAAACTCATGTAGGTAAAGCCATGGGCAAATTACTGGAACACATGGGCTTCTCCTAACTGGCTTCCATAGCATTGTGACTGCCCCATTTAGGTGATGGCCTTGTCCCCTTCAGCAGGGACTCAGTGTTAATTGCTGACAAGTGGCTAGGCCTTATTAGGGGTGCAGGCAGACCCCTCAGACCTCCCCACATTGCCGACAAGTGCCAGTCCCCTACCGTAGAAATAAGCACCAGGGGCCATCTGCACAGGAACAAGCTGTGAAGCCGCCTCCATGGCACATTCCAGGAAACTGGAATGTTAGAGCTTTGTTAGAGTTTATTTTTTATATAAATTTAAAAACTACTTTCAGTGAGTCTGGGAAAAACCAAGCCTTAGGAAAGCCTGTGACCTGTGAGAGGATGCTGGCACTACAATTTGCCTGCTGGAAATCCGGGGAGGCTCAAGGCCTAAATTTTGCAATCTATTCCAGGCATTGGGATCTCTGGGAAGAGCTCCAGGGCAGACCCTTAGGCTTAGAGTGTGGTGGACTGAGGTGGGGCCCTGGGTGCCATTGGGGGTGAGTGGATGGTGGCAGACAGCAGCCCTGCACGTCCCAGATTGTAATTAGAGTTTCCAAGGCCTTTGCAGCATGGGCAGCCGGGCCAGGCCCCTACTCGGAGCACTCTCTGTGGATGTGGGTCATGGCGCTTCTCTTTAAGATCTTGTACTGGGCCAGATGCCATCATGGGCAATACCACACACAGTAAACCAGAGAAATCTGCTGCTTCTCAGGCCAGCACAACTAGCATTTTCACCAAGGTGTAGACATTTATCCATCTACTCTCATGCTGAAGGACGACATTCATCTCAGCCAAATGTGGCAGGCTTGTGAATTCAGAGGCAAATCACACACACACACACACACACACACACACACACACACACACACACAGCAAATGAGTTTATGTGTGGGTCTAAGCAGGCAGCTTCAAAATTATGTTCACCATTAACAGGTATAGCAAAATCTCAGATCAACCTTCAGTGGTGGAGGCTGATGAGGTCAAAAATGATGGAGAGCCTGGTTCTTATCATCAGGTGACAAGGGGACAAGGGCCTCTTTTCCCCTACGCTTGGCTACCAGATCTGTAAGATGAGCTGTAGGACAGTATCATCTCTAAGATCTATTTACCTCTGACCTGCTATAACTGCAGGAAGGCAGAAACGCCCACACACTGGCTGGTTTTACTACCATCTACCAGGGGGTTTCCCTTGCATTCCCCCAGCTCTGCAAGGAGGGGAGGGCAGAAGAAGTGAGCCCCTGTCCACCACCCTCAGGAGGGGAGCCAGGGGTCCAGCCAGCGGCCTGCCCAGGAGAACTGAGTCCAAGTTCTCTGCATGCAGAATGTCCCAGAGAATGGGATACAGCACAGGAAGCAGTAACTCCCCAGAGGCCTCAGGGTGTCACAGGAAAGCCCCAATCCTCCAGTCAAGGCACCCCAAAGGGAAGGCTTGCCACACATCAAACTGAGCCCAGAGCCCTCCGGTCTCCTTCTAGAACCTGTCCCATTAGCAGTATAATTCACAGATGTCTTTGGCCTGAGCCTCGTTCTTCTGTTCTCTACAGGACGGGCTTTCTTGCACACTCAGGAATTTCTTTTAGCATTTCCTTCCACCTCCAAGCAGCCTAAAGCTTCTCGTTCTTTTCAAAGGAAAGGGTAGGGGGTGAGGCTGGACAACTGAGCAGTGGCTGAGTTGTGACTGCCTTCCTAGGGGACAGGGTACCTGACACCTAGATCTTGTGTTTTCATCTTATTTTCATGACAAATATGAGCAGTACCACGACATACAGGCCTGCCAAATCCAGAAGCGGCCCACACACCCCCTAAAGGCACATGCACATGCTAGTAGTGACACATTAGGCCACCACAGGGTAACAGCCTCTTGCTGCTGTAAAGAAGCCAGGCTTTTCTTGGAGAATGTGGGTCAAGGCCAAACCAAGGTTTCCATGTCTCAAGCAAGAATTATGCCCAGACAGTAACTATCTCCGCGTGTCCAGGGACAGGGACAGCCCAGCGCCCATATGACGGCTCCTGCCCCACCTGGTGCCAGCAGGGTCAGGTCCTTCCTGAGTCCCCAGGTATTTCAGTCAATAAAAAGCCATTCCCACTCAAAATAAAGTTCCTTAAACGTGTCAGCCTGCTTCCTCTCCCTGCAGATCTCAGAAAGACAGTGGAGAAGCCACAAGAATCCTTAGAGAATCACAAGGCCCAAGCCTGCATTCAGGAAGGCAGAACCAAGGGAGGTGTTTTCTTTTCTGGGGACAGAAATCATTTATCTCCCTTTGGTAACCTCTCCAGAGCTATATCCCTACATCAGTCTTTAAAGACATTCTTCCTTATGTCCATGACACTATTTCCTGCTTAGTTGAAGGCCATTCTTCTTGCAGACACCTTCAGGCGCTGCATCAAGCCCAGCCTCCTGTTCATAACCCTTCTGTGAACACTACCACTAAAACAGGCTGCCCCGACTCTGCCCCCAACTCACTGTCCCACCTCAGGCAAGTTCCGCCTCCTCCTTCCCCTCCTCTGGGGGCCACAACGTGCTGAACGACAAGGGCTTATATCTGATAATCTCTTCATTCCTTTTCACTTTTAGGCCTTCTGATGAGACCTAGACTCTAATAGAACCCTCTTCAGATATCCATGGGTTGTTCCTGTCTGCATCCCATAACCTCTGAGCTCAGCATTGCCACGGAGGCAGAGGCCACTTCAAAGAAAAGAGTACAGTGTGTCCCTCTGTTCCCTTAGTGGTTGGCTTCAATTCCCCGCGGTCTGAATCTTCTTAAACAGACTTTCACCAGGGGCAGGTGACCAGGGCCGATCCTGGGGGCAGAACTAGGTTGGCTGCACTGGTGTGCACAGGCAAAGCTTCGTGCTGCTGTTGAACCACTGCCATGACTTGGGAAGAGCAAGGCAGGGAGCCAGGTGCTCACCTAACCGCCTGCCCAGGCATGGGCCTGACAGCTACTCCAGGGATTCTCAGGAAGGGTATGTTTAGCATTATTTTAGGACATAACTGGAAATGTAACTTTCCCACAGGAGCCCATTCTCATTTTCAAAGGCAAGTGTCCCCAAATCTTTGTATCCCTGAAGTCTATTTTTAGTTTTTAAGAGACAGAGATCTCACTCTGTTACCCAGGCTGGAGTGTAATGGTGCAATATCACGGACTGCAGGCTCAAACTCCTGGGCTTACGCAATCCTCCTGCCTCAGCCTCCCAAGTAGCTGGGGACTATAGACATGCACCACCACAATTGATTTTTTTTTCAAATTTTTGGTAGACACAGGGTCTCACTTTGTTGCCCAGGCTAGTCTCAAACTCCTGGCTTTAAGTGATCGTCCTGCCTCGGCTTCCCAAAGTGCTGGAATTACAGGTGTGAGCCACTGCACCCAGCTAATTTCATTCTTAAAGCTGCCACTATAACTTTGGCATAGTCCTGGGCAAAGTAGCCAGAGACTAAGAGACAGAGAAGCAATTTGAAACGTGTAGCCTGGAGAAAAAAAAATCAATCAAATAACATTATTGGAATTTCTAAACAGTTTAAATTTAAAAACATCATTTGGGGAAAAGTATTTTAAAAGTCTGTCTTCCAGTCTAAGAATATTCATGCTGAATCAAATAAATTTTTTGAGTTGGTTCAGCTGCTTCTTTATAAGGTACGGTTCAAACAAAAAGAAAACTGCAATGCTATCTTGGTAAGGGCACCTTATTTTGGAAAAGTCCAAGAAGAAAGAAATCAAGCAATTAAAATATAGGCATCTTCTAAACACACCACACGGCACACGCATTTCACACAATGCCTATATGCAAGGAAAAGGTATCAGAGATGTTGCGGAAAGAGAAAGTTCAATCTCAGTAATTTACCATGATCTTTAGCCCTGCGTTGGTGAAAGCAGCAAAACTTCTTTTTCTTCTTATCCTCTTTAAGCAAGTCGGCCACTGTGACCCCTTCAGGTTGAACACAGGCAATTTCATTACGAAGCAGCAGAGGGCAGCAACAGCAGCCAAACCAGGGCCCCACGCGGCCAGCCCTGCCAGCCAGGCGGCCTCACGCAATGGATGCCCGCCTGCCCCAGTCCTCCTCCTGCTAGGAATCCAGCTCAGGATCTGAACAGGGGAGAGGAAGTGCCCTTTCCACAGCTATTGACAAACATCTGTCTTTAAGAACCTGTTCTAAATCAACAACCAGCTAACCCATGCTAGATAAAGGTTTCCAGGGTTTGGCTTCCCATCTAAGAAGGGTGTTAAGGAAAGGGCACTTTAGGGAGAGTCGGGAGCCCTGGGTACTGACTGGCTGTGTGATTCCAAACAGCACTACCATATGGGACGGACAGGTGGGAGTTCAAAAGGTAGGCTCTGGACTCTGACAGGGCAGGTCTAATCCCAGCCCTGCCACTTCCATGTCGGATGGCCATGGACAGGTTACCTGATACTGCGAAGCCTCAGTTTCCTCCACACCTGTAAGATGTCAGTAATAGTTGAACTTGTACCATGTAAGGTTGTTGTAAGAGGTGAACAGTAGAGACGGTAATAAAAGCAACGTGCCTAGCTTTGGCAAGGCATGATCAATCACCACTACTGTCGTCACTACGACTCTCCCATGACCACCAGGTCACAAGAGAAATGACTCTAGGATCTCTAACCCCCTGCAGCCCCGTGATTCCATGATCACTCTAAGCCAGCTAGTCTTCAGAGTGCAGACTCCGTACTCTAGGGAAGAGTTGTGTGGGGCAGTGTGAGACAGCGGCAGGAATGCTGGAGTAAGCAAGGGTGTGGGGAGCACAGACACCTGCACCTACTATGGGTGGGCAGAATACTCACATTCCTAAAATGTGCATCCTGGCCGGGCGCGGTGGCTCAAGCCTGTAATCCCAGCACTTTGGGAGGCCGAGACGGGCGGATCACGAGGTCAGGAGATCGAGACCATCCTGGCTAACCCGGTGAAACCCCGTCTCTACTAAAAATACAAAAAACTAGCCGGGAGAGGTGGCGGGCGCCTGTGGTCCCAGCTACTCTGGAGACTGAGGCAGGAGAATGGCGTAAACTCGGGAGGCGGAGCTTGCAGTGAGCTGAGATCCGGCCACTGCACTCCAGCCCGGGCAACAGAGCAAGACTCCGTCTCAAAATAAAAATAAAAATAAAAATAAATAAAATGTGCATCCTTTCTGACACAGCAGACCCTTTTCTTGTATCCTCTCCCACGTGAACACGAGCATGCAGACACAGGGGCATGTGTTTGCAGGGGTTAATGATGGTTAGCGTGCAGACTGTGGCAGAGCTTGGGTTCAAATCTCAGCTTTGCTACGTAAGTCACATGGCCTTGGGAAGCTACTGAACTGCTTTGTGCTTTAGTTTCCCCACCTGTCAAGTTCCTGTCTCACAGAGTTGTGTGAAGAAGAATGAACATATTCACCCACAGCCCTTGGAACAGTGTCTCACACACAGAAAGCACCTGACGAATGCTAGTTATTATTACTCTCTATTCTTTCACTCAAGAAGGAAGTAACGGCATGCTTACGTGTGGGACAAGCGCTATGCTGGGTGCAGCCACACAACAGAGGGCAGAAACAGACCCTGTTCCTGCTGCTCCCACGGAGCTGATGGTCTCGTGGTGGAGAGACCTCTATAAAGTAGAGGGCCACGTGCTGTAGAGTGTAGAGTCCACTGTAGCAGTTTTTACAATGGCAATTTATTGAAAAGAGCCAACGTTTTGCTTTAAAAACATGGGAAATATCTGTGGTACATGGTTCAGTGAAAAATACCTGTTGGGCATCTTAGGGTGGAAGCTCTATCCACGCTGTCTGTGTCACGTATTATGCGCAGTGAGGTGTGGAAGTAGAGGCCCCAGACTTCTTAGTCTGCCTCTCTTTAAGGAGAAGGAAGAGAGAATTTTTTTCTTACTTTATATACTTTGAAATAACATGAATTCTTTATGTAGGCAAATATTACTTCCATAACTAAAATGTATCAAAAACAGATAAAACAACTCTGATTTGAGACTGCAAACCTGGCTGGAGTACCCACTCCTTGTCTCCGCAGTGGGGCAACAGTCCCTGAGTCCAGCTCCCATCAGCTCTTAGGAGGCTGAAGCTGATGGCAGACATGCAGGCACCTTCAGAAATTACCATGCTTCTATCACCCCTGTAGAGAGTCCACCTAGCCAGACAACTACTCCCAGTGCCACCGCAATGGAGAGAGTGTCCAGCCACCGACCCTAGGGCCAGCCCCTGAGTCAGCCCTCCCACTTCCCAGTGAAAGCACTTCCAGCTGCCTCTCCAGTGAGGGCTCTTGACCTGGACGCATATTTACCGTATGCCACTCTAACTGCTACTGTTTGCTTTACAGCTTTTAATTGAGTATTTTCCATTTTGAACTTGTGCCTTGAGGTAGTTCAATGGTGACGAAAGCAGTTTTATAAATCACAATTTCAAAACACAGTCTTTCAAAACAGGACCAGCAAATTGCTATGTCTCATGCTTGCAAACAGCTATGCCAACCTGGTTTTCTGTCCACCCCCAAAGCAAACATTGCAGTAAGAGGCAACTAGGTAGCACATGCAAAAGGGAGGCAGCTAGGGCAACCTGCTCCAGCAAGCCCCAGGGTGGCAGAGTCCCTGGGCAGGAGGGCAGGCAGGCAGGCAGGGGCAGTGCCCACAGCCTCCAGGACCACTGAAGAAGCAGAAGACAGAGAGGCTGTCCTTGTGGTCAGAGATTAAGTTTCAGGTATGCCCCTCCCTTTCTTTGGGCATCAAATATCTTTACTTAGAGGAATTATTAATCATTAATAGTTCCTACAATAAAACTGCTCTGCTTTTCTGGCCACAATTTTAGAATGAGCTCCCTTTAAAATGATTTCATTTTTAATGCTTTTTTTTAAGACTAATCACTGACAATAAGAAGAGTTTAAAATAGAATTTTAGGCTTCCAGATTTTAATGGTCCTAGCAAAACTCCATTGTTAACTCAGAAGCAGCTGCATATGTCTAAAAAAATCACTTTGAGATTTGGCAGGGTTTCTTAAGAAACTTGAGGCTCAGCAAAAAGTTAAATAAATTATCCTTGAAAATTTACCAAATGCTCAGGAACTCACTTCAAAGGGAATTTTGTCCATTCAGTTAATTGTGTAACACCAGCTTTCCAATAGCACATTTATGAAATTTACATCTTAAATAATCTATGAATGCACAAAGCTGGAGCTACCTGTCACCAGTCACCAGACAGCTCAGTCAGAGGCCTGATTGCCTCTCCTCTTCTTTCAAGTGAATGCCTGGAACAGCGTGATATTCGGCCCCTGATAGCATCCTGGACCCAGGAGTTCTGAACCTGAGCTTCACATTAGAATCCCCAGGGAACCTGAATGAAAAAGAACCACCCCTGGCTCCCACCCCAAAATGAATCAAGAGTCTTAAAGGGTGGAGTATGGCATCAAGAAGTGTCCAAGCTCCCCAGGTGATCATAACATACAGCCAGTGTTGGGCATCACAGATGCAGGCAGTGACATTTAGCAGATCAGAGAGAAAAGATAATGTGAGCGCATCTCCAAGTACTTGATTTGACATCTGTTCTCTGACAGCAAACACCGCCAAACTAGAAATGGACTTCAAGAGCCAGAAAGCTGTGCTGCCCTATCTCGAAAGTGACCTAGTTAACAGATGTGTTTTCCATCAATACTTCAGAACCTGATAGTTTCTGAACAGAAAAGTACAGGGCAATGGTCCTAAGGGGGAGGCCCCACCCTGAGGCTGGTTACAGGTCTAGCAGAACCTTAAAAAATATTCTGTTTAGGAAAGTCAAATACTGCATGTTCTCACTGATAAGCAGAAGCTAAATAATGTGTAAACACGGACATAGGGTGTAGATGGAATAATAGGCGTTGGAGACACAGAAGGGTGGGAGGGTGGAAGAGGGCTGAGGGATGAGAAATTACTTACTGGGTACAATGTACACTATTTGAGTGATGGTTACACCAAAAGCCCAGACTTCACCGCTATGTAATATATCCATGTCACAGAACGGTATTTGTACCCCCTAAATTTATACCCCCAAAATTCTGTTGAGGTCAAGTTTTACTGGTGTCTGGTGAAAACAGCAACAGCACATACTACAACTATGACATCTCCTACCAGTCACAGAACATTCAATTGTCACAACAGCCCCATGGGGAGATACCCTTCTTGCAGACAAGGAAAGTGGGGCCCAGAGAGGTTGAGTAATTTGCCTAACACTAAAGTCCAAATTCCAAGTCACAAAACTCCATTACAGCCACATCCAGAGAAGGGGCATGAAGACGCCCTCCAGCCCAAGCCTTTGCCTCCTGTGAGCTCACAGACATCTGCTGTTATAAGTGACTTCCTACACCCACCTCTGCTCATCTAGGCTGAGCCTCAGCTATCAGGAAGTGTTTCTTCTCACACTGTCACTTCAGTCCTCAAGGTCTTGGAGGAAACTGATCAACTCACATCCAGGACCCAGCTGAAAAGGGCTATCAGTTGAATTAGCATCCTCAGTCATTATGGACAAAGTCAGGAGCCCAGGCCCTGCACCATCCTCCTCCCAAGAGGTAACAGAGGAGCAGGGTTGGAGTGGAAGGCATGTGGGGTGATCTCACACCCCCAGGGAGGATGCAAACACCATAACACTGGCAACACCCACACTTCTACTGCCTGCTAATCAGATGCACAGAGACAGCCCCAGACCTGGCATGTGCATGTGGTGAATCCAGGGCTCTTTATTTGGTGAGGAGGACCATGTGGGCCTCACTGAAACCCTCTCCTCGCGTGGTTTTCTGGCTGTGTCAGGAAGAAAATGGCTGGCAGCCACAGGAGGCCCCAGGGAAACCTCAACAGTGCTGTCTTCTCCAGAGGGTCTGAGCCGCTGAGGTCTGTGATCAGAGAGGTTCTCTCCTCAGAGGAGGAGACTTGGGGCTCTCAAGTCAGTTAAATCCCATTATGGCCTCCACAGCCTAAGCGTTCTGTCTTTATTTAAAACCCCCATCATCAAGGCTCTGGAAATCTGATGCCTTGGGAAGCACTGTGAGCCTCACTCCACAGGAAACCCCAGCACCTGGCAAAATGAGCTCCATAAAGAACAAGGGTGCATCACAGAAACATTTGCTATTCTGGATCAAACATTAAGCTAGTTAATCATTTTGAGTCACACATCATGGTGCACAGCAGAAATAATACTGCTGATGCTCCAAAGACACAGTGCAGCTTTCTGGGCTTGGGAGCCCCAGTGAGAGCGAATTCTGAAGATCTACAAGGCTTTTAAGCGGGTTTTGTTTCTTTCCTAGATTATTTTACTGAGCAATGCATTTAACGGCCCCTGAATATTTGTCACTTTGCACACCTTGTTCGCGCCACTTCCCCAGCTTGAAAAAGCCCCCATCCCCACCCTCTGCCGCCCAGGGCTGCTCCTCCCATGGAGCCCTCCTCACCTCGCCCCAGCCGGTCCACTCCCAGAATCACTGCGCCCTCCTGGGCTCCCACAGCACAGTGCTGGGCCTTAACAATGGGATCAGCTTCTCACACTAAGCCACCCCTTCTCCATCTTCCCCTCCTGGCAAGTTCTCTGAAAGGCAGAGTCATTGATTTCTGTCATTGTCAGGTTCTTTACAGTGGCAGGTCATAGGAAATGCTGGGCTGAGATAAAATGGCTAACCCTCAAGATATCACCTTAAATCCAATGAAAACCCTTAATCCTCAGATCATAGGCCCAATAAACAACTCTACCATGACTGATGTTAGCAACACTAGAACACGAATCCTTGTCTATTTCTAGAGGAGGAGAAATAAACAGAGGAAAGGCCACTGGCCTGTAAGAAGGCCTCACTCAGCTCCCTGGGGTACACAGCTAAGCTAGCAAAGACAGATACTCTGCCGAGAAAAAAGGGGCCATACCTCCTCTCGTTTACAAATACCATGTTGGGTTGAGGAGAGGTGAGGCAGGTCAGCATCCGAATTACAGTTCGCAGGTGAAGGGGAAAGAGCTGTGCAGGCATCTCTGAGCTGCACCTACGTGGCCTGTTGCCAGCAATACTGCAGGTACAGAAGCTCCACGGAGGCCATGGGGTTCAGGACAGCTGCACTGCCAAGGGGAGAGCTGTGCAGAGGACAGGCAGGCACTCTTACATCTAATCACTTCACAGGCACATCGCTGAGTCTGAGACCCAAATGAATGTCTATTTATAAACTCTGAACTTGCGTTCAGCAAACAGTGAGCTCTAGAAACCCTCCCTCAGTCTTCTGATCCTCAGGTGCTGAAGCCCTGGCCCCTTCCTGAGCCTGGCAAGATGCAGGGAGGGAGGGAAGAGAGGCCTGACCCTGCCCACTCCCAGTCAGCGCACAGGTTTGCACCAGCCAGGGCATCTGAGATCACGGAATACACTCCCTCCCCATGAAGGCACAGAACCCAGGCTTGAAGAAAGGTAAGGGCCCTCTCAGACAAGAAGCCCCTCCGTCAGGGTCTCTCAGCCCCTACTTCCACACTCCACAACCTCCAGAAGAGGCACAATTGCACCTCACCCACCCTTCCTATGGCAGCTCACCCCGACCTTCATACCCTCTGCGCTCCGGCCGAAGGGACCACTGCTCCCCCCTGAAATTCGGCCTTTGCCCACCTCCATGCCTCCCTCACGCTAGTCCCCTGGGTCAGGGAGCTTCTTCTCACACTGAACGGTCACACCTGCGATCCATCCATCCTTCAGGGCCCAGGCCAAATACGTCCCCCAGCCCTGTCCTCGATCCCTCCTCGGCTCCCGCAGCACGCGCCTGCCCTCTATGTGTGCCCTGCAGCTCCGCTCCCCAGGGCTGCATTTAGTGTGAGCAGCCCTGTCTCTCCCTAGGAGGCAGCACTCCACATCCTCTCCAGCTCCGGGTTTCCCCTGTACCCAGCAACAGGCCTTGCTGACAGCAAAACATGCAAGGCACCCTGCTCAAGCAGGGAGTTGCTCAGCCGTCTTCTACAATGTAGGGCCGGCCTCGGGTCCCCAGGCCTCTCAATGGACATGTGCCTTTGAAGTATGTTCTCAGTCCTTCCTATCCAACTCTTCCAGATCTGTGGCAAGTCACAGACATCTCAGTCAAATGCATTGCTGGATTCCAGTTTCCACTCTGACCCAAGGCACAGAGGTCCCCAGAAAGAATAAGAGCACATCTGTGGGAAAAGTATGCAGTGAAAGAGACACTGTGGTTGACAATGGCAATTAATTTCAGTGACTGACTGAGTTCTCAGGCCTTGCCTCCTGCAGAAAGTGCTCTAGGGTGCTTAGTGTCACAGTGTGGGGTGTCGGTGGTTGGGCTGCAAAGCAGCTGTCACTGACTCACATGCCCCTTAACAACTGCCTAGAACGGTGAGCTGGTTTCCTCCTAGTCCCTGATGGGCTAAGCATATGGCTTCATATGAATAGCACATGTAGGAGCCATGTCAGGTGGCCTAAGAGTAGGAGTCAAGAGGAACCCTGCACTTCAAATTCTTGTCCAATAACACTGTTCACTTTGAGGTGAGGGAAACCACAGCTTCCTCTCCTGTGGTGCAAGAATACACGTCTCATTACCCCTGTGCCCACTCAGAAATGCGCTTACTGAATTTCCCAGGCCAACGGTGGGTCCGTCGGATCCTCCTTGGCCCACCTTACCAAATACCAACTCTAACCCCCAAACCTCAGGCAGAAATCTAGAGTCAGCGCCAATGCGCCTGCTCTCTCCGTGATGTGTGCAGGCAGAAGGGACCAGATGGCTGGAAGGAGGCCGTCCCACTCGCAGCCTGGGTCAGAGTCAAGGAAGGCCTGCTGCCAGGCGTCTGAACCGCACACTGGGTCTGTCTAGCCAGGGGCAGGAAAGGCGCTACATACTATTTCGTTTGCCTTCCTCTCCTCCTTCTTCCTCGTTCTCGGGATCGATGTCCTCAGCTTGGGTGATCCAATCCAAGTAGCCCTTTAGATCCTCCTCCAGCTGCTGCTTCTCCCGGAGCTTCTGGAAATCTCCCCGTGCTTTTGCCTTCTCTCTTTCCTTTGAGAATTCTCTGAAGGAGGCAAAGAGGACAAGCACATATCAGGACATCCTTGGGGACCTGCATCCTGAGCCACTGCCCTGCTGCACAACAGTCTTGTGGCAGGACACACAGCACTGAGTACAGTCACATGAGCACAGCTATGGAGCCACACACTTGGACAGGACAGAAGACAGTGTCTTCTCAAGCAAGACCGTGGGGGTCAGCGTCGCAGAGCCCAACCAACACACATGCATCATTTCTTAGAAAATGAACTCCCCTCAGATGACAGCGATCCCAAGGGGCCTGGGCCCAAAACACCATGTGCTGTCATAGTGGGCCTCTGACACCCCCCAACGAGGGGCCTGAACTCAGAGATGCCCCACCTTCCCCAGAGCCTCCTCAAAGAGGAGGGAGCCAAGTAGGCCAAGCTGTGGTCAAAGAGTACCACGTTTAGGGCTTCTTCAATGCTTTTGGACAAACTTTGCATTAATATTGTGTGCTACCCCTTTTGTCCAAACCAAGAGCTCTGAGTGGGCAGCAGTCCTTGCTGGTGCCCACACTAGGCTCCTCTACCCATCACCTGCAGGTTTGGGCCAGAGCAGTGGATGGAGTCAGGGCAGTCCCCCACCTCCGCCCCACAACCCAGTTCTCCCTTCCCAGATGGGAACTTGAGCACTGATGAAGCATTACTGTTTTTCTTCACCCTTGCTACTTGTCATAGTCTTCCCCAAAAGTCTTCCCTGCAGGAGGGGAAGAGGCATATGATTTGCTGCCCATTTATAGGAACACCTGCCCTGGAAAGGCTCTGGCAGACAGGTAAATGTTCCCAACTGTGGGGTGTTTACGCTACTTTCCACCATGTGTGCAAGCCTCTATCTATGCATATATACAAAACCCCACACTCACTCAGGCAAGCCTGAGAGTCAGGCAGACGATTACCCAATTTTTATATGCGAGGAACCATCTGCATCTCCAACCGTGAGTTGTTACAGGAGCCAAGATATGTGAGTTAGAGATTTAGTAAGTACACTTAAAAGCTGCTAAGGAAGCAGGTGAGGTTACAGCAATGCAGTTTCTGCACACAGACCTTGAGATTCCGACACAGGTTACTCGTGTCTGCTTCTTGCCTTCGTTCCGAGTCAAAGCCAGCGTGTCTTGTTCAGGGTCCTACCTCAATAACCCAACCCAACCCAACCTAACCCAACCAACGAACGGGGAAGTGACCTGCTTTCATAAAGCTAACTCCAGCCAGGCGCGGTGGCTCACGCCTGTAATCCCAGCACTTTGGGAAGCCAAGGTGGGCAGATCATGAGGTCATGAGTTCAAGACCAGCCTGGCCAACATGGCAAAACCCTATCTCTATTAAAATATAAAAATTAGCTGGGCATGGTGGTACACGCCTGTAATCCCAGCTACTTGGGAGACAGAGGCAGAAGAATTGCTTGAACCTGGGAGGCAGAGGTTGCAGTGAGCCAAGTTCGTGCCACTGCATTCCAGCCTGGGCAACAGAGCAAGACTCCATCTCCAAAAAACAACAACAACAAACTGACCCCATATTCACACCTCTCCCTTAACTCTAGGCTGTCGAGGGGCTGAACAGATGCTTGCACACCCAGTGATGTTAATACTTCAGATAAGAAACTGGAATCCTCACCAAGTGCCACCCTCTGCCCACAATTAGAAAGAATCCCACTCAGGTGGAGGTTGTGGTGAGCTGAGATTGCGCCATTGTACTCCAGCCTGGGTGAGAGAGAGAGAGAGAGAGAGAAAGAAAGAAAGAGAGAGAGAGAGAGAAAGAAAGAAAAAGAAAAAAATAGGATCCCTCTCATTGATCCTAAATCACCCCACTTTTCAGACTCCCTGGAACCTATCCTTGGTCCTGTTAGGGCTGTCTGTCTCCACTCTACCCCCTGTGAGTAAGGAAGGAGGCCAGGCTTTGTGGATCTAGAGGTGAGCAGGAGCCGATCTGAGCCCAGACATGTGCTCTGACTTCCCAGCCCAAAGAACACCTGTTGTCTCAAAGAAGTAAGGACTCAGTGTCTCGCTGTTCACACATACCACAGCCTGAGAACTGTCTGGGGTTTCTAGGCCTCCAGGGATTCCCAACACATGGGAAATGCGTAACTCAGCTCTAGGTAAATTCACCAAATGACTCTCTGAACTCTGAAAAAGTCACACTCAATCCAGAATCACATTCCTGAGCATCAATAAGAGGGCTTGGAATGTCACGTGTCTTCAGGAAAATGAATTATATAAACTGTTTTCTTAAATACACCTCAAAGAAAAGTGGACCTTTGGTTTTATTATTCACCAAAAAAGTATCCTAGTACAAATCTGTTTGCATGTTTTGATTCTGAACTTAGCATACTAAATTCAGATGGTTACATACAAACAAGGTATTCTTACTTTGGGTCCATATCATATATGGGTTCTTGGGAAAAAATTATGAAGATAGTAAAAGAGTTACCCTGAGAAGCTTAAGGACATTCATCTTATAATGCATATAATTACATACATTATATACATTTTATAATGTATAATTGTATACATTTTATAATGTATATAATGTATATAATTATACATTATAAAATGAATGTCCTTAAGCTTCTCAGGGTAACTCTTTTACTATCTTCGTAATTTTCTTTTGTAATATTTTATGCATTTTTAACATTACAAATATAAAAATCCCATATCTAACAAGTTGCATCATTGTGGCACATTTTCAGCTGCTGGGACACGGTTAAGCAGGCATCTGACTAAAATTCCTAAGAGTAAAAAACCCTGCCAAGTCCTGGTTTATGGCCCACTCACAATGATGGTCACTGTCACAAGAGCTCATATAACAAAGCTGCTGATATAGACCCTCTGAACTGATTTCAGACAGTTCTGAATGGCTGAATACTTAGCAGGAAGGTAATAATTATTGATGTGGACAGAGGTGAGGTTTATGCAGCAGAAATCTGTTGGCCACAGGGCAGTTTGGAGGAAGGGGGCAGGGAGGTGGAGTCCCTGTGATAAACACAGATAAAGCCTAGGCCCTCCTACACCACTCCGGGCTCTTCGTCTGAAGATTTGGCTTCTAGTCCTAGCTCTGTCACTGTTGTGTTCTGAGCTTCAGTTTCCTCACTTCCAAACAGACACAATACCCGTTCTGCTGTTTCACAGGAATTAAGCAAGACATTCAGTAAGATGAGGCTTTGAAAACACAAAGAGCGGTATCAACGTGAAGTTCAAATGTATAATAGTTGTTGAATCCAGACATAAGAGAGAAATTTAAAAGGCAAATGGAAGAGCTTTCTCAAATATCAAAGGGAGAAAAATTAGCACTAGCTGTGAATGGGCTCTAAGCTGCCACAAACCCGTCAGGATTGGGAAACACACAGAAGGACACATGGGTCCCAAGGCTCAGAGTGACCACAATGAGCCGGCAAACCCACTGCCAATCCTGTACACTATCTGCTCAGCTGAGAATAACCCATTCCCATCACAACCGACCCTCTGATCCTGAAAATCACACCTCAAGTCTGAGACACCTTCTATGAAACTTCGCAACGATCGAAAAAAGTCACTCCACTTTGCAAAAGAATTCTTCATATTCTAAGAACCCTATCACTAACAGATTGTTTTACAAAGCTTATTTAATAAAGCTATTGGTAGAAACCAACAGACTTTTGCAAGTAACTAAAAATCCGACAACTGTTATATGCTAGGAGCCTTCTTGTTCCAAATCAGAATTTTGGTTATGCCGTGTCTGATCAAAAGATAAATAAGAAGTGCCTGGACCGAAAAAATATATATATATATACACATATATATACACACACACATACATATATATATATATGGTGTGCTACCCTTTGCATACAAAAAACTGGGAAATCATATATGCATATTTCTCTTGGATGTATCTAAAAGAGCAGAAAACAAGGGATGGGAATGAATTAGGCCAAAGGAATCAAGGTTGGAGTGACACTCAAGTATATCTCTTTCTATAGTTTTGACTTTGGGAACCATGTTAATGTTCTTCACCTTAAATTTGTTTAAATTAAGTCAATAAGGACGAGATGAAGGGAAAATACCCCTAAACTGAAAGTGAATTGAAATAAACAAATCCATAATTCAATGAATACCATAACCAGACTGAAGGAGAAAGACAAAACTAATTCAAATAGCTCAGGAATATTTGATGATATGCTCCCAGTCTTCGGCAGGATTGGAGTGAGGGATGAACTGCAAACAAACGCTGAACTCCTTTTAGGAGCTTTGTTTTTTGTAGTGATGTGGATGAGACCATTCTGAAACTATCTTAGACAGATTACAGGATTCAGCGAGTGAGTACATGTGCTAATGTTGCTGGGAGCCAGAGTTCTCGCTGTGGAAGGAGGGACACAGAAACATGGAACAGAGAAGAACCCTCTGGGGACAGACTGGAATTGAAGGTATAGGTGTGAACTGATGATTTCTAAAAGTTGTTTATTTTAAAGTCTGATTTCCAATGTCTGATTTTTAAAAGAGGTTGATATGTGAGTATATGTATCAATGTAAGTATGTGTACGAATATGTGTAAACAAATGCATATACTTCCTAGTTCTCTCTGTTGAAAGGATTTAGAAGCAAAGATGCTCTGGCAGGTACAAGCACACCTGGTACCCACATCTTGGTCTTTAATAACATTCCCTATTAAAAGGAACCAGGGGACTTTGGAGAAGTGGGTGATTCCAGAGCAAGGGTAGGGTAGGTACAAGATGAAGAAAATCAGGAAGTGCTCAAAAACAAAAACAAACCAAAACACATTATGGAGATATATCATAAGGATACAGGAGCTAGAGAAGTAGCTCCTACTAGCCAAATCTTAGGAAATCTGAGCAGAGCACTGAAATAACTAAGGACAGTAATAAATTATAACATATTTTTAAAAATCAGTCCACATCCCTTATGGATAGACAACAAATGAAAAAGTAAATGAGGTAAAATTTAATATTAGGTAAACTGGAGAAAGGGGTACATGGATTATTCACTGTGCTATTTCTATTCTTGGAGTTGTTCTATATATTTGAAATTATTTCCAAATAGAAAACATTTGAATGCTTAGAAGATATAACTCTACTACTAACCAAATTCAAATTCATGTTGCTACATATTCATTTCAGCTTACCAGTTAGACTGTAAGCTCCCTGCAGGCAGGAATGGACAATGTTGTCCATTTCTCATGTATTTCTTCCCGTGTTTCTATTTCCCCTTGGTGACACTTTATATAGGCATGCAGGAAGGCTATGTACAAAAAATTGTATCTAACAAAACAAGCCCTACTCCTACTCCTTCAGGAGGCCAGAATATGCCCCTATAGGACAGAAAGCCCATGATTGCTGGGATCGCCCAGAAGCATGAAATGAGTGCGCCCAAACCTAGACATATCATCTGGAACAGCCTCCACCGTCAGCTCGCCATTTTCCCTTATTGTGTTCAGGCCTCATGTGGTAGATCTTCTATCTCTAGGTCATTAAGATATTCCCTTGTATCTCCTGGTTGAGAAGCAATTACTCAGTAAGGAATCTCCCTAACAGCCTAACAGGACAGCTGCGAAGTGTCTTATGTAGGCCAGTCTGCACACACCCATTCCCCGGGCAGCCACAGGAGCTGTGGCCAGAGCATTTCATCAGAGCTTGCTTCCCTCCCTGCTCCAGGTGACTACTGCAGACCCAGACTTCCCCCTGGTGGCATCCTACTCAAAATGCCTCACAGCTCCTCGTTGCCTCCCTCAAGGATCAAGTCAGATGCTTCTGCCTGCCACTCAAGGCCTTCCAGCCTTCTCCCAAGTGCTATTCCAGTCTTATTCACCCATCCCGTAAATGCACACCTTATACTCTGGCCACACTCTTCTCAATTCTACAACCCTCTGAGCTTTTGTCTGCAGAATTCCATCCACCTGAGCAGCCTTCTCCCATCTTTGAATCCAGTGCCTTTCAAGACCAAGCCCAAGTCTCATGCTTTTGGTGACATTCTCTGGCTTACCCCATCCAAATGCATTCTGCCTGCCTCTAATTCGCCAGAAAACTCTACTCATTGAGCACCAAAACATGAATACATGTGTCCCCTACCCCAGGTGGCCCCCTGAGCATCGCATCCTAACCAGAGCCCAGAGCAACACCTTACCCCATCCCCACTGCTGAGTGACTATGGTGAGGCAGGGGCTGCTATCACCCTCTTGTATAGACACTGAGGCTCACAGCACTTGGACACATAAGGCCATGCAGCTGCTGAATCTACCCTGAGCACCTCAACACGATGCCTGGAAGGAAAAGCAGGAGCAGAGGAAAGGGAGAGTAGACACCAGGAGGATGAGGATCAAAACCAGGCTACAAGGCCACACACAGTGGCTCATGCCTGAAATACCAACATTTTGGGAGGTGATGATGGGAGGATGGCTTGAGGCCAGGAGTTCAAGACCAGCCTGGGCAACAGAGTGAGACCTCCTCTCTACAAAATACTTTTTTTTAAGTTAGCCAAGTGAAATGGCACGCACCTGCAGTCTCAGCTACTCAGGAGGCTGAGGCAGGAGGATCACCTGAGCCTGGGAGGTTGAGGCTGCAGTGAGCTGTGATTGTACCACTGCACTGCAGCCTGGGTGACAGAGAGAGACCTTGTCTCAAAAACAAACAAACAAAAAAACAGAAACAAAACAGGCTTCCTGTCAGTCCAGGAAGGGGCTTCAATACAAAACTAAGGAAGCTGGATTGCTTCTCTGTAGGCAAGGAGGAACCGACAGAAATTTGATACGACTCCTCTCAGCTTTGGCAGGGGTTATGTGTGAAGAGAAAATGAAAATAAGAAGAAAATGGTGGTGAGGAAGACCAGAGACATTCAGTAAGCCCTGGGTGATGGGCTGGATTTAACATCAATACAAATGTGGTCAAAACACACTTCTCATGAAGCCCCAACTTTCTTACACGACTATTTGGAAAAACACCTATGAGGCCTGTCGCTGACCCCCAACCACCACCATGCTACGGTCACTGCCACCTCTGCCCTTTCCACACCAGTCCCCTGGGTCTAGCACACCAGTGTCATCATCGCCCTGCATGTGGACCTTCCTTGTCAGGGCCCCGTGACACCCCATCTGCCACATGAACATTTCTTGTCCACCTGGTTCAGGGAAGGAGGACAGGCTGGGCAGAGCAGGAGGAGGGATGGAGAAGAGGGGCTGGTCCCCAGTATCCAAAGGGCTGCCATATGAGAGAAGAAGCATGCCTGCTGAGGGCCTCAGGGCACAGGCACAAGTTTTGAAATAAGACAACTGATTTCAGCACAGTTGCCCTGGGACATAGCAACTTCCCCAGACAGGGATCCTCAGTAGAGATGGACTAATGACTCAGCAGCGACACCAGATCACAGCACGTTCTAACGACCTTTCAACTGCTGCTGCGACTCCAGCCTCCCCAGTGCCTCCTCCATGGGGACCTGACTGCTGTGACTTGGCCCCTTTTTTGTTGTCTATTTCTTTCCCTGGGCAACAGCCTGGCACCCTCTTGGACCTGGCAGCCAAGTAGTTTGGTGGCAATGACACCCAAGAAGCAGAAGGGCTGAGTGAGTTCATGAGAAATGGCTGCAGAGGGCTCTGACGACAGAACAATGGTATGCGCCCCATACCCATCCAGCCCCTGAAAGACCTTTCGACAGAACAGACCAACACAGTAGAACAAGCCAAAGTCGTCTCTGAAACAAGCACAGCCTGAGCCCACACCACCGTATGCAGTCCTTCACCTGTGACTGCATCGCCCAGGGTCCCAGCAATAACCAACAGCAGCTTCAGCAGAATATGAGCCTGCATGGCTGGGGTAAATGGGTTTGGGCGAAATGGCCTGAGTCTCTACCATGTCCCCTTCTCTAATAATAACAGAAAAAAAGCCCTTCATTTATTTAGATTGTTCCTGGAGTCCTGCAAATGTCTTTACAATCACTGCCCCCAGAGCTGTTCACAACCTCAGTGTAAGAGGCAGGAGGAGGAATTTCACATCCATTTCACAAAGGCCAACATGGAGGCTCAACGAGGCATTGTTGCTCGCCCTGCATCTACGCCCAGTCAACAGGACAACAGGGTTACTAACCAGGCTGCAAACCCCATGTCCCTTCCCTGGGGCTGTGACTCATGGGGAAGTCATGAGTCAGGACCAGGGAGGGAGGGCAGGGCAGAAAGCATAGTTCTGCTCATTACTATACTCTGATTTTCCCTGAGAGCCCCAGCTCAGGAATAGAGAAAGGTGACAGCCCCCTTTCCGCTCATCTCTCCACCTGCTGTCCCTCACTCCCACTCAGTAAGCACCACTCCAGGGAGAGAACCTCCCGCCCCAGAACCAGCCAGCCTCCGTCTCAGGAGCCCCAGTGGAGCCCCCACGGGCTGGGCACATGCCCCATGCTCTGCAGAGAGGCCACCAGACACTGACATGCCGCAGGATTTACAGGCCCTGACATCTTGATCTCTGGGACCCCTGGCTCAGCCAGCAGTACTGGAGACAGCATGCCCAGGCTGCAGCCAGCCATCACACAGAGACGGAGGTGCAGGTGGAATGGGACTGCCGCAGATGCAAGAGGACACACACAGTTTGCTGTGGGAACTTTTATTTCTTAAACGCCCCATAAAATAAATGGGCCACTGGAAGTCATCTTGATTTAGATATAGGATTTTTTTTTTCTTGGGTTGCCATGCTATCTGTTTTAATTAGGCCCACATAAAATTTAAACAAACAAAACACTTTGATATTTACACACACATGCCAAAAAAAAAAAAAACCAACCCTTGAAACAAAACAAAAAACAACACAACCTTCATTGAAAACTGCCAAGAAAATCACCAGGGACTCAGATTTTTAGTAAAACAGAAGGCTCAGAAATTCAGAAAAAAACAAAGGCAACACTTAAAAAGGCAAAGAGAAGGGGGAAGTTGAAGAAGTAACCCACTGATTTTTATCAGGGGAGTCCAGCCTTCTTTAGACCTAAATTATTTCTTCTACGCAGACATAAAGGAAATGAAACAGAACAAAAACGTAGTTTGATTCAAAGAACCTTTTTGTTTAAATTTCTTAGAAAGCACAAAGGTTCAGTTTCTGTTCAAGGAAACTAGGAATTTTGTAAACAAAAATAAAAATTAACAGCAATGTGTGATGTTTCACAATTAAAACATTTTTAATCATTGGCAGTCTCAGCTCATAGTTCATCAAAAGCATTGTATTTGTTCCAGTTTTCCCTCAACCATGAAAAGCTGGTGATCGCCGAAGGATGTTCTCTCTGCATGAGACCAACAGGCAGAGTGGGGTGGGGAGGGATTAGGAATGCAGCACCCCATAAATAAGACCTGCTCCTTTGCAGGTGATATCAGTCAGGGGAAGGCAGCTGGCCTGGGACAGTATTCTCCAGCAGCAGTCATGAAACACAGCTGCCAAGAAATGCATGGGAACTGCTGGTGGGCAAAAAGGATGAGAAAATGGGGGGCCCTTGTTTACACAACAAAATATGTTGAGGAAAAACATCTGATAATCACATTTCTATTTTTACTTTTATTTTTGAGACAGGGCCTGGGCTCTGTTGCCCAGGCTGCAGTGCAGTGGCACGACCTCCACCCTCCTGGGTTCAAGTGATTCTTGTGCCTCAGCCTCCCAAGCAGCTGGAATTACAGGTGTGTGCTACCATGTCCAGCTAATTTTTTGTATTTTTAGTAGACAGGGTTTCTCTATGTTGGCCAGGGCGTCTCAAACTTCTGGTCTCAAGGGATCCACCCGCCTCAGCCTCCCAAAGTGCTGGGAATACAGGCGTGAGCCACTGTGCCCGGCCAGTGTTCTTGATGCTTTCATTGACATAAAAGACTGTGATGATATTTAAAACAGTTTTCATCTTTTGGGAGGATGAATCATTTTCACAGTTGGTGTTTCCTAGGTTTTAATAACTAGGTTGAGTTATCTGCCATGAACAGAACACAGGAATTAGCAGCTGGGCCACCCTGCACAGACCAAACCTAACTGTTTACATGTGGCACTTGCCCTGAGCAGGAGAGTGCGGTAGGGATGGAGTGAAGGAATGCACCATCTATCTGGTCATGTCAGATCTCTCCTGCCTCCTTTCTGACCTCTTCCCCCTTGAACTCTGGACGCCAGCCATCCTAAAGTTCACTCAGTTCCTCCAAGGCATGGAGCTTCTTCCACACAAGGCCACTGTGCATGCTGTTCCCTGCATGACCCTTCGTGCTCTTCCAGATACCATCCCACTCAGCTGGCTCAGGACATAAAGATTTTTCTCTACCTTAGAGTCCCCCAGATTAGAACCCTGCTTCTGTAGAATTTATTTCACAGTCCTGCAACTGATTATTCACTATTTTCTTTTACTTACCAGACTGTAAGCTCTGTGAAGGAGGGCCTGTGTCTGTCTTGTCTTTGTATACTGGTTCCTTATCACAAACCCCGGTCATTAGCAGTTGCTTGATAAAAATCATCTAAATAATTGCTTTCACAAGCATGGGTTTTACATTAATGAGGATCAAAGATGTGCAAGTTTGGGCTTTGTACTGGGTATTTGGCCACAGTGCATATGTAACTTCCATCACCTAAAACTATACCCATTGTGCCACTGATAAACAAAAACAAAAACAAGGAGTCTTGTATAAGCCTTAAATATATATATACACACACACACACACACACACACATAACATATACACATATATACATATATATACACACACAGAAATAAAGTATTTCAGGCATCTGAGTATGAAATATGCCTTCCTTTCACTGTATCTCCTTGTTTTGAGGACAGAAGAGCTCCTCTCTCTTTGAAGGGTTAGTTTCCATGGCTACCAAAGACATGCCAATGCTTCTAGTAGAAAATTTTTCCCAATGATGAGAATCCATGAAGGTTGCATGCTAAAAGTTACAGACTTTGTTTCAATCTTTTTAAAACTTAAACGTGTTTTAAGAGGTATTCTTCAATTGGGAGGCCAAGGCAGGCAGATCACCAGAGGTCAGGAGTTCAACACCAGCCTGGCCAACATGGGGAAACTCTGTTTCTACTAAAAATACAAAAATTAGCCGGGCATAGTGGTGTGTGTCTGTAATCCCAGCTACTCGGGAGGCTGAGGCAGGAGAATCTCTTGAACCCAGGAGGCAGAGGCTGCAGTGAGCTGAGATCGCACCATTGCACTCCAAGAACAAGATTCCATCTCAAAAAAAAAAAAAAAGGAGGTATTCTTCTTCAAAACCATGGGCTCTCTTGTCTGCCATCACTCTCTCTGAATGAAAGAGATCACTTAATCACGTGAGCCAAACCAATATCATCACATATCTTCATGACAGGTTTCAAATACCGTTACTTAAGAAGTCACTTCATAAACATACCCTGCTAGACTTGTCAGATTCCAGTTTCCCAAGAAAAACTAAGGAAGATGTGCACATGAAGTCTGGCTTGGGAGGGTGGCAGAACCACCTAAAATGAACACGTCTGAAGGCACCAGCAACGGCAGGGCAACACAGTCTGCTGTGTGAAGGGCCTGGTTACACTGCCAGAATGAGCTCCAGGCTGGATCTGCTGTTCAGAGCTGCTAGGGGTTCCCACTGTGGAGTAGCAATGTGGACCCAAGGAAGGGGCTGAAATGGAACCCCCTACTGGCAGATCTCCAAAGCAGTCACTGTAGGAAACTCAGCCCAAATCCCTCTCGCAGGCCATGCAAGCCATCCTGTGAGCTGCATCGAGAGGGGAAAGGGATAGAGTAGCTCCCCTCCGCAGCGGGAGTGCCCACTGAAAGGCGTGGTGGGTGGGAAGTGCCTTCCCTGAGCACCCAGACTTAGCTGACAAGGGGCAGAGCACCACATCCCAGGGCCGGGCTCAGGGATTGAGAGGGATCGCTCAATCGATCCTCCAGCAACAGGACCCAAAAGGACCACCTGAGCTCGAATGAGACTTGTCCACAAGCAGATTCAGGAGGAAAAATAAACCAATTTCTCTGAAGCCTCTGTATCCCATTGTTCCACTCAGCATTGGGTAACTAATCTCAGGAAGAGAAAAACATTTAAAAAGGCCAAAGCATAGAGCTTGGGCTCTGGAGACAGATAGATTTAGATTTAATTCCTAGTTTAACTACTTACTAGCTGTGTAAATTTTGAGAAAATTGATAAGCCTCCCTGAGTCTTGATTTCCTCATCTGTAAACTGAGGCAAAGAACACTTACCTCATCAAAGTAGTGGAGAAGATTAAAATAAACTGAATAAAGCACAAAATTGTAAGCAATAAAAAAAATTCTGGCCGGGTGCAGTGGCTCATGCCTGTAATCCCAGGGCTTTGAGAAGCCAAGGCAGGAGGATAGCTTGAGGCCAGAACCCGAGACCAGCCAGGCAACATAGAGAGATCCTGTTTTCTACAAAAAATATTTTAAAAATTAGCTGGGCATGGTGGCATATGCCTGCAGTCCCAGCTACTTGGGAGGGTGAAGGAGGAGGATTGCTTGAGCCCAGAAATTTGAGGCTGCAATGAGCTATGATCACACCATTGCACTGCAGCCTGGGTGACACAGCAACACCTGTTTCTGTAAAAAATATTTTTAAAAGAAAACAAAAAAGAAAAATTCTCTCATACAATCCACATCCCCAGACTTGACAATCAAAATCCAGAGACCTCTTCTTATCTGAGAGGCACGAGCCACAACAAACTCTGTACCTTCCATCTCCACCTCTGCACCTCCGCGCAGACCCCATCCCCATCTCCACTACACCTCTGCACCTCCACACAGACCCCATCCCTGCAGCCCCCAGCCCCCGGGCTCTCCTAACTCCACTACACTCTGGGAGGTGCCAGCTTTACCTTCCAGGCACGGCTGTCAACCATCACCTTATTTCAAACACTCTGACGGCTCCCACAGCCTAAAGAAAAAAAACCAACCCTGCCTCCCTCAGTGGGTATTCCCAACTCCACATCCGCCCTGCCCACTGCTCACCAGACAGCACGGAGCACCCTGGCAGCCTCACCATTGCACTCACTGGTTCCAACAGGCAGGAGGCACCAGGTCCCACTCTCCTGACAACTTGCTTCTTTTCTTTACCATCCTAACGAATCCTGTCCATCCTTCAATGCCCAACTGGAGCCCAGCTTCCTCGGGTGAGGCCCTCTGACTTGCCAACCCTCTGCTGTGCTCCTAGGGCATACTGATAGGTACAGATTTGATGCTAAAACATCCTTGACTGATAGCCGAAGGGGGAGAGAGTGCAGCTGCTGGAATCCACACTGGGCCCTGGAATTCCTGACATGTGTCTGTGGGTCTGTTGGTAAGTAATAGCTCATGACTCAAGGATAGGTGGGCCTCTGGGGACACTACACCTCTCGGCAGGTAGTGTGCTCTCACCCACTGACTTAAAATCCTTCAGATGCAGCAAGGGTCTCCAGGACTCAGAGACCCAAAGCTGCCAGCAGGCAACTTAAACCAAGATTTATTTTAAAGCAGAAGGAATCCATCATTCGAGGGAATGATGGGTTCAGGGTGGATTAATGTTTTATCTCTGAACCCAAAACCAAACTCATGACAATCAGACTTAGAGAAATCAGGTTAATGCACCAAGTGCCTTGCCAGGTCTTGGAAGGATGTGGGGCCCTGGAGAGAAGCGCAGGTAAACATCCGGACTGCAAATGAGATGACTTTTCCAGCTCACAGAAACCACCTCCAAGAAGGAGGTCACAACCAGGCCAGTGTGGCGCTCCCACATACTTAAAAAGGTCTTCCCGTTTATCCAGACCCTTCCCATCCATTTCTCTCCTTGGTTATCAGGATGGCTCTGTGAGAAAAGTCACAGGTGGGGTGCTCCAATTTTAGGAAGAAAAAGCCTTGGTTTGGAAAAGTGAAGTATATTGACCAAAGAAGCCACGCCTCTAGGAAGTACAGAGCTGGCACGGGGGCCAGCACTTCCGACCCCTGCCTTTATGCTCCCCCCACTACAACAGAGAAACCAGTAATCCCTCAGCCAGCAGAGACCCCACAGGCCGGGGTGGCACAGCTCACAGCCAGAGCACTGCCTCACCCCAGCCGGGCAGACCCCCACCCAAGGCTGAGTCTGTGGAGACTGAAGCTTCCAACAGCCCCGTGGGGGCCGGGGGAACCCAGACCAGGGCTGCTGGACAACATCACCCCAGGCCGAGCAAGCCAGGGTCTGCCAGGCCCCTTCTGAGGCCCCTCACCCGCAGAAGGCACATCTGCACCCAGCCTCAGCTATCTGTGCTGCTGCCTTGGGTTAGACACTGCCCAGTCCCACGTCGCCTAGCACACCACTGTCAGGACCCCTCCCAACTTGTCACTGACTTACCCTTCCCCTACTCTTCAGTCTTGCCCTGTGCTCCGCAGCAGCAAGCTCTCCCACACCTGCAGCCTCTTCAAAAGGGTCCCACGTTCTTGTCACTTTGTGATCCCTGCAGCCCTTCCAGACCCAGCCTACTTCCAGGTTCATGTCCAGGGCAATACTCCCCAACCTTGGTATAAAAATCAATGAAAACCCTATCCTTTGAGGATGGTGCCAGTGGGCCACACACCCTCCTCCGGTTCCTCCTCATTGTCCTCTGCTGCCCTTGGGAAGTGAGGACTTCCACTCCTGGCTCCCCGTCTGCTGCTCCATCCCACATTCTACAACCTCCCTGGGGTACTCCAACGGCCCCTGATGCCCTCACCCTAGTTTTCCAATTCCTCCACAAGTCTCCAATGACTATCTCTTCCGTACTACTTCAGCCACCCAATCTCACTGTCACATCGAACTTCATCCGCACCAAATTATAAGTTCAAGCCTTCATTTCTCTGACCACAACCTTCTCTCATTCCAGCTGACTTCTTCAACTATTCCCACTAGAAATATTTTTAACCTCTCTGAAGTCTCCAGTCCACTGATACCTTCATTTTTTCTGTTAGGTCTCTCCTTTCCTCCTTATTCACCTTAAGTATCATGATCTGTCATCTCAGCAACATCCTTGCTAGCATCCTCAACAGTCTTCTAACTTTTTATGCATGCACAGCTAGCAAAATGCTCACAGCTAGCAGACCTCTCCTTTTCGATTCACAGTTAGCAAAAAGTGCAAAGCTTCCCTTTCTCCATGTCTGGATAAGAACAGCCAAGCATGGCTACAGAAAGTCACACAATGGTACAGGCCGACATCAGAATAGACTCAAATCCAATAGGACCCCAATGCTACTGATCATCTATCTCGATTCTCCGGTCCTATCATTGCCTAATTCTCTGCAACGACTGTTCTGAGCCTTTTCCACTCTTCTCAGACGTACTACACTGTCACCTACCCCTCACCATCTGCAGTTAACCCTGCTTCTGGTTACAGAGAAATTAGGAATTTAGGCAGGAATACTCCCAGCTTCCCACTATCAAACCCAACTCATATCTGCCTCATCTCTTCCTCTCATTACAAAGAAAACATACCTTCTCTTAATACAGTCTCTGACATTTTACCAAATTGAGTTTTCCAATCCACGAACATACATTCTTCCATTTGTTGAGGTCTTTTTAAACTTCCTTCAGCAAACTTTTACATAGAAGAGGTCTTATACATCTCTCATTAGATTTATTCCTAGGATCTTAATTTTTAAATTTTTTTGTATCTTCCATGTCTCTACATTTGGAACATATGGAAAACAGTCGTGATGGCTGTTCTTATGTCCTTTTCTGATAACTTTAACATCTGTGTGAGTTCTAGGTGGGTTTCAATTGATGGGGTCTTCTTACCCTGGGTCACGTTTTCCTGCTTCTTTGCGCACCTGGTAACCTTGATTGAATGTCAGGCATAAAAGCTTATTCAGTGCTAGATATTTCTGTATTCCTATCAATATTCCTGTGTTTTGTTCTGGGATGCAGCTAAGTCACTTGAATGAAACAGTTTGATCCTTTCAGGTCTTGCTTTAATGGTTAGGTCAGGTCAGCCTGGAGCATCACTCAGTCTAGGGCTAATTATTCCTCAAGGCTGAGGCAACATCTTTCTGAGTAATAAACCCAGTGGCCCACCAGTGATGAGATTTTCCAGTCTGGCTGGAAAACAGACAATATTGGCTGGTAGGAACAGGCAATATTCCTGGACCCATGTGAATGATGAACACTTCTAAACTATTCAAAATATTGTGTCCTCAGTCTTGGGTAGTTTTCTCTTACACATGTGCTAAAACGTACTCTGAATACTTAGAAGTCCCTCTGTTCATCTCGAGTCCTCTGCAATTCACTCCTCCCTGGTACTCTGTCCTGCATACTCAAGCCACCTTGTTCTCCACAGACTATTAGCTTCATCTTTTCAACTCTGGGAGACCACAGGGCTTCCCCTGGGATCCCCCTCTGTGCACGTGGCCCAGGAGCTCTCTCAAGCCAGTAAGCTGGGACAACCATGGGCTTATTTCAAGCATTCCTGTGTCTCAGGGATCACTGTCCTTCATTGCCTAACATCCAGTGTCTGGAAAACCATTGTTTTAAAGATTGCCTCTATTTAGTTTTGTGGTTTCAGGTGGGAGGGTATATCCAGTTCTGTCACTCCATCTTCACTAGAGGCAGAGGTCTCTGTTAATTCTATTTTAATGGTATTTTAAAATCACCTTTATCGAAGTACAAGACACATAAAATAAAACATATACAATCAAAGTATACAGTTTGGCTAATGTTGACACCTATGTAAACAACGTCCCAGCCAAGATGTAGAAATTTTAAATAACACCCCCCCCACAAAAAAGTTGCCTCATTCCACTTCCCAATCAACTCCACCTCCTACCTAGAAAACCAATGACCTGATTTCTGTCACTATAGATTAGTTCTACCTGTTCTAGAACTTCATATAAATATGTTCCTTTCTTTCTGGCTTCTTGCTTCTGAGTTTCATTGATAATGTATTAGTACTTCATTCTTTTTTATTGCTGAATATTCCAATGTATGATTATACCACAATTTGCTTATTTACCTATTGATAGACATTTGAGTTGTTCTAGTTCCAGCTACTATGGATAAGGCTCTATGAGTGCTCATGTACCAGTCATTTTGTTGACATAGGTTTTCATTTCTCTTGAGCAAATACTAGAAATGGAATTGCTTGGCCATATGGTGAGTATATGTTTAACTTTATGAGACACTGACAAACTTTCCCAAAGTAGTTGTATCATTTTATGTTTCTATAAACAATGTATGAGCATATCAGTTACTCTGTACTTTTGATGACACTCGGAAATCATCTTTTTGATTTTAGCTATTGTACTACGTATGTAGCAGTTTCTTAACTTGCACTTCCCTGATGGTTAATGATATAGAACATCTTTAATGTGTACGTACTGGCTACTCATATACATTCTTTTGTAAAGTATGTTTAAAAATGTTTTGCCAATTTTTGAGTTATTCTTCTATTATCTAGTTGTTAAGAGTTCTTCACATATTCTAGATACACAGATGTAAGTGTTGTATTTTCTCCCAGTGTGGTTTCCCTTTAAATTTCTAGTTTTTGAAGAGCAGAAATCTATTTAGAAAATATTTATATGTTTAGCTTTTTAATTAGATCTATGATTGATTTCAAGTTTAATGTTTGCTTCTGGTATGACCTTTTTCTAGCACCTTCATCAAAAAGCAGTTGAACATACAAAGGAATTTCTGAATTTGTTATTCCATTCAGTTGTTTTAGTAATCTTCCTTTATGTCAAATACTGTATTTATTACAGCTTTACAGTAAATCTTGAAATCAGCAGTGTAAGCCCTCCTTCTTTATTTCTTATGATTGTTTTCATTATTAGAGGTCATTTGCAATTATATATATTAGTTTTAGAATAAGCTTGTCAGTTTCTAAAAGAAAGGCTACTGAGATTTATAAATGGGACAACATTGAATGCATAGAGAAAAATGGACATCTTAACAATATTGAGTCTTTCAATCCATGAACATGGTATATCTTCATTTATTTAGAGCATTGTAATTTTACTAATCAGTGTTTTGCAGTTTTCAGTGTAGAGGTCTTCCATATCTTTTGTTATATTCATTCCTAAGTATTAGGAATGCTATTGTAAATAATTTTTGAAGGTATTGTAATTTTTTAAATTTCATTTTCAACACCTGCATCTTGTATATAGGAATAAAATGGAATTTTGTATGCTGACTTTGTATCCTGTCACCCTGCTATACTCACTTATTAATTCTAGTAGGTTTTGGGTTCAATTATTGGGACTTTCTATGTAGACAATCATGTCTGTAAATAGAAATAGTTTTTTTCTTTCTTTCCAATCTTTCTGCCTTTTATCTCTTTGTCTTACCTTCAGACTTTCAATAAAACATTGAATAAAAGAAGAGAGAAAAATGGTTACTTTGTTCCTAATCTTAAGAAGAAAACATTCAGTCTTTCACCAGTAATTATGCTGTCAGCTATAGTTCTTTTTTCAGGCTGAAGAAGTTTTTGTATATTCTTAGTTTGCTGAGAGTTATTATAAATGGTTATAGAATATTGTTAGTAATGTTGCCTGCATTTACTGAGGTGATCATATGATTTCCCCTTTCATTCTATTAATATGGTAAATTATTTGATTTTCCAATGGTGAATCAATTGGTATTTCTGGCATAAATCCCACTTGGCCATGAGATATTACTCCTTTCATCCTGCTATATTCTATTTGCTAATATTTGAGAATTTTTGTGTACAAATTAATGAAGGATATTGTTTTTTTGTTTGTTTGTTTGTTTGTTTTGAGACGGAGTCTCGCTCTGTCCCCCAGGCTGGAGTGCAGTGGCCGGATCTCAGCTCACTGCAAGCTCCGCCTCCCGGGTTCACGCCATTCTCCTGCCTCAGCCTCCCGAGTAGCTGGGGCTACAGGTGTCCGCCACCCTACCCGGCTAGTTTTTTGTATTTTTTAGTAGAGACGGGGTTTCACCGGGTTAGCCAGGATGGTCTCGATCTCCTGACCTTGTGATCTGCCCGTCTCGGCCTCCCAAAGTGCTGGGATTACAGGCTTGAGCCACTGCGCCCGGCCAGGATACTGTTCTTATTATGTCTTTGTAAAGTTTTGGTATTGAGATTTTTGGCCTCATGAGTTGGGAAATACTCCCTCCAACTTTACTACCTGAAATAATTTCTAGGGATGGTATAATTTCTTTCTAAATTGGCTGACATAATTCACTTTTGACCTCATTTAGGTCTCTAATTTTCTTTGAGAGAAGGTTTGCAATTCGGAATTCCATTTAAAAAGGCAAATATAAGAGTCTCCCAATTTATTTCTGGGTAGGTTGCATATTTCAAGGAATCTGCCTGTTTCTCCTAAGTTACCAAATTTGTCATAAAACAGTTTATTCTCTTATTATTTTAATGTCTGTAATATCTGTGGTATCTCTTCTTTCATTTCTAAGACTGGTAATTTGCTTTTTTTCTTTTTTTGATTAGTTTTGTTAGATATTTATCAATTTTTATTAAGCTTTCCAAATAACTTTATAATTTGTGTTTTCTATTTTATTTACTTCTGTTATTCTTTTTTCTACTTACCTTGGACTTATTTGGTCTTCTTTTTCTAGATTAGTAGATAGAAATGTAGATCACTGAATTTAAACCTTTCTTCCTTACTGATAGAGCTATAAATGTCCCTCTAAGCACTGCATTAGATGGATCTTACAATTTCCCAGTTGGATTTTATCAGTTTCAAAATATTTTCTAATTTTTATTATTTTTTGAGTTATAGGTTATTTAATTTCCAAACATTTGGGAAGGTTTACAGACAGCTTGTTACTAACTTCTGTTTTAAATCTACTGCCATTAGAACAAAGATACTTTGTAAAATTTCAATTGTTTGAGATTTAATGAGACTTTAATGGCCAAGATATGGTCTATGTTAGTGAATGTTCCACGTGCTCTGAAAAGAATGTGTACTCCACAATTACTGAACATAGTATTTTGTAAATATCAATTAGGTCAAGTTGGCTGACAGTTATTAACCAATCTAAATATAATCTAGATATTATCTATACTTGCTGTTTTTAACCAATTATTGAGAAGGAATGATAAAATTTTTCATCTATGTTTCTGGATTTATCAATTTCTCCACTTAATTTTAACAACTTTCGCTTCATGTACTTTCAAGCTGTATTTAGGTGCCAACACATTTAGGATCATTGTGTCTTCTTAATGAATTGACCTTTTCATGAGTATAAAATGTCTACCTCTGAAATGTCCCTATTTCTGGAAATGTTCCTTATGCTAAAGTTCAACTTGTGTGGATTAGTACAGTTCATCCATTTTTTATTTTTAATCCATGTCTTTATAGCATCTTACATTTTTACTTGGTCTGACAATTTCTATCTTTTAACTAAAATGTTGTGCACATTTTCATCCAATGCAATTATTGATATAACTGGGTTTGTCTACCATCTCGTTGTTGGTACCGTATGTTCTTGCTCCTTTTTCTTCCTTTTCTGACTTATTTTGGATAATTTAGTACTATTTAATATTCCATTTTATATCTTCTTTTTAGTAACCTTTTTAAGTCATTACTCTGGAGATTATCATATGCACCCCTTAAGTTCTCACAGTCTACCATGAATTCATATTATTTCAAAATGTAATAACTTTATCACAGTGAAGCTCCATTTAACTTCCTTCTATCTTCTGTGTATGGTTATCCTATAATTTACTTTGACTTGTTCCAGTTCCCATAACGCCTTGTTATTACTTTAAATTATCTTCTAGAAAATTTAGAAATGAGAAGAAATCTTTTATCTTTGTTTGCCATTTTGATGCCTTTTTCTTTCTTCTCCTTTTTTTTTTTTTTTTTTTCTTATGGAGTGTTGCTCTTGTTGCTGAGGCTGGAGTGCAGTGGTGCAACCTCAGCTCACCACAGCCTCCACCTCCCAGGTTCAAGCAATTCTCCTGCCTCAGCCTCCAGAGTAGCTGGGACCACAGGCATGTGCCACCACTCCCGGCTAATTTTTTTGTATTTTTAGTAGAGACAGGGTTTCTCCATGTTAGTCAGGCTGGTCTTGAACTCCTGACCTCAGGTGACCTGCCTGCCTCAGACTCCCAAAGTGCTGGGATTACAGGTGTGAGCCACCACGCCCAGCCATGCTCCTCATTTTTAAAGTGGATATTTAACGTTTTTATCTGGTATTATTTTCTTCTAGCCTGAAGAACCTCCTTTAACATTTCTTAGAGTGCGAATTTGTTGGTGACCAATTCTTCGATTTTGTTTACCTGAAAGTTTTTCTATTTCCTTCTTTTGTGAAGGGTATTTTTGTTTCATACAGAATCATTTTTCCTTTCACCTCTTTGAAGATGTCACCCATTGCCCTATGACTTGCACTACATCTGCAAACAAGTAGATGCATATTCTTATTATTTTCTCCTGGTACGTAATGTGCCTTTTCCCATTTGCTTTCTTTTAAAATTCTCTGTATCTTTTACTTTCAGATATCGAAATTTGATGTGCTTAGCAGTGGTTCCCTTTGTGTTTCTACTGCTTGAGGTTTGTTGGGCCTCTTGGATCTATTAACTTAGCTTTCAATACTTGCAACATGATCAGCTTTATTTATCTTAAAATTTTTACTCAATCTCTTTCTTCTTCTTCTGTGACTCCAATTTCATATACATCAGATTGCTTATTGTTGTTTTAGAGATCACTAAGCCCTCACCGACTTTTTCTATAATGTCCAATCTACTTTTTTCAGATATTGTATTGTTTCTATTTATCTACTGAGATTTACCTATTCCTTTATTATGTCCATCTTTTCCTTCAGTTCTTTAAACGGGCTCATAGTAGACTTCAAAGTCTTCGATTATTAATTGCAACATCCGTCATCTTTTGTTTCTACTGAATTTTCCCTCCTTGATCATGAATACTTTCCTGCTTCTTTTCATGTCTTATAGTTTTTGGTCATGAGGAAAAACATCTTGGGAACGTCTGGGCTTTGGTCTCTTCCTTTAACGAATGTTGATTTTTGTTTTTTTGGCAGGTGTTTAATTTATTGGCCATTTCGCCTGATCCTTTTGAAACTTGTTTCTACGCTTTTTAAGTCAGGTCTAGAGTATCTTACTCAAGGGCTAAAGTAGCTCCAACCCTAAAGCCTGGCTTTTCTGAAGTCTCAGTACCCAATGTATTCAATTAGGTCCTTCCACTACAGCTGAGCAGAACCATGTACCTCCCAGCATGGAGTGATTTCCAACCGCTTACAGCATTCTACTAGCTGTTCTCTGCCTGACCTCAGTAAGTATCACCTGGCACAGAAGCAGCTTAGTGTATGGTCAGATTTCAGAGAACCTCTACTCTGATTACTGGAGCCCCTTCTCTGCATACTTCTCACCCATCCTCTGCCCCGAAAATCCCAGCCATCTTAGCAGCCCTGAACTCTCTTCTTTGACCCCTCAGCAAGTGGACCATCGTTCTCTGCTGGGCTCTGCCTCTCTGCCATAATTCTAAAACTGTCTCCAGGCAGAAAGCCAGGACAATTGCAGTTTATCTCATGTGTTTCCCTTCTCGTAGGGATTGCAATCCTGTACATCCTATTTCCATTTTCTGAAAAGAGTTGCTTCCTATTTTTTGCCTAGTCTTTTATAGTTGTTTATGGTGAAAGGTCCAGTTTGGTAGCACTAGTATGTTGTGGCTGGAAGCAGATTATATGAGCCTTAAACTGGTCTCTCTACATCCATTTGTGTATCTATCCAATCTATTCATATTACTGCAGCCACAGTGATTTTCATATGCAGATTTTCCCAACATTTTATTAAGAATTTCAAACATCCATAAAAGTAGAAACAATTATACAATGAACACCCATATGCCTACCACCTAGATTCCATAATTAATACCTGCTATCTTTTCTTCTTCTTCTTTTTTAAGACAGGGTCTCACTCTGCTCCCCAGGCTGGAATGCAGAAGCATGATCACAGCTCACTGCAGCCTCAAACTCCTAGGCTCAAGCGATCCTCCTGCCTCAGCCTCCTGAGTAGCTGGGACTATAGGCACACCTAACTAAAAAGACTTTTTTTTTTTTTTTCAGAGACAAAGTCTCGCTATGTGGCTCAGGCTGGTTTCAAACTCCTGGCCTCAAGCAACCCTTCCACCTCACCCTCCTGAATCGCTTGGATTACAGGTGCAAGCCACAGCACCCAGTTGCTACATTTTCTTTATCGCCTATCTCTGCATCCCCCTATCCATCTATTAATTCATCTTATCTTTTTGAAGGATTTTAAGGTAAGTTGAAGATATGAGAACAAAGAATAATTTTTAGAAAATGTAAATCTGAATCATACCACTCCCTGCTTAAAATTCATCCATGCATTCTCTTACCCTTCAGCTAACGACCAAAACCTGTGACACAGTCTAAACGTCCTATGTGACATAGACTCTGCCAGCCAGTCTCTCTCCTTTCATCTGCCTCCACCTCCAGCTCCCCCAGTTCCAGTCACCCTAGCTTCGTTCAGTTCCTCCAGCATCCTCTGCTTCTTCCTACTGTATCTCCTTTCTGTGGGTTTTCCCTTGACTGGAATACCCTTGCCCCAGCCTCTTCTCCCACTTTGCCTGGATATGGTGACCACTCATTCTTCACTTCCAGGATGCTCCTACCCACTAAACTGACAGCAGTTGTGCCTGTTAAACCCTCTCACAGCACATGAACCTTTCTTTCAAAGCATTTACACAGGTTTGTAATTGTCATTTTGGCCTCCATCATTAGATATAAGCTTCATGAAGAAAGAAACCATTTCATTCTACCACTGTAACTGCAGTGCCTACACAGTGCCTATATCCCACCACTGTAACCCCAGTGCCTACATCCCACCACCATAACCCCAGTGCCTACACTCCACCACTGTAACCCCAGTGCCTACGCGGTGCCTACATCCCACCACCATAACCCCGGTGCCTACTTCCCACCACTGTAACCCCGGTGCCTACACTCCACCACTGTAACCCCAGTGCCTACATCCCACCACCATAACCCCGGTGCCTACTTCCCACCACCGTAACCCCGGTGCCTACATCCCACCACCATAACCCCGGTGCCTACATCCCACCACTGTAACCCCGGTGCCTACGCGGTGCCTACGCGGTGCCTACATCCCACCACTGTAACCCCGGTGCCTACGCGGTGCCTACGCGGTGCCTACATCCCACCACCATAACCCCAGTGCCTACATCCCACCACCATAACCCCGGTGCCTACATCCCACCACCAAAACCCCGGTGCCTACACTCCACCACTGTAACCCTAGTGCCTATGCGGTGCCTACATCCCACCACCATAACTCCAGTGCCTACTTCCCACCACCATAACCCCAGTGCCTACACTCCACCACTGTAACCCCAGTGCCTGCGCGATGCCTACATCCCACCACCATAACCCCGGTGCCTACACTCCACCACTGTAATCCTGGTGCCTACCCAGTGCCTACATTCCACCACTGTAACCCCAGTGCCTAGCAGGGCACTTGGCATACATCTACCACTGTGTAGGAACTAAAAAAAAAATTCATTAAATGAATAAGTCATTCTTAGGAAGTTAAGAGAGAGGGAGAAAAAAGGATCTAGCAGGATTTTCTTATTCTCATTCGTCTGTTATATCAAATTCAACTGCCTCCAGGCCAAGCACAGTTGCCCTATTTCCAGAGAGCTATGGAACAAAGTCATCCAGAAAGCCCTCCAAAGACAAAAATCCCTAGTTCTCCAATGCTCTTCTAGCAGCCGATTTAAATTCTCATAAGACTGGGGATTTTTATGCTCATTTGCTTCTCAAAAATACAGCTCTGAATGCCAAAGCTGTTTTGTTTTTTCCAGAGAAAATCTCTTTAATAAATGGTATCAATAAGGGCTTAAAACCAACACCTCATTCCATGCCTCTCATCTCACACACCAGGGCAGTAACAGTGACTCTCCTTTGCTCTGTGGCACTGTGGATGCTGTCTCATATGGGCGGAGGATAATTAGGGCTTGGGTGCATACATCTGTTGAAGTATTAAAACGAAATCCAGAAAAGGAACTGTTGAACTTTAACAGGGAAGAGTTCCCTACACTATAGATCCACTGGTCTTTGTATACCAAGCTGCCCTGCAATACCAATATTTGATCTCTGTAAAATCAATTTTACCATCCCGTAAAAGAATATTACACAAAAGAGAAAAGAAGCATAACGTTGACAGTAGCATCTTAGAGACAATCATCAATTTGTTTCTCACAAACCAAATTATTAAACTCCTAAATATCCTTTTCATTGTAAAAGTAATGGCAATTGTTAATGCCTCCAATTGAATAGGGAACACAGAAAAATTATGGCTTTAATTTCAACTATTAAGGTAGCAACAGCTTTATAAAGAACTGGGTCTGTGCATGAAAGCACTGTAATGAATTCTCTTCCCCTAGGATTTTAGATCAACAGATTCAACAGCCTCCCCTGCAACACTAATACCCTCAACAACCTCCCTCTTCTAACCTGCACATCAACAACCCAGAGCACAGGTGGAGGGGGAACTGCGGACAGAGCAGTCAACTCAGCACAGAGCTCTCCATCCACAAAACGAGCGTCCAGGAGGGCACATGTGGCCAGAGGTGCCTCCTGGGTCCTCAGAGGTCTTTCTGTACATTATAAAAAAAAGAACTTGGTCAGGAACAGATGATAGCCACAGCTGACAAGTGAGAGCTCTACTGAATCTGTTGCTGGCTGTGCCTGGCTGCTGTCCACTGCTGTTGCCAGGGAAACAGACGTCAGCTTGATGGAAACAAGGATCAGCGAAAACTTTCACTTACCTCGTTTCCACTGATCCCGACAGCCATTTCTATGGAAACAGTAGCTGCGAGCCAGCGGCAGAGAGGTTACCACTCACTTGTTAATGTCAGGTGTGGCTACCAGCCTGTGCACTTCAGGTACCATGGTACCAACAGCACCAGGATCCAGCTGTCAGCTACCCCCACAGCTGTTAACTCTGCAACAAGAAAGTTCAGTGTTCAAAAGTATATATAAATATTTAGCTAGGTTCTTTATTAGAAAAAGGAAATTTAGCACTCTCATTTAAAGCCAAATCGGAGCTTAGTTTCTTGTTCTACCAAAGCCAAGCCACGTGAGGGTACTGAAGGACCCTGAATCTTTCCGGCACCCTAACCTCAGCATTCAACCCCATCCACAATATTACTTCATGGTTCAGAAAAAGGGGCATCCAACTGTAAACAAATCTTTCACATATTAGCCTCTTCAAACCAAAGACAAACCCAGCTAAATGTGGGGAAGTACTTTGCTACAAGTAATCATTAAGCATGTCTTTAGCTTAATCATCACTACAACACACAGGAAGTTATTTTTTAATCATATGAACTATCTACAAAGAGTCCTCCATTGTCGCTTTTAGACTGGACTTCTGTGTGCCCTAGTAGCCACTGGCCAAAAATTCTCTGTTGGCCAAGATATGGAATTAACTCACTATTACAGTGTGGTTTTATTCTGAATACGGTAACAAATCATACCGATATGCTGGCTACCCCAGGACCCCACTAACAACCTTTTCAATTTTGTAAGCAATTACCCTACTCTTTAACAATGCAGACACATCAGAGGTATATATATTGGAGGAAATTCAATTGTCCATTTTCTATCAGTAGATGCTGGTAAAGTGTTGAATGAGAGAAAAATCTTCTTTTTTTTTTTTTTTTTTTTTTTGTGAGACAGAATTTTGCTCTTGTTGCCCAGGCTGGAGTGCAATGGTGCAGTCTCGGCTCACCGCAACCTCTGCCTCCCGGGTTCAAGTGATTCTCCTGCCTCAGCCTCCCAAGTAGCTGGGATTACAAGCATGTGCCACCATGCCTGGCTAATTTTTGTATTTTTAGTAGAGACAGGGTTTCACCACCTTAGTCAGGCTGGTCTCAAACTCCTGACCTCAGGGGATCCACCTGCCTCAGCCTCCCAAAGTGCTGGGATTACAGGCATGAGTCACTGTGCCCAGCCAAATGAGAGAAAAATCTAATCTCAGTCACGAAAAATGTATAAGAATGCCTATTCTCAGAGGATACGTCTCCACTTAGAAAATATTCACAAGTAATACAACTACTATCTATTGGTGTGTTTTGCCTCTTGAGCCGCCATTCAAGTAGAAGAAATCAGAGACTGTCTGGCTATTACTACTATGAATTTAAATGGACCAAACCTGATTCCATTATGTAAAATTCTGGTACAGTCAGTCCACAGCACACTGGCACCGGCACCATCTTCCCTCTTCACACTCTCCATCCCATGAATCTTTGCTTTAGGAAACCAAAGCTTCCTAAATGTAGCCATGCCTGAGTCTTTGTCTAGGCCCCTGGCATCCGATTAGCCAGAATGGAATGTAGGACGTGAGACTCAAAAAGATAAACTAGTTTGAAAATCGCCTTCAGTTTTCCATAATGCTTTGCTTCATCCATGTTCCCTTAAACTTCATCCATGTTCCCTTATCTAAAGATAAATAGGCATACAGTAATACAAAATTGGATTGATTTAAAATGATACCTGTGATCTCGTAGGATCTGGAACTTACTGGAACACCAAGAATACAAATTAATTTGCATTTGTATGATTTTGAATTTACAGACCTGGGCTGGGTTTACATTCAATTTTATATCATAAGAGTGGGTTTAATAACAACATTTATTGACTAACAATATACAAGATCTACTTAACAAAGTATTTCAAATATTTTTCATAAGATGTTGCCAAAACCAAAGGTTTGAATTCCTAAGCAGATTATAAATTTAATCTATTCTTTGAAGCAAGCCCAGGAGGGGGTTTATGCAGTAATATCCTTTAGTCAGCAGTGCCTTATGTCATTATATATATAATAAAACATTTTTAAAATATAACTTGGGCTTTTCACTAACACAGACCTATCTTGGCCAGCTATTATTAATTAGTTTGAAAGGACTGAATTGATTCGATTCTTTTCTTGCATCAAATCCAGGAAGAGATGCACCCTTCCTGAACTACCATAATTTCAACGGGCCAAGCCTTCTACATTCTTCAGCCCACTGAGTCCTCACTGAACTTCACAAAGCTGGTACTGTGATGAGCTCTATTTCACAGATGAGGAAAGTAAGGCACAAAGAGGTAAGTAACTTGCCCCAAATCTCACAACTGGAAAAGGTAGAACAAACATTCAAGACTTGGTTGTCTGATTCTAAAGCTGGTGTGCTTAACCACTACGTAATAGAAATACCATTCCCCTCAATTTGTGCAAAAAAACCTTGTCAAATATAACTTTAATAACAATGATTTAGGCCTGCATAATACTTTGCAGCTGACACAGTGCTTCCACATCCTCCAGAGCCACCCCTTCTTGGGTGACACTGAGTACAACACTGATGTGTGTGTAAAGTGTGGCCACCTGCTGGGATATCCAGAAAATGCTACACTCCAGAATTTCCAAAGAGTACCCTGCACTGTTCCTACCTAACCCAGTGAGGCGAGTGGGGGACATCCATGGATTTAAGATAAGAATATGTTAAACGAGAAACCCCTTTATGTATTTTTAGAAGGACTTCTACAGTCATTAGCTGATTGAAAACCACCCCGTGTGGGAGACGGCAAGACAGGATATCTCTGACATCCTGAAGGACAAAGAGACTGAGGCTCAGGGTAACTCAGTGAAGTCCCAGAGTGAACGTGGGACTCTGGCAGCACAGAATCTAAGTCTTCCAGCCCCCTTCCTGGGGGTTGGAGCCACATCTTGGGAGCCTAGGGCATCCCGCATCTTGCAAGCTCAGACACCCCCACCATAGGTGGATGGCTGGTGGCAGGTGGGTCCTAAAATGGAGAAGGAGGCAGAGTCAACCAGCCTACCGCCCATGACCCTGGGAATCTAGCATGATTCTAAAGATGAAAACCTCAAAAGGGGGTTCAATGAACAATTTGAAAAGTGAAAAATTGCCAAGCTTCTAGAAGGCCACGTGTAATATGTCTGAATTGCAGACTTAAAGAAGACATTCTTTCCGATTCTTGGTCATAATGGGAGCATATTCTCAATGACAACTTAAGGTTAAATTGCAACATTAGTCATAGACATTCTCAGCCCCTCCCACAGAATACTGTGACGAGAGATGGAAGTATTCATCTATGTTCATGCATGGCTGCATAGGGTTTACAGTTCATAAACTTCATACTTACCTTGAGGGAAAAAAGACTACGTTATAAAACCAAAGATTTTCCCAAATCATCAACACTTTGCAAATAAACACCAAATCCAATGTGCAAATTAACGTCTGTTCAAGAATACAATAGGATGGCATGGCCACACACATGAAGGAGCCAAGGAGCAGAAACAGATACAGGTATTTCCACATGGCTGACAGACTTGAAGACACACAGCACCATCTAACATTTCCTCATGAGAAGGCAATCACATGGTCTCGACCAGCCTTTTTAAAATGAGGGCGTTTTAATTCAGTGCTTAGGGGATTACATTTGTGTTGGTCTGACAGTCCCCCGAGGTCTATGCAACATAAATTGTCTTCCTCTCAACATTTATATCCTTCTGGTTTGGCAGTACCTCTCTAGTGCTCCCTTAAAAAATTATGAAGACTCTTGAGGCTAACATTCAAAAAATAATAATAATTTGCTTTAACAACAACAAAAATATCAATGGGAAAGTAAGAGGGGAGTAGCAGGCAGAGAGGGAAGGCGGTGGTTGCGGGGGCGGAGGTGGAGGCATGCCAGCCCCTCGTCAGTCTCCAGGGGAGATGCCTCCTCATCTCTCCAGGGCAGCTCACAGAGCCTCTGGGTCTGCACCTCTATTGAACATGTGCCCTCCTGCACTGCTTCAAAATAGGCTACCCCATGAGATAATGAATGCCTACGCACAAGGCCACTGTCTGTGTCTGAGATATCTTGGCACCCCTGGCCTCTGGACCAGAGCCGGGCACTCTACAGGATCTCAGGAAATACTGGCCAAATCAGGAACACAGCTGCGAGGCTGTGCTTTGCAGACATGGTTCTGTCTTTACCCAAACCAGCCCTAGCAGAGGCCTTCTGGGGGAGTAGACAGGAGGTCGTGGGCAGCCCCTAGGGGTCTGAGCACAACACACACTGACAGTTAGAATTGCTGGGAAGTCTCGGGTTTTTCTTTTATAATTTCATGTGTCATTTCCAGTCTCCTTCATAAGGGATCTAAGTTTTGTTTTGATGAAAAAATATTTTTTTTTTAAAATTATTTTCCCCCAAAATATATTTGAGTAAACCGGTTGTTCCATGAAGGAGTGTACCTTTTTTATCCTCCAGCTTTGGGTACCTCCCACGGAGGTGCAGGTTTAACCCCCATTTGTGATAGTGGGAAGCCCCGCCTCCCATCTTTTTCTCTTTTCTTTTTTTAAGCACCTCACGATCTGGCTCCTGCCTCTGCTTCATCATGCCTGCTGGGGCAATGGTTCCTGCCTGGGGAAGCTAAAAGATAAGGCATGTCACCGGCACTGTTCAAATTAGTGGTTTCCATGGCCTCCGTCAGTTTAGCTGGGTTTAGGAGACATGAGGCGCCAAGGAATTCACACCAGGATTGCTGCTGACCTTGTACAGGAAGCTCCTGTGGCAAAATCAAACACGATGTTATTTCTCCAGGAATAGACACCACCCTCACATGTCCAACCCTAGCCTAAGGCCGCTGAGGTTTACTAGGAGAAAGACACTTCTCACGTTGAGGTGAAAGGGCCTGAGGCTTGAGGAGCCACTCATCTACAGAAGGTGGCTGAGGCAGGGGAGGGTTATGTGGCCCCAGCCACCACCTCTCTCTCTGGGGGGCAGTGGCCCCTGGGGCCATCTCTACATAGGGACTTCCTGTGACAGTGTGCATCCCTGGTGTGGAACTGACTACATTCAATCCAGGGCACGGAAGATGCAGAAAGGAAGCCAAGATGGATAAATGCACTCGGCTTTCTGCTCTGGAAAAGGCAGTGTTTCCAAAAATGCGATTAAAGCCTTTTCACTAACTCAGCATACATGAAGACATCACTTCCCCGAGATACAGCCTCGGAAAGAGCAAGATAAAGTGAGTGAGGAAGAGATAAATTCGCCTGGAATCAAATCCATCAACACTGCTTCCTGAGGATGCCTGGGCGCAGCGCAGTGACAGAGGCTCCTCTGGGAGACATGGGCCCCTCTTGGGCCTCCTGGTATCCTGCCTGCCCCCCACATCCTGGCAATGGCTATATAAAGGAGCTGACTGTGAGAGAGCCAGACAGCCCCCGGCTCCCTTCTCTGTAGCACCCCACCTTCTGGGGGTGTCTGAGAGGCGGTATGGATGCAGGGCTGACCACAAGGGTTCTGGGATGGCATCTCCAGCTACACGCAAGGCACAGCCTGCAACATAAGGAGTCCCCTTTCCAGGCCAGTCTCTGCTACAGCCTCTTTGTGGAGAGTCAATCCATAGAGAGGAAGTGATAAACACGTAAACTTCAAAAACGGTGACTGAATGATGCGGTCTCTGTAAGGCCATGGGAAACGTGTGCACAAAAGTCGATCATCACTCTGCATTGAGAGAAGGATTCTATAGGTTATGGTTAAAACTGAATCACAGGGACAGTTCTCACAGTGACAGCACTAGAAAACCAAGCTAATAAAGAATCCCAATCTGAGGCAGATTTTGAAACTGTACAGTATTTATGTGCTTGAGGCTTATTTCTCCTTCACAGTAAAATCTAGAACTCCCCTGGAAGTATTTATAATGCACTGTGGTGACCTAAAGGGGCCAGGTTATGTACTAATAGACACAAAATTACAAGGGACGAAAGCCTCTTTCCGGGGGAGACCAAGGCTGGAATTCCTTTAACTCACTTGTAATCTACCTCTACACATTCACATACTAACACGACTGGCTTCGGGGGAACGTTTTCATTAAATTAACAGTGTTTGGCAAGCATCGGAAACACAGAATCTCACAGACAGAAACAGGGAGAAAGAATCACAGTTCAATCCAAAAGCAACACACTGAGGGGCCATCAGAGTCCAAACACATGCAGAGAAGCTGTCAGGGAGCAGCTGGGAGACACGCAGAGTTGCCTCACACGTGGCAGCAGGAGAAGGTGAAACACGGATCCAACTGCTTACCCACTAAGGACACCAAGAACCAGGTTAAGGACGAAAAATGAGCCAAGGATGATGAGACTAACAAAATACACCCATGGCCATTCCCATCCTATCGCATCATTTACCTGTAAAATGTAAGGAGATCAGTTATCAGTTACCCATTTGCTAAAGAGCAGAGCCCCAGTTGCAGCTGCCAGACCTCTCAGTGCTTTGCTGAAGGTTAGTGCTCCTAGGACAGGGACTGGGCCTAGGTCCTTCCTTTTTTTTTTTTTTTTTTTTTTTTTTTGAGACGGAGTCTTGCTCTGTCACCCAGGCTGGAGTGCAGTGGCCGGATCTCGGCTCACTGCAAGCTCCGCCTCCCGGGTTCACGCCATTCTCCTGCCTCAGCCTCCCGAGTAGCTGGGACTACAGGCGCCCGCCACCTCGCCCGGCTAGTTTTTTGTAATTTTTAGTAGAGACGGGGTTTCACCGTGTTAGCCAGGATGGTCTCGATCTCCTGACCTCGTGATCCGCCCGTCTCGGCCTCCCAAAGTGCTGGGATTACAGGCTTGAGCCACCGCGCCCGGCCTTTTTTTTCCTGCAAATAAGGACAAGCTCAGCTGCTGAAATCTACAAATGGGGCCTACCAAAAGCCCACCCAATCCAGCTCATTTTGCAACCATTTTATAACAATTAATCTGCATTCTATTTGGATCCAGACAAATAAAGCAATTATAAATGTATCTCATTTTAGAACAGACAAAAAAGGGCAAGCAATGGAAATTGTTTAAATCTCAAGCAACAATGCTGATTAATTTCTGGTCAATAATCGTTCTATAGTTCTCCTTCATGAAGCCTGGTGAGGTTCCAGGAAACAGCTTGATTTGGGAAGCCTCAGCAGAAAAGAAAGCATCTCAGAGGACACATAAAATGTCTGGCAACCCCTCTTGGCGGCCCTCATCCAGCAAAGCCTGTGTGGTCTTGGCAACTGTCCTCAGGACTCTGCTTTCAAGATGAAAGAGGTGTAGCTTACCCGCTCAATACACCAAGTACAAGATTTAGTACGAAAAATGACCCAAAGATGACGAGACTGACAAAATACACCCAGGGCAATTCAAATCCCATAGCATCATTCATCTGCAAGAAATAAGATGGTCTCATAGGAGTGGGTTAGTAAGAGAATTCAGTAAGGAGAGAGGGTCACATTAGAGATAGCATTCTATACATTTAATTAAACTTTACTTAGATTTAAATCAGAAACAACAGTAACCAAATCAGAGACAACAGCAGCCAACACACATTCATCACATATTCCCAATACACACACACACATACAGACAGACAGACACACACACACACACACACACACACACATACACACAGAGTTATCAAGGCTTTCAAGCCGAATAATAGCAGATTTTGGCCCCAGGAAGGAAAATCAGCTGGGATTTGGCTTTTTCTTACAGGAAACTGTCTTGATACGTGATTTTCAGGAAAGGTCTTGGTAGAGGACAAAACTAGTGCTTAGCTAGAACCTATTTTCTATACTGCCCAAGATTTTAGACTTTGTGTTTAAAATTTGTGATGGTGGAAAAGTCTTAATTATAGAGACAAACTTGCACCATTTGACTCTATAAACTCTTTTTAAAAACTCCTAAAATAACCTTCTACTGGAAGACAACCTACCCAAGGAAACCAAACCCACTTTATATCTGGATTATCTGCAACCTGTGAGTGCAAACAAAATGAATGCAGCAAAACGAATGCAAAAAAGAATTTTTTCAAGGTCAACTAGCTGACATATAGTCAGGGGCTCTTTGCAGAATGGGCTTTTTCTTTTTTTTGAGACGGAGTCTCACTCTGTCGCCCAGGCTGGAGTGCAGTGGCCGGATCTCAGCTCACTGCAAGCTCCGCCTCCCGGGTTTAGGCCATTCTCCTGCCTCAGCCTCCCAAGTAGCTGGGACTACAGGCGCCCGCCACCTCACCCGGCTAGATTTTTGTATTTTTTAGTAGAGACGGGGTTTCACCGGGTTAGCCAGGATGGTCTCAATCTCCTGACCTCATGATCCACCCGTCTCGGCCTCCCAAAGTGCTGGGATTACAAGCTTGAGCCACTGCACCTGGCCCGAATGGGCTTTTTCTTAGCTGAACCCACAGAAAGGAGAAGCAGCCCTTATTCTCCACACTTAGCTTTGATCTAGATGACCCCCCTGGGAGACTGGCTCCAGCTGTGAGCTGACTGGGTTTCGAGGTGAAAGGGTGTGGCCTGAGGAACCCCATTCCCCTACTCCTGGACAAGCTCATGCTGCACACTCAAACACAGTCTTCCTGGCAGATCCTGCCAAAGGAAGCTAGAGCAAACAGGTGCTTTAAGGATCACAGCTGGATGGAACTTTCCACCAGCACAGGTCAGTGTTAAATTCAGCAAACACCTTTCCCAGGAAGGAGGTGTTAAGGACCAGTCAGGGGACAGAATGGATGACCCAAGGTATGACCCTGCCATAACACCCAGAATTTCCAGCCAATAGGAATTGCGAACAGTCTGGATAGAGCCATCTCTCTTGCCTTGCAGGTGCAAGCCCTCAGGGTGTTAAGCCTGTGCTGTTTTGCACATGATCTGGCTCCAGGTTTTAGCTTTATAGAATGAGGCTCGTGCACTTCACAATGTTTGCCTCATGCAGAAGCCAAATAGGGAAAGTGAACATTAAAAAAAATTACCTAACATCTGTTGCTGAAGTCTAGGGAGAGGGCATTAAATCCCTTATGAAACACCTGTTTGGCCACATGAAAACTGATGTGCTTAACAGAACTCATATCAGTCTGCACATCTTACATTGGCAATTAGAGTAATGAACGAGCCTGGGCCGTGGCTGCAATTGTTGATCTAATTAAGTTGGATAAACTAATTTCAACAGGAAGGCAGAGGGTAATTCATCCAGAGCAACTATACCACTAAACTTACTGAAAACCCCATAGATGAAGAAGACACTGGCTGCCTGGTGTGGTGGCCTGTGCCTGGCCTGGGTCAGCACCTGAGACAGAGCCCCATCTGGGCTTGTTTCCCTCTGGGTTGGAACAGAGGTGCATACAGCAGGGGAGAAGGTGCCCATCAAGGTGACAGGAGGGCGGACAGGTCCAGTGCTCCCATCAGGAAACCTCACTCTTCTGTGACCCCAGCAACCGTCATCTGCTTAGCCATCTGCTTCACCAACCCTCCTTCAGGCCTCAGTCTGCTGTTCCAGAGAATGGCTCTAGTAACGGCTGTCTTCTCCACTTAGGAGGGACAATTTTCCTTTAAAAAATTTAAAACCCTTTAATTTCTTGGGAGTAGGTGTTCATCAGATTCACATTTGCTCAAATCAGAAGTATCACTTGGAATGACAGTTGAGGCCTGGAGGGAAAGGCTGGAGTTGAACACAGTCCACTGGAGATTCCAAATCTCGAAGTCAGAAGGTGGGGCAAAAGAGACAAGCTTCAGCTCTGAGAGCCAGTCTTGCTCCCAGTGAACCCTTCTCAATCCAAGTCCCTTTTCAGAGCCAAGCATTTCTTAGATCTTAACATATACAAAAGAAAAATCAGAACATGCACGCTGTTCCCAAAAATACCCACATGAAAAGAAAGACTGCTTGGGATTTTGCCTATATGGTCTTTATCAACAATGAAGAAACTGGCTTCCACTGAAGGACTTCAATTTAGATAAATTTTTTAAAATCTTGTATCAAAGTCATCAAGGGGTATCATCTGGTGCCCAGGAGTTTTCCTTTTAGCTTCAGTTTTCCTTCTTTTAGAAGGCTGAAATGGGCCAGGTGCAGTGGCTCATGCCTGTAATTCCAACACTTTGGGAGGCCAAGGCAGGCGGATCACCTGAGGTTGGGAGTTCAAGACCAGTCTGGCCAACATGGTGAAACCCGTCTCTATTAAAAATACAAAAATTAGCTGGACGTGGTAGCAAGTACCTGTAATCCCAGCTACTTGGGAGCCGGAACCCCAGAGGCAGGGGTTGTAGTGAGCTGAGATCATGCCATTGCACGCCAGCCTGGGCGACAGAGCAAAACTCCATCTCAAAAAAATTAAACAAAATAAAAATAAAAGGCTGAAATGCATATTCATGTCTCAAGTTATAGACCAATGCAAGGCTGTTTTTCTAGCTGCTGAAAACACTTCTGGAAAGTTGGTATACTGGTTTTAACTCCCCAGAGCATGCAATAATAAAAAGGCAAGCCCTCGGCTGGTTATTGAGAAACTTCCTAGGTGCCCTGGATGAAGGAGATTGTCAGCTTGACCATGAGTACTTCTTGTGAAGGTCTGACAGCCAGCACCTCTGTAGGAGTGTGCATTGAGAAAAGAGCTCAGTGCTAAAGCAAGACACCAGAAATTATCTGGATAGCTGTCTCCTGAAACCAATACTTTTTATTTCCCACATTTAAAAACAACTTTCAATTGAAGGGGAAAAAATTTCCTCCAAGTTGAAGAGAAAAATCAAATCATGTAAGTTTAATTCTGCATCCTGAGAAGCCCAGAGAGGTTCCATGACCTACTCCAGGTCACACAACCAGCCTAAACAAGCACTCTTTCCCTGCCCTACACCCTGCTGCCTCTGTGAGCAACAAACACTTACATGTGGGTCAAACAACAGCTCAGTTATATTTATGGAACTCACTTTATCAAAGAACTCTACCATAGGTTTCTTTCCGCCAGAACTTAATGATCCCACTTCCCACACATCCAAATAGTCCTGTTCTAAGTGTGCCTTTCTACATATTGGACCCACCCCTAATTCCCTTCTCAAGACCCTGCCAGACATTTTCCAGACGCTAGGGAGAAGCAAGGCATAAATGAGCTTGAGAAAGCTGACTGAATATAAACTTGACTCGATGCAAAACAATGCCCTGCAAAGACTTTGTCCACCATATGTAAACACCTAAAGGATTCAGAAATGTGCTTGTAGTCAATATTTAAAATCTAATCTCTTTTTATCTCCCAAGATGTTCCCTTTATGCCCTAGTTGTGGATAAAAATAGATATTCAAACATGGCACATCTACACTAATGAGGCAATATGCCTGGTACACTTGAAGGATGATGCCCATCACTTGTGTTTATTGAGTGCCTGCTCGGTGCCAGGCACCGTGCTGGGCAGGGATGTTCTGCTACGTATCACAGTGGTGTGGCTTCCAGCTGACTGTGGCCCATGAAATATTAGGAAGGCTTGGTTCCTTGGCCCCTGCCTGTCTCTATGATGAGCTAATAAATACAATCAACAGGTAATTAAAAACAATCCTGATGTGTTTCAGAGAGTAAGATCTTAGAGAACAGTCGGGAAGACATTACTTAGCTGCCCCCTAGTGTTCTGGAAGGATTCATAAACTGCTGACAGGTGGAAGAATGCCAAGGAAAGAGTGCTGGGTTCTAGTCTAGGCCAGTGGGTTCCCATAGCATGACCCGCAGGCCAAATCCAGCTTGCTGTCTGCTTTTATATGGCCTCAAGCTAAAAGTGATTTTTACAGTTTGAAATGGTTGGTGGAGGAAAAAATCAAAAACAAAATATTTCATGACACAGAGAAGTCACACAAAATTCAATTTCAGGGTCCATAAATGAAGTCTGATTAGAATAAAGCCACATCCATTTGCTGATGTATTGCCCATGGCTGCTTCCTAGCTATAGTGGCAGGGCTGAATAGTTGCCAAGGTGACCATGGAGCCTGCAAGACCAAATACATTTTCTATTTGGCCCCTTATAAAAAGATTTGCAGACCTCTGTTCTAGATCAAGGACCACAACCATTTGCTGTAGAACCCAGGGAATGTTCCATGGTCTCTACTCCACTGTCTCCATCTTCAAGATCCCAGATCTTCTATAAAGGGATATAGACTGGGATAAAGTTTATAAACGACTTGAGATCCTCCACCAGAATAAAAATGCTGTGTAATTCATGGAGAATGCAATTATACTGTCAAATTATTAACCATGTGATTGTCATATTAATAATAAAAATAATAATTATATCATCCTAGATGATATTTAAACCTTCTCAGGAAAGCAAGTGGAAACTTTTGTTTCCAGGAGCCTGAAGTTCCCTCTCCTTTAATCATCTACTCCCAGGTTTTACACTTTCTTGGCAACAGGAAAATTGTGAGAATCGATGTGCGGGAATATAACATAAAGTATAAAATTGTTCATTAGTCAAGGTATGTTGGATCCACAGTTGACAATTCACCATGTCAATGGAGAGAAAAACAAAGCTGAGAGGAGTCACAGATTTTGATTTTTTAAAAATCAAAATGTTGTCTTCTGTACTGTCTGGGGAGGGGAAATATCAGAGTTTGGGCTATTGTGATGATGCTTTTTCTATTTATGAGAAACTTCAAGGGAAGACTGGAATTGAGATCTCAACTAATCTGACCAGAAGTTGCAATTTAGGAAATAATAGCAAAAATGAATGCTTCACCTAACCTGAGGGCCCTCTTGCATACGGGAGCCACGCCCCTGGCTCAGCCAATACCATCCCCCTCCTCCTTCCTCTTCATGAAAAGACATTGTTTTACGAATATAAATAACAGATGTGCATACCCCCCTCCCCCACATACACACACACACAGACACACACACACACACACTCTCTCTCTCTCTCTCACACTCCTATGACAATCAGAAAAAGAAAGGGAAGTAGGAAAAACAAGATATAACGTGTTGGTGATGCTTAAACCTCATCAAACTAGACTCACTTTGGGGACTAAAGGTAAAAATATACCTTCTTTGCCTAATATTAAATATATGGGGACATCTACAATCCTGTGAGCTGGCGAAGGGAAGCAAAAACCTATTTATAACCATTATCTGTTACAGTCTCTGAAGTTATGGAGGAACAGCAAATCCTAAAAAGTATCTAAAATTTAGAAACTATCAGAAGCTACTTCTCAATTTACAGGCCTTCTGTCTAAAAGCTGCTGACTTCAGAAGTACTTTATTACTAATTTCGTTTTAACAACTCATGATTGGAATCCTGGTTACTCCCCTTTGGACTTGGATTTAGGCTCAAAATCTACATGTTAGCTGTCTTTACCAGCAACTCTTATACCATGGAAAACAATTTCTAAACTTCTGTGAGCTTTATTTACATTCTAACAAACAAACTCAGCCCTGGGAAATGGCTGTTAAAATACTATAGCACTTATTTTTATGTAGCAAATCTTTCTGGCTCTATCGGGGACAAGAGGAATCAGACCCCCGCCTTGAAAGAGCGTCCAGCTGTTTTCATGGCAGGCTGGATGGGTCCACCAGCCCTGGAAGTCTACATGCCATTCCTACCCTTTCTGCCAGAGCTCTGTAGCTTCAAATAGAAAAGAAGACAGCTAAGGGTTTGTGCTGGGCCAATTTATGGTAATACTAAAGACAAGAACAGGAAATATTATCATGGGAGACACTCACATTGGGTTTAAGGTTATACTGAGTTACGGAAAGCACTAAAGGGATCCGATTTACATTCCCTTTTTTCCCTTTAGGATCTAGTAGAACAACCTGCCTTGATGTATAAACGATTAACTTTAGCCTGTGGCAGTCCAGGAGCCTCGTTACCTGGAAAGTGACCCTTTGGCTCTCTTAAGAGTTGAATCAGGATAGCCCTGGCTTCCTGGAGTTCCTCCAAAGGGGACCACTGGGCACCCTTGGCACCAGGTCTTCAGGCAGCACTGGGGAGTGGAAGACTAAAGCCAGAAGCCAACATCGTGCAGCAGCTTCCTGCAACTGAAACTAAGGCCCTCGAGGAGCAGGATGATGAAGGCTGCTGGTAAAGACAGCATCTGCTTCCCTTCCCAGATAACTGACTTCAGGGTTTCTCTTCCAGCCACCTCTCCAGTGGCTCTAGCTCATAAAACTCACTTATCCAAGGAAAGAACCCTCCACAAACTCTCTCCCCAGGGTACTTACCCAGTAGAGCACATCTGTCCAGCCCTCCATGGTGATGCACTGAAACACAGTGAGCATAGCAAAGGCAAAGTTATCAAAGTTGGTGATGCCTCCGTTCGGGCCGACCCAGCCACTCCTACATTCCGTGCCATTGGCAGTACACTGGCGTCCGTTCCCTGAGAACGCACATGGAGCTGGGTCCTCTTCAGCTACGATATCTGCAAACACAGCAAACAGGCTGCACCACTCAGGACAGAAACATCAGGAAATCCAAGCCAGGGAAGGTGAGCATCCTCGCCAGAGCCTGGGACACCCTACCGCCCCCTCTGCGATGCCTCAGGATTCTGCTCGTCCTTCAAGGTTCCCTTCAGATGCTCCCTCCTTAGTGGAATCTGCCATTTCCTCTTGTCAGAATCCATGGCTCTTTTCCTCTGCACCTGTGCTTACAGCACCCTCCTTAGGCTTAGACAGCACAATGCTGTTGGTTTGCCTCATGTTTTTACTTTGGAGGTCTCTCATCTTGTTTGCCAGGACACATTACACAGGAAATCGGGGTGGAAAGGGAGACTGAATTCTCATCTATTCTGAACACAGCTCATACTGAGAACTGGCTCAGTAAACGTGCTGGTATATTGGGCATTTTTTTTCCTATTTTGTTTTAGATTTTCCCCAAACTATGAAAGTTGCTTTGGGGAAAACCAAAAATTTTTAAAATTAAGTTAGCTATAATTCCCATTACTCACCTGAGTCAGCAAAAAAACATGTTTTGTGCATTTTTCCAATAAAAAGTTCCAATCCTATAATAGCATAGATTATGATTACAAATAATACCAAAAGGGCTATGTGAAGGAGGGGAACCATGGCTTTTATAATGGAGTTCAGGACAACTTGTAAACCTAGGAAAGACAAAAAAAAAATAAGTTTGTGAGCCAGGAAGGTACTCCAATGACTCATATATATAATTCCTACTCATGCCTCCTTTATTTAGAACACATAGTAATACAATTCAAAGAGGTATTTCAAAGCTTTTCATTAATATTAAGCCTGGATATGAGACAGACTGAAAAGGAACCTTCAAGATCATCCAGTCCAACTCCCTCACTAGACAGAGGGAAAAACTAAGGCCTAGGGAGGGGACTGCCCACTGTCGAAGTTCATCATTCATTTATGCATTTCTTCATCCATCTGACAAAATCTCTTAAACATCTACCATGTGGAAATCATAACGTTTGGTGCTTTGGAGCAATATGAAGATGGTTTATGTAAACTGTCTTCCTCAAAAAATTATATTCTAGGAGACACAGAATTAAACACAAATAACTCTACCCTGGGGTAGCACACAGATGCTATATGAATATCCAACAGTTAAAATTAATAGGTGTTGAGAGCTGAGAAGGCCAAAGGGATTGTGACCAACTCAGCATTCCACTGGAGGCTATAGGATCAAACAGCAAACTGTTTATCATGAATGCCACCATGAATGCAGGATGCAGGCAAACTCACAACTGCACCTACAACCAGGTTTGCTGAGGGCAATCACTCCCTGGTGCTATGCTCATTGAGGCTATCTATTGGGATATCTAGAGCCTATTGTCAGAAGAATGCAGTCTTGTAAGCCTGCTGTAAATCAAGCAGCTTACCGACAACCACTCCCCGCTCTCGCTATCTCCTTTACCCAATAAAATGCGAAAGGCTCTAAAGCTCAGGGCTCTTGTTAACTAGAAGCAAGGAGCCCCGTGACCCTTTCTTCCAAATATATGCTTTTGTCTTTGTCTTTGTCTTTATTCCCACGTTCATCATCCTTTGTTCAGATCCCCAAGGTCCATGCAGGTAACAAATAGGGATGAACAAGGTGAAGAAAGGGCCCTGAGGCAGCTTCCCTCTGGGCACAGCCCAAAGGCCAGGTGGGGTGGATTTCCACAGGTGGGCATGGGAGAGAGGCGACTTCAGGGAAGAACAGAGTACCAAAAGCACAGAGGAGAGTAGCACAGCATGGGCTTGATTGGTGGTTATATAGTGGAAAAGAAAATCAGGAAAGAGAAGTAGATTGCAGCCAGGGTTGTGGGTTTTGAATCTGGGTTATGGAGCCAGACTAGACCATTGGCAAAAGGCAGCTGCTTTAGAAAGACCAACAGGACAGCAGCAGGCCAGACACACAGAGAGGCAGTTCAAGAGTGCTGGAGTAGCAAGGGTGAAGATCAGGATGAGACCAGAACTCAGCAACTGAGTCAGAATGAGAGGAAGGTACCTATGGAGCACACCAGTTATTTGAGCCAGGGTCTTGAGGCAAAATCCCAGTGCCCCCAACAAAACTACGCATTTCAAAGGGAGATTCTCCAGGAATGAGGGAGGTGGGAGGGGCAGGGGGAGGGTTGAGAGTGATTTGAGCCTTGTTAAGTTTGATGTTGGTATTACATAACATTAAGGTAGATGTGTCCTGAAGCTGAAATGTGGTCTTGAGAGACAGGCACTTGAGAAATGACGATTTCTGGCCTTGTGAGGTGGCTCACGCCTGCAATCCCAGCAATTTGGGAGGCCAAGGTGGGTGGATCACTTGAGGTCAGGAGTTCGAGACAAGCCTGGCCAACGTGATGAAACCCCATCTCTACCAAAAATACAAAAATTAGTTGGGTGTGGTGGTGTGCGCCTGTAATCCCAGCTACTCGGGAGGTTGCGGTCGGAGAATCACTTGAACCTGGGAGGCGGAGGTTGCAACTCCAGTCTGGGGGACAGAGCAAGACTTCGTCTCCAAAAAAAAAAAAAAAGGAAAAAAAAAAGGGAGAGAGAGAGGGAAAAAAAACGATTATTTCCTACATTTAAAACTTTTGCTGCCATGGAGGTCTTAGCAAGGCAGAGTCTTGCTGAGTCTGAAATCCTCAGACTCAGAGACATTACTTTCAATGGCAAAAACCACAATTACTTTCACACCAACCTAATACAAGCTACCCATGGAGTTATACTCAGTGCCACAGTGTGGGTAAGGCTACCCATCAAGTGAGAGAAAAAGAGGTCATGAAAAGAAGGATGGGGGCAGCACTCAGGATTAGGATTGGGTCTGCAGGACCAAGGGAATGAGGGAGAATGGGCAGGAACCCAGAACCTGCCCTGGAGACCAGGCCTCCTGACCCTGCATTGGTGTCCCCCATCTTCTCCATGGCCCCGTGACCTCAGCACGACTGTGCTGCTCCCTCTTTTCCTTCTTACCTTCTCCTTCCCTGTCCTTCCCTGTTGTCTCTCTACCTTCAAACATTCCCTCTTCTGCTATCACCTCACTTTCCCAATACATATTCAGGAAAAAAAGAATGCAAGAAGCTGAGATGCTTACATCAGAAACCAGAATACAGCAAGCAAAGAGAAGACTTAGCAATAATGACAAACCTTTACCGTGATAAGCAGCATAGGAGGAGGTAGAGGACAGGATGGTGAGGGAAAAGCAGTAAGAGGATTTCAGACTCAGCACGACCCTGACTTGCTACAACCTCTATTACAACTAAAACCCTGGGTGCTACACCTTTGGATATGTAAATGTCCACATGGTTTTTTCAAAAATGATCAATTAGGATGATTTTCAATATGTTTTTCCTCCTACAGAGAACACATGGAAGGGAAAAGACAACACCCGTTCCAATCCCCATGGCCAGGTTTCTATTGTTGTTTTGGTTTTCTTGAGACACCAGTGGGCCATGCAAAATCAACCCCCAGCAGTTAGCTCTTCTAAATTCCATGGCAGTAAGCTTTGCGAATATTTTTTACATTTAGAGTAACTACTGTATTTCAGATTGGTCACATTTTAGGAGATGATAAAGTTGTATCCGACTGTGAACATGTATACTTTATTGCATTCAGCTCCTTTGTACATACTCAACATGTATGGTAGATCTCAGTGGATCCCAAGGGACTCTAGTGAAGGAGGCAGGAGTGGGAAGAACACCGGGTCAGGAACGTGGAGATCGTGAGTCTGGTTCTGTCTGGCTACTCACTAGCTGTGAGAACTTACACAAGTCACGACCTCCAACAGACCTCAGTTTCCTGTCTAAAAGATGCAGGTAGACCAGATGATCTTTAGGAGTCTTTTCCACTTTGATAGTCTTGAACTTTGATAAATGTTTCCCTGTCCAACACAGAAGGACAGGGAAAGAGAAGGGAAGAAGTTAAACAGCGAGCAGCACAGTAGTGCTGAGGTTGCCGTGGAGAGAATGGGGGACGTCAACACAGGGGTCAGGAGGCCTGGTCTCCAGGGCAGGCTCTGGGTTCCCGCCCATTCTCCCTCAGTCTCTTAATGTGGGTGGTTAAGAACTCCACAAATGCCTGATTCACCACCTTGTGAAATAAATTTATGTTTCACTGAATGAATATATATTTCCATACACACATGCACACAAAATTATGTCTTACAGAACAGTCTGGATTTTCTTTCGCAGGGACTAAACAATTCCAAGATAAGTGTAAACAGTCAAACATTCCTAGACATTTTTAACAACTTCGGGTACTAGAGAAGTAATCAGCAGGCCACGGCTGCCAACCAGCATTAGAAACAGCACATCCGACAACCTCTGATTGCTTCCTTCAAAAGCCTGTTTGAGTTTGATGAGAGACTGGGATGTTCCCTACCTAGATGGTTAAAAATATAAGCTCAAAAGTCCTCATACAAGACTCAAGACTCACACTTTTCCCCGCTGACCTGCGGGAGAGTTAAATACAAATCTCCCTATCAAATTTCAAACAGTGATGTCTGTTGGTGAAAGGAAGAAATACAGTTTAAAACGAATTCTCAAGAATATCTAGGAGCACTGCACTAGTTGATTAGTAAATATCTCATTAGCCAAGGAAGCAAACACAACACTATGTGAGTTCTTGGATTTTTCACTGGCTAGAGGCTCGCACGCACACACGCGCACAGCCGCAGCCCGCAAAGTCTGCATGCAACACGTACCATAGACAGGCTGTCCTGTTATTTGCTCTTTGGGGGAAAAAGCTGTCGTGGTTACTTTGAAATTAGATTAAGCTATAACAACTAAATCTGGAAGAACATGTTTGCTCACTGAACTTCTCATTTAATCGTGTTACACTTAACAGAGCCAGTCATTTCCAAGGTATTTCTGTTTTTCTCAATTGATTCCACACAGTTCTGTGGTTTTCACTTGTGCTGATCTTTTTCAATGAAAATAAATGAACCATCTGGAAAAACAAGTACACATAAAACACTACTTCCTACATTTTAAAATGTTAAATTTGGAAATTTTTTTTTTCCAGAGGATTTTTGGTGCATTTTAAGTGCCAACAAATTTAATAAAAACTTCATGAAGAACTTCTGGAGAGGCAAAAAATGTGATCTGTGTTCTTCTGATGGCTTTATGAGTTGTGAAAAACAGGCACACCCTGCAATCCCGTATTCCTGCTCAGAGGCACCAGCCCTCAGAAAGGTGTTAGGACTTCTACCCATGGAAGTGCCCAACACAGGAGTCCTGTCAGGGGCAGAGCCCAGTGAGGCAACCCCAAACGCCTTATGGAAGGATAAGAGGCTGCAGCCGTTGGCCAGGGCACAGACAGGGCATCTGTTCCAACTCAGGTATGATTTAACCTGGCCTGGAGGCCTGGAGCCAGAAGCCCACTGGGGCCTGGCACTGAGCGGTATGGTAGGGCCTAGTGGCTAAAACTCTCTCTCTCACTCACTGAGAGCCTCTGTGCTCCAGACATCCGTTAGGGGCTCTCCCTCCATTATCTCATTCTGTTCTCACAACAGCCTTCAAGGCACGTGCTCCTGTGCCCTGTACCCAGCTGAAGCGTTCATCCTTTCCCCCAGAGCTGGGTAGCACCGTTTCTGAGAGTAGAGGAGCCAGTCACAGTTTCCAGGAGTCCATCCCTCTGGGGCTCCCCACTCGGGGGAAAAAAAAAAAAGGCAGGCAGCTGAGTCCTCCAACACCCTCATCCACAAACACACTACTTTCAGAGGGGCAAGCCTGGGAGTGGAGGAGTGGATGGCAGCATGTCGCCAGAGAGGAAAAATAGACCAGAATTAAAGGCCTGAACCCAAGGTCTCACCCCAATGCCTTGTCTTTCTGCAAGAGAACATTCTCTCGTCCACAAAATCAGAATGACAATAACTGCCACCTGTCCCCCTCTCGGGGCTGTCAGAGGGATCCAACGTGACAGTGCAAGCCAGAGTGTCCTGTCAACTGTGAAGGAGGCCACAGTCGTCCGCTGACCCCTGGCTGGCACAGAGCAACTCACCTCGAAGCACCAGTCAATGATTCTGAGACCCACCTGGAAGGAAAAACCAGCACACTCCTGACTCTAGGAAACAATAAGTGCTTACTGGGCACTCCTGACACTAGTCGAAGTGGTCGCAACACTCGAAAGGCACGGAGGGCTTTGACATCAAAGCCTCCAGACTTGCCGCTAGAGTGGTTCCCGCCTTCTGTTTCTTTGGTTAATTGTTCCAAAATTACACTAAACAATCTGAAAGAAGAGAAAGAGAAAGAAACGTTAGAGTCTGTCACCCCAGGGAAGCGAAACAGGATGATAACCGTGTTATTTCTGAACAAGGACTAATTCTGTATGGCTGCTGCTTAAATCAAAGGAAGACAAAGACGAGAACTGGGCTGTGGAATTGGAATACAGATGACTCCAGCTCCAGAATGACTGGGACAGGGATTAACCTCATCTGGTTTTATCGCAATGGAGCAGCAGAGAGCAAGTCTGTTCCCAAAGAAGAGGGGACTCCCTGGGAACCCAATGATGACAAGTGGAACTGCTGCAAACTGCAATGACCACAGTCGTGTTGGTGGCTACCATTCATGAGCACTGCACATACATTGTCGCATTAATTCTCACAAAATGTTACGCAGTAGGAATTAAGAACACCATGTTACACATGAGAAAACAAACTCAATAGGAATAAGTAGCTTGTCCAAGGTCACAAAACCAGCAGCAACACATGTAAAGGCAGGCCTGTGGACCCCTCTAGAACGTAGGTTCTGTAACAGCAAGGAGTTTTGGTCTGCTCTGCTCATTTGTGTATGTGGTCTATTCTAGTCTAGAGCCTATTACAGTATCTGACACATAGGAAGTACTCCAAAAACATCTGATGAATCAATCAATGCATGACTTCAAAGTCTCACATCTTAATATGTCATACGTAGTCAATGTAGTCACTAACACACATACCCCAACCTTCACCTTCATAGGGATATCTGGATGATGTAAATCACAGATACTAAGGAGCTGTGCAAAGGCTAACGGCAGTCATCTAAGGTAAGGTATTAATATCATCATTCTCTCTTTTGAAATGTGAATAATATTGTACCTGGCAGCCACAATAAATGTTGTCCTAGTCTTAGAAGGTTCAGATAAAGCTCTTTTCAGGCAATCTGCTCATCTAACAGTTACTTTTCCTCTTTTAAATAAATATTCTTTGGAATTATTGCTCATTTTTCAGAGTAAGTATAAAATTTGCCCATTTCAAACAGCATCAACTCTGGCCAATCAGATTGTGGGAATGACTGGCCCAGCAACAAAGAAAAGGTCTCCAGAGTTTAATGAGCAGACAAAGCAGAAACTGCCCCCACTGGCATGTCTCTGGGCTGCCAAGACACTAAGTCCATAAAACATAGGGTGGTCTGATGGCAGCCCTGACTGGGTATAGTTGTGTAGTTCCGAGGCATTGACAGATCAATCCTTTGTTTTAGTAACAGTATATCAATTAGCAACAAACCCGGTCTCCACCTCTACAAAGCTTCAGATGGTGAGCTCTCCCTAGTTATGACTGAGGAAACAGATCAGATTTATGACAGGCTTCTCTCTCTTCAGCATGGTTTTTACAAAATTACTGTAAATCCCTGCAGCAAGGCTAAAGTGAAAAGTCTCTCCTCCAAAACAAATTCATAGCTTCAGAAAAAACAAAGGAAAAGAAAGAAAGAAAACATCAAACTCTTCTGCAATGTGCAAGCCACAGGAATTTTCATCCCAAAGGGTTAGCAAAGTAATTTATGCAGGTAGTGACTGAAGACTGCTTTCAAGTATCCGTGTTTTGCAACATCTACTTCACGGTCCCTTTATTCCTTGTTCTTCAGCAATGTCCTTGAAAACGCATGAAAAATGTCTCTCTCTTATTACCAAAGAGCCCAAGTCAGAGAGAGAAGCAGGCTGTGTTCCCAGGCAGTGCAGGGCTGCAAGGGGCCAGGGCTGGTTTCCATTCCTAAGAGTTATGAGATATTAGGGAAGTCCCTCTCCTCCTCTGGGCCTCAGTTCTCCTCTCTGTAAAATGACAAAACTGGATTTAACGACTCAGAGAATGACGTTCCACTCTACTATTCCGTGATTCTGTTCCTCACCACCACGCCTCTCCAAAAAAGTACCATGGGCCCGAAGAGATAAGGACAGGATGAGAAAGGAGTAACTGACTCTAGATTGTTACTAAAAGTTTACCCCAAGGTGGGAGAAAAAAACAAGAAGCTGTCTGAACTGACTAAAGTCAGAAGCACCAGAATGAGGAGTCATGTTCTTAAAAAAGCTTAAGCAACAGAGCCTGAATGCTTGAAATATATCTTTATTGAAAATTTAGAGGCATGGGACAAAAGCTGGCTTAGATCAAATTTTTCTCTAAAGGAATAACTTCAGCTCTGGCAGACACACTGAGTCCTCTTGTGGTCACATTAACAGTTAACATTTTAGAAATATCAATTACTTTCTTAACGTCTTGGTTTTTGGGAATCTTGACAAAAGCAATAGGTCACTGTTGACTTGGAATGGAAAATCCATTGGATTGAGATACAGACTGCAGTTGGAAACTTTAGTGAGTAGGAATTTGATTCAAATGAAGACATCCTAATTCTTCTTTTTCTTTTTTAAAACCTTTCTTCCGCTCTTTGACTCCAGTTTCGTGCATATTTTAGATAAAAAATAATCTGATGTTCTGAAGTTTTTCTAAGAGTCCAGTTCTGCTTCAGTTTCCTAGATTTTTTTTTTTCTTTTTAAATCACTTTATATTGCGGTTTAATTTATCTATAATAAAACACACTCATTTAAAGTGTATGATGAGTTTTGAAAAATGCATAAGCCTAAGTAACAAACACCATGATCAAGATAGAGAAGATTTCAACATTTCAAATGATTATCTTGTGCCCCCTGCACAGCCTCGTGCAGAGCTTCCCTCGAAGCTCAGCCTTGAGTATCCAGTGATTGGCCGTTTATTGCTAGAGTTTTTTTTTTTTCTAGAACCCATATAAATGGAATCACATAGTATGTTCTCCTGGCTCATCTTCTTTTGCTCAGCATAATGTTTTTGACAGTCATCTGTGTTGTTTTATCAGCAGTTCATTTCTTTTCGTTGTTCTGTAATATCCCACTATATAAATACACCACCATGAGTTTATCCGTTCACCCGTTGAGGGATATATGGGTTGTTTCCAGTTTTTCTCTATTATGAATAAAGTTTTTTGTGGACATGTGTTTTCATTTCTCTTGGACAAATACCTAAGAGTAGAACTGGTAATATGGTCATATGGTAAGTCTATGTTTAACACTGTAAGAAACGGGCGCACTTTTTCCAAAGTAATTATACTATTTTCCATTTCTACAAGTGGTGTATGAGAGTTCCAGTTGTTCCATATTTTGGTTAAGACTTGGTATTTTCAGTCTTTTTACATTTAGTAATACTAGTGGGTATGCAGTACTGTCACTGTAGTTTTAATTTGCATTTCTCTAATTACTAACAATGTTGAGCATCTTTTCAGATGTTTGTTGACGATCCACGTATCTTCTTTTGTGAAGATCTGTTCAAATCTTTTACCTACTTGCTTATTGGGTTGTCTTCTTACTATTGGGTTGTAAGAGTTCTTTATATATTCTGAATACAAGTGTTTTGTCAGATGTATGTATTGTGTATTTTCCCAATCTGTGCCTTGCTTTTTCATTGTCTTCACACTGTCTTTTGAAGAAAAGTTTTAAATTTTGATAAAGTCAATATTTTCAATTACTCTTTCATGACTGGAGCTTTTTGTATCCTGAGAAATCTCTGCCTACACTGAGGTCATAAAGATTTTTTCCAATATTTTCTACGAGAAATTTCATGGTTTTACACTGCTCAAAGAAATCAGAGATGACACAAACAAATGGAAAAACATACCATGTTCACAAATAGGAAGACTCAGTATCAGTTAATTAGTCATACTGCCCAAAACAACTTACAGATTCAATGCTATTCCTATCAAACTACCAATGACATTATTCACATAACTAGAAAAAAACAATTTTAAAATTCATATGGAACAAAAAAGGAGCCTGGATGGCCAAGGCAATCCTAAACAAAACAACAAAGTTAGAAGGGTCACATTACCCAACTTCAAATTATACTACAGGGCTACAGTAACCAGAACAACATGGTGCTCATACAAAAACAGACACACAGACCAGCAGAACATAGTAGAGAGCCCAGAAATAAGGTCACACACCTACAACCATCTGATCTTCGACAAAGGGGATGAAAAAAAAGCAATGGGGAAAGGACTCCCCATTCAATAAAACATGCTGGGATAACTGGCAAGCCATATGCACAAGATTGAAACTGGACCTCTTTCTTATATATACAAAAATCAACTCAGATGGATTAAAGACTTAAATGTAAAACCCAAAACTATAAAAAACCCTGGAAGACAGCTTAGGCAATACCATTCTGGACATAGGAATGGGCAAGGATTTCATGACGAAGATGCCAAAAGCAATCACAACAAAAGCAAAACCTGACATATGGGGCCTAATTAAACTTAAGAGCTTCTGCACAACAAAAGAAACAGGGTAAAGAGACAACCTACAGAATGAGAAAAAAAATTGGCAAATTATGCATCTGACAAAGGTCTGATATCCCAACATCTATAAGGAACTCAAACAACTTCACAAGAAAAAAGGAAACTCCCATTAAAAAGTCAGCAAAGGACACAAAGAGATACTATTCAAAAGACATACATGTGGGTCAAGAAGCATATGAAAAAAAGTTCCGTATTACTGATCGTCAGATAAGTGCAAATCAAAACCACAATGAGATACTATTTCACACCAGTTAAAATGGCTACTCTTAAAAAGTCAGAAAATAACAGATGCTGGCGAGGTTGCAGAGGAAAAGGAATGCTTATACACTGTTGGTGGGAGTGTAGATTAGTTCAACCATTGTGGAAAGCGGCGTGGCAATTCCTCAAAGAGCTAACAACAGAACTACCATTTGACCCAGAAATCCCATTACTTAGTATACACCCAGAGAAAAATAAACCATTCTACCATAAAGACACATGCATGTGAATGTTCACTGTGGCACTATTCACAATAGCAAAGACATGGAATCAACCTACATGCCCCTCAATACAGATTGGATAAGGAAAATGTGAACAACTACACCAAGGAATACTATGCAGTCATAAAAAAGAACAAGATCATTTCTTTTGTGGGCACATGGATGGAGCTGGAAGCCATTATCCTTAGCAAACTAATACTGGAACAAAAAAACAAATACCACATGTTCTCACTTACAAGTGGGAGCTAAATGATGAGAGCACATGGACACAAAGGCCGTTATCCTTTCTTTGTGATAATGATTTTAATAAGGTTTAAATCTAGGTTTACCTAGGTTTAAATCTAGCAAGTTGCCATTTGTTTTCTATTTGTCCTGTCCTTTGTTCCTTTTTCCTTCTTCCCTGCCTGTTTTGGATTGAGGGTTTTTAAAAATTCCATTTAATCTCTACCATAGGCTTCTTAGATATACCCGGGATTTTTTTTTTTTTTTAGTGGCTTCTCTAAGGCAAGTGTCAATAAATATTTTCTATAAAGTGCCAAATAGTAAATATTTTAGAATCTGCAGGCCATAGGGTTTGTCACAACTACCCAACTTTGCCATTATAACACCAAATAGCCATAGACATGACTGAATGTGGCTGAATTACAGTGAAACTTTTTTGCCAAAGCAGGCAGTCAATAAAATACTTTGTCAATGGTGGGGGAAAAAAGGCTCAAACTAGATTTGGTCTACAGGTTGTAGTTTGCCAATCCATATTCTAGGGTTTACAATATACATCTTGAAGGTATTACAGTCTATCTTCAGATAGTATTTAATCATTCCAACTACTGTATAAGTATATGACAAGACCATATGCTATTTCCCTGTTCCTGTCCTTCATGCTACCATTGTCATGTACTTTATTTCTGTAGAAGATATAGGCACTACAATACATTGTTATTATTTTTGCTTTAAATAATTACCTTTAAAGAAATTTTTAAATGAGGGGAAAAATGTCTGTATATGTACCCACGTATTTACCCTTTCTGGCACTCTTCATTATTTCTGTGTAGATCCACTTTTCTACCTCATGTCATTTTCCTCCAGCCCTGAGGAACTGTCTTTAACACTAATTGAGGTACAGGTCTATTAGTCATTAATTCTGAAACTCTGGCATGTCTGAAAAAGTTTTTATTTTGACTTTAACTCTGAAAGACATTTTACTGAGTGAGAATCCTAGGTTGACATTTTCCCCCAGTACTTTAAAGATGTCTCTCTATTGTCTTGGCTTGCATAGCTGTTGACAAATAGTCTGAGACTTTTTTTCTCTGTTTTAAGGTTTTCTCCTTATCTTTGGTTTTTAACAATTTGATTACAATTATGATGTGCCTTGATGTGGCTTTCTTCATGTTTATTTTGCTCAGGCTTTGCTGAGCTTCTTGTGAGTTTAGTTTTTCATCACATTTGGAAAATCTGGAGCTGTTTCTTCAAATATTTTTTCTGTCTCTTCTTTCTCTCCTCTCCTTCTGAGACCCCAAATATACACGTGTTAGACCACTTGATATTCCCCCACAGGTCACAGAGGTGGTATTCATTTTCTTCTCAATCATTATTCTTCATGTTATTGCTATATATTCAAATTCCCTGATATTTTTCCTTCTCTAGTGTCTAAGCTGAGGTTAAGCTAATCCAGAGAATTTTTCATTTTGGATATATTTTTCATCTCTTAAAGTTCAATTTTTTAAATATTGTCCCATCTTTCCTTACTATAATCATGTATCCCTTTAAGTCCATAAATGTATGTATAATGGTAGTTTTTACAGTTTTGTGAAGTCCTTCTCTAATTCCATCACCTCTGTCATTTCAGGATCTGTTTCTACTGATGGAGTTTCCTCCTGGTTATGGGTTACATTCCTTCATATGTTCCGTGTCTGGATTTTGTTGTCTTCCTTTAAACAATGTTGAGTTGTCTTCTGGCAGGCAGTTCAGTTAGCATATCAGTTTCCTTTTCTTTTTTTCTGAAACAGAGTCTCACTCTGCCACCCAGGTTGGAGTGCAGTGGCACGATTTTGGCTCACTGCAACCTCTGCCTCCCAGGTTTAGGCAATTCTCCTGCCTCAGCCTCCCATGTAGCTGGGATTACAGGCACGCACCACCACACCCAGATAATTTTTGCATTTTTAGTAGAGATGGGGTTTCACCATGCTGGTCACGGCTGGTCTTGAACTCCTGACCTCAGGTGATCCACCCACCTCGGCCTCCCAAGGTGCTGGGATTACAGGCATGAGCCACCATGCCCGGCCTAGTTTGCTTCTTTTCAGACTTCTTTTCAAACATTGTAAGCAAGGGTTTCATGTAGTCTCTGTACTCTAGAGTAGCGATTGGCAAACTTTTTCTGTAAAGGGCAGTAAATATTTAAATATCTTAGGTTTTGTGGACCTAAACTACTCAAACTGAACTATGTAAACAAATGAGCGTGCCCCTGTTACAATAAAACTTTATTTATAAAAATAGGTGGCAGGCTAGATGGGCTAGGAGTTGGCCCATTGGCCACAGTTTGCCAGCCCCTGCTCTAGAACCAGTTTAGCACTACTACTAATGGCCCTGTAGGGTCTCTACTGACAGTCCAGGGTGTTCAATGAGGTCTTTCCACCCTAATTAGTCAGAATTTGAATGCCTTCTAGTCCTTTGTGAGCCCTGGTTATTATTCATTTTACAGCTCCCTGATCTTTCTCTTTTCCCTAGTAGTGGTCTTTCCTGGCCTCATGGACTCACAACTCCGTGTAGGTGTAGCTTAGCCCTTAACCAAAACTGAAGAGGACTCTAAGGCATATTTATGAAGCTCTTTCTCTAAATAGCTCCCGCCCTTCCCATATTCTGCCTCCCCAAACTCTCGTCTCTGTCTCCTTAACTCAGTAAGACCACCATGCTCCACTTGGTTCCCTGTCCTTGTGCTGTGCTGTAGTGTGAAAAATGTCTCCAGGCAGAAATCTGAGGTGATCATAGCATGGTGATGAAAGAAATGGGGCTAAGCATCTCCATTCCCAGCTGAACGAAAACTCCAGTGGCAGAAGAGGCACAGCCAGATTATCCCAGAACCAACATACCTGCAAGGCTCCCGCCTGCCATTCCTTGACAGAGTCCACCAAATACAGGAAAGTATGGCACATATCTGCCACCTATTCATTTTGGTGCACTTCTTTTGCAATGATGCCTTAAATGCCAATGTGCCGTGGGGGTTTTGCAAAAGCTAACTTGTTTCCCACAAGTCTAACTGTCCCATCGGGCAATCAGGATCTCATATTAACTTCCTAGGTTGAAAGGACATAGGAAGGCCCACAACCAATTCCACTCTCCCAATACCCAGCAGATTTCATTTCCAATGAAAAGGCAAAAGATTCATGATAAAAGGATAATCCACAAGAAAAATCACCTTGCTCAACTGTAAAAGGCAGTTCACTGAAGTCATGAAGATGAAAACAGAGAGGCTATTTAAAAACCTCTCTTTACAAAAACATAATTTTAGGAGCAACTCACTTTACAGCTAGCATAACTAAGACTGGGAAAAAGGATATATCTTATCTTCCTACATGGGTCTTTGGTCCAAAGACCCAGGATTCCTGTAACGTGGATTCATTTTTCTCTTCCTGGCAGCATTTCCAGGTGTGGAAGGACTAAAATAACACAGGCCACTATTTTTTATTTTAACATTCTCCTTTAACTAAAACTACTGATGTCTTCTTCCTGCAACAGGATTTTGGTGGAACACCTGCTTCTCTGCATTTTCTAGCTTATTTCATTTTATGCCAGATACATGACATTATCCAGACACTTGTTTCGTTATTTAAAATGGAATTGTAGTATGCCAGAGTTTCTCCCACAAGTCAGCAAAAAAAAAAAAAAAGAAGAAAGAAAATTAATAGCTTTGCTCAAGGGATGTTAAATGGCAGAGTACCTCACTGCTATGAAGGTTTTATTACTTTTTACTTTTTTTAACTTAACATTGGCACTAAGTATCAAAAGCTCTACTCACTTGACTCTAATCACCAACAGGATTGGTCTATTTCTGGAGATCCAAGACCCTGTTAGGTAAAGCCTCTCACATTAGGAGCTTACACTCCCATCTATAACATGTTACTAAAAAGGGGAGTAACAACGAGAGAATTTCAAACTAGTCTCTGCCCAGAGATTGACAGCAGCAGCATCAGCGTTAAAAGAACTCCTGAGAGGTTCTGGTGCAACAGCTGGCATAAAAGAGCAACAACATTCCCTAAAAAGACTGTTTTGTTACCGTTCCCCCCAACCTCCACCTCCCATTTTCCATTTTCCAAATCAACATTTCCCCAAAGTAAAAGGGACTTACCCTACTATTACTATAACAAAATCCAGTAAATTCCATCCATTCCTAACATAAGCATTAGGATGTAGCAATAATCCATACGCTATAATCTTCAAAAATGTCTCAACTGTAAAAATAATCAGGAAGGCATATTCTACTTTTTCCTGTGAAGAAAAACAAAGAAACATACCAAAAAAGTAGGGGCAGGGGAGGAAGAGGAGACAGAAAAAGGAAGAGAGATTAGAATCAACATCTTAGACATATAAGCATTTTATTATGAGAAATGGAACAATTATACTGCCCCTGGGCCAGGAAGGCATTTACATTCTAACACTGAATTTCTCATAAGCAACTACGTGTGCAACACTTCTCGTTCCAGGCTGCATGACTGCATTTTGCCACCTGCCCCAATGCGTGTGTGATGAGTCTGCTTAGGACATAACGGGCATGTTTGTTATTTGCACACATTTGCAAAACGCAGCATGCTCTCCTTCTGAGGTTGCCAAATCAGGCCCAGAAAAGCACAAGGGCACAACAAAGATTCCAATGGTGGCTTTGAACAGAAGAAATTCATCCTCCGGAAGAAATGAAGATGCATCTGTTTTGACCCTCTCTTCTTCTTGGGTTTATGTCTGAGTTCGAAGTCAGAGTCAGCTTTGTCACTGAGTAGCAAGGTGACCCTGAGCAAGTCCTTCCCCTCCTCTGGGCATAAGTTTCTGCATCCGCACAATAAGGGAAGTGAATTCAGGATGGCAAACACCCTGCCTGCTTATTGGCATGCCGCCTCTCCTGGCTGAACTTGTGACAGGTCACCATGCCCTTTCCCAGGAAACCTAGGCAGAGCCTCTGACCTTTTCTCTTGTATCCGCCCCAGCAGCCATGCCCATCTGACTGCCACAGACCTCACAGGTGCCGCTCATGGGCTAAATGACTCTTAGAACCTTTCCAGTTCCAACCCATGCAACTCCATGAGCTATGGAAAATATATCAATCAGCAAGTCTAAAAACTTTTGACTCTTTCCTCTTTTATAAATGTTTTCTTTATGCCGCTTCAGTTTCAATAGAAACATGGACCGACAGAGATGTGGGCAATTAACTTTACAAGAAGCATTCCCCGTATGAAGCTCTTTAAATAACAAAGTATCATCAGCAACTGTAACTTTTCAATATGAACTACAGAGTCCTACACTACTATGAGTGGGACCTGAAAAGTTACCAATACCTTAGAGAAACGGAGGTCATGAAATTCACTCATTAAAATGCCTAGTGCAAGAGATCAAAATAAATTAGGCTCAGGAAACACTTACATGAACACCACTTCTAAATGACAGGCACCGTACCAGGAGCCAGAAAAATGTCCCCACCATGGTACCTGTCATTTATTCTGTTGGTGTGGGGGAAGGTGTGAGGAGGGGGAAGTTTTGAATGTAGACACAGAGAATTTCTCAAGAGTCACAAAAGTAGTAACTGACGAGAGAGATCAGCCAACCCCTCCTTTTCACAACTGATTCCAGGGGGGGGGGAAGCACTTTGCTGTGTTATATGTTATCACTATTACAGACTTATTTTTATGCAATAGGCAAATGTGTATTTTTAAAGAAATTTTACATTTCTGAAGAGAACACTTTTTATTCAGAAACATTTTTAAAAACACGTAATTTAGGATGATTCCCATAAGCCTGACCCTTTGAGGAACTGTCACCTGTTAAATGTTTGCTTGCAGTATCCCCAGCACCCTTGTGCATTTAAATGGGAGGCTCGCCTGTGTCGCCCCTGGGCTCTGGCTGTCTGCTGCCAGAATGGCTGCCCCTCTGTCACCGGCCGTGCCAGGCAGAACTTCCCTTTGTCGTGCCATAGGTATCCTCCCTCTTGACCACCTGGGGGACCATGCAGCCATGGCCATGCATCCCAGCCCTTGCCCCCATTCTCCACTCTTCACTGGTCATATAACAGGGCTTCCTCTCAAGGACAGGGCTGTTGTGATTCCTATCATTTCTAAACACTTGCCCTCCAGAGCTCCCTTTGCTCCTCAGAACACCATTACAACAGTCTAGTGAACGAATTGTGTGTGTGTGTGTGTTTTGAGAGTTAGCCAGCATCAGTGTGTTTATAATTTAATTTAGAAAGCCTAGCTCATCTCCAGCCTCTATACTCATGCCCCCTCTAGACCTTCAGACCAGTCCTGTTCTCAGCCAGGCTCATTCCATGCCCCCGTGCCTACTTCCCCCATGCCCTTCATACAGCTACATGAGATGCTACGCTCAGAGCTACAAGGATGCCCTTCCTTGCTTACTGTCCAGATTCCCCATTGCCCCGTTCCCTGCCATATCCCCCAAGGGAGTGCTTGCTCGGGAGGCATGCGAGGCGTGGCTGTTGGAGGAATGATCGCACACTCATGCCACTGGTATTCTAAGCAGGCACCAGCGTTGCCACTGGATAGAGGGAAAGATACAGGAAGGCCTCAATGAAGCCATAACATTAACTCTGAAAGCTCAAAGAAAAAGGAACTCTGTTACTTTAACCAGAGGCAAAAATCCCTGAAAATGCCAACCCACTGTGCTCACATCAGACCCTGACCACCAAATGCAGACTGTCAATATGTTTGAGACTTAAGAGTTCTAAGGGAACCAGAGAAGCTAAAAACAGCACACTGATTTTACAATTCATCCCTTTTTATCCTTGCTGCTTTATTTACTAGGCCAGACAGAAAAAAAAAAGCTTTTGCTGCCATCAATATTCATAGCAGTTACATCCCTACGTCAAGACAGCACACTACACTTCAGAGCAGAAAAGCAAAGCAGAGAACAGGCAGTGCACCTCCCAAACAGAGCTGGTTTACCTCTTTCACTTTTATTTAGAAGTAATTTTGCCACAATAACACAAGGGCCATTAGTATAAATGAATCGTTAAACGTTCTTCTTCCTTCTCCTTTGCCCTCTCCCTGCTTTTTAAATAATTTGGTTTCTCTTTCCAAAATCCTTAGTGAATTATTTGATGGGATTCTTTATAAGAAATACAAACTTCCTTTAATACAATTCTTTATTACAGAGATTCTACCATGATGCCAACTGAACAATCGCAGCCTGGAGAGCAGGCAGACCAGTTTATCTAGAAGCCAGTGTCATCCTGGTCCTCAATCCTGCCACTAAAAAGGAATCCTATGAAACAGGTATACCTCCACATTCAACAAACGAAGTATTATTTTTAAATATTGCAAAACGTCGTTCAGGAGAAGTGGGATAATTACTTGCTTTACAAGAGGATTGTTCATTTGAGAAAAGAATGTTGAATTAACAATTTGAAAAGGAAGCCAGCAAGAAAGACAGGTTCCTAACCAGGCAAGGTGGGACTGTGGGCCCAGCCAAAGCAGCTGGGTGAGAGGTAACACACAGAACACACTGAGGTCTGTGGCCACGATGGATGGAAGCACAGAGGAAGAAAGACTGGGATGGCGGAAGAAGGGGCCAGCAGGAACCCTCTAGAACCAGACATGAAATGAGGCATCCCTGGTATAAAAGGCCTGAGCAGGAGCTGTACCTTAACAGCCCTTCCCCAGGTAAACGAAAAGAGTAAATGATTCCTGCGTCTCATCCCCTCCGTGTGCCAGGCAGAGTCACGCCTGGGGCACTCAGTCACCCACCAGCAGAGATTTCTTCTCCCTGGCAGGAGATCCTGAGTGGGCAGGACCAGTCAAACCTTCCTTTAGAAAACAATGTCCAGAAACTACCCTATACATGGACAGAAGTCCCCCCCACCCCACCAACCCCAGCCAAAACTCAAGCCACTAGAGAAACAAAGGCTCAATTCTAATTCTAAAACCTGATGTATCTTCTTCAAACAGTGAAATTTCACCAACAGGACAGGCTCTAAACCAATAGTCTCTAAACTAGTTAATAATCTCCAAACCAGTTAATGCTATACAGAATCTTGAGAAACAGAAACTCAACTAGCAAGAGGTGGGAGATGCCAGAATCCTTCATTAGACTTGGTACTCTCCTATTTCAAGAATCCTCTTATTAGCGCTGTGGTATGAATGCCTGTCTATCAGTCTATCTGTCCATCCCTGAGCACCTGCATCCTCCTCAGCAAAGCCAGAACCCTGTCCTCACAGAGCTCCCAAGCTGCCGTCAAAAGGTGAACGGAGGCTTGATGCAGCCAGGTAAGAGTCACTTCTCGGTTTTGCTCTTCCGCCCACGTGGCCCAAGGCTTTGGGAAGGCTTTCTGGCTTACACTCTACCAGAAGTCCCCGTCTCCCACTGACACCTTCCATCCCTTCTGTGCCCTGCAGTCCTGGATTCTCTATTGAAAGGGGCCCTCTCTGTCTTTAACTGTAGCATCAGACATATGTAAGGTACTCATAAGTGCTACTAGAAAGCAGACAAGAAAAAAAATGGAAGGAATAAAGCTACAGATCTAGACATGTAGGGGCTATTACAGCATGAGGTTTTATGATCCTAGCATATGTATTAAAAAAACACACACAGGATACGTATGATACTAAGTTACCATAAACCCTTTTTAGAACAAGCCTGAGATTCAAACTGCTGAGACAACAACTGATCTCAGCATCTCACCTGGCCTCCCCTGCTATCCCAACCTGCAGCTCCTTGGTTAAGGACCTCACCCTTTCATCCTTGCCTAGATTCCTCTTCCTTTAACTTTCCCACCTCTCCTCTGTCAGAGTGCTTCACTCCAAGTCGTGGGCCAACCTGCTCCCTCCCACACATGCCAGCCGCCTTCCCACCTCCACGTCTTTGCCCTCCCTGCTTTACCCACCGAGAGTGCCTGCCCCATGGACATGAACTTCCCTCTTCAGATGAATAAGCATAGAGCTCTGTGATACAGGGCCAAAAACACACCCAGTGGGGTTGAATGCAAGGAACACAGGGCCTGGAGCCATATATCTGATTTCTGCTAGTCCTGGCTCAGCCACTGATTCATGCTGTGGCCCTGGGCCACGGTGGAACCATTCCACATCCTGTTCCCTTCTTTCTGAAAAAGTCTCCCCATCCCTCTTTCTCATTAGACTAGGCTCTGCTTGCCCTTCAAGGCTCAGCTTAAATGACATTTCCTCAGCAAAACCTTTACTGACCTCCCAGACAAAATTAGAGCCTGCTGTTACATGCTGTCAAAGCCCATTATACTTCTTCACAGCCCTAATTCACAATAGAAATTTAAATTTTAAAAAATTACCTCTTTAACAGAAAGCCAAGAAATAAATCCAGGCATTTATGGTCAACTGATCTTTGACAGAGGTGCCAAGAACACAGAGTGGGGAAAGGACAGTCTCTTCAATAACCAGTATGGTAAAACTGGACATCCATATGCAGAGGAATGAAATCAGACCCTTATCTCACCCCATATACAAAAATCAGCTCAAAATAGATCAAAGACTTAAACATTAAGACCTAAAACAGTGAAAGTACTACAGAAAAACACAGAGTAAAAGCTTCTTGACATTAGGGCAAAGATTTTTCAGATATGAGTCTGTAGGCACAGGCAACATAAGCAAAAATAAACAAATGGGACTGCATCGAACTAAAATGCTTACACACGACAAAGGGAAAACCCTCAGAATAAAGAGACAACCTATGAAATGGGAGAAAAGATTTTTAAACCATTCATCTGATAAAGGGTTAATATCAAAAATAGATAAGGAACTCAAACAACTCAGTAGAAAGAAAACAACCTGATTTTAAAACAGGCAAAGGGCCTGAAAGGACATTTCTCAAAAGACACACGAATAGCCAACGGATACATGAAAAACTGCTCACCATCACTAATCATCAAGGAAATATAAATGAAAACCACAATGAGCCATCACCTCACATCCGTCAGAATGGCTATTGTCAAAAAGACAAGTGATAAGTGTTGGCAAAGATATGAAGAAGAGGGAAGCTTTGTACACTGTTGATAGGAGTGTAAATTAGTACTGCCACTATGGAAAAGAGTTATAGAAGGTCCTCAAAAAATTAAGAGTGGAATTACCATATAATGCAGTGATTCCACTTCTGGGAATGTATATACAAAGGAAATGAAATCAGTATGTCAAAGAACTGTCTGCCACGCCCATGTTCTTCGTAACATTATTCACAATAGCTAAGACATGGAATTAACCTCCATATTCATCAATGGATGAATGGGTAAAGAAAATGTGTTACAGATACACGATGAAATACTATTCAGCCTTTAAAAGGAAGGAGATCTTGTCATTCGCAATAACCTGGGTGAACCTAGAGGACACGACACTAAGCTAAATAAGCCAGGCACGGAAAGGCAAATACTGCATGATCTCACTTATACGAGGAGTCTTAAAAAACTGAACTCACAGCAGCAGAGAGAAGAACAATGATTTCCAGAGCTGGGGGTCAGGGAGATTGGGGAGATGCTCATCAACATATACAAAATTTCAAAGTATACAAAAGTTAGAAAGAGTAAGTTCAGGAGATCTACTGTACAACATAGTGGCTACAGTTACAACAATGTATTGCATACTTGAAAATTGCTAAGACTATATTTTAAATTTTCTCGCCACAAAAAATAAGCATGTGAGGTAACAGATATGTTAATGAGTTTAATTTAGCCATTCCGCAGTGGATGCATATATCAAAACATCATGTTGTACACCCTAATTATGTAGCTATTTGTCAATTTTTTAAAATTACCTCTTTAATATTTGTCTCCCCCAATAAATTATCATTGCTTTAAAGCCAGAGATCATTTCTATTTCATGCATCATTGCATTCCCAAGGCCTGTCACAAAAATAGATATTCAGCACTTATAAATGAATAAATAAATGGGCAAAATGAGAGGTTTGGACCAACTATTATTCAATGTCCCTTCCCACTAAGAAGTTCTATGATACCAGGGCCCCCCGGTTTTGCTCTGTTCCAGGAAAACGTCCATGAGTGCATGTCAGGGAAAGGCTCAGCACAGCCACCTGCTCCCTCATCATGGCCCTCCCTGCTCCAGGCAGGGTGTTCCATCCAGAAGAGGAGCCCGCACAAAGGCAAGCTGTTCAGGGCGGTCCACGTGGCTGGAGCACAAGGTATGAGGACAGGTGGGAAGGGGAGGGAGAGGCCACAGGGACACAGTGGAGGGCAGACACAAAGGGCCCCAGGTGCCACGGTATGGGGTTTGGTCTCCGTTTCTCATGTGTGAAATGAACAGACTAAATCAGATGATCTCTTCCAACTGGAAAACAACAATTGTCTGTGACCTGGTGAGCAAAGTCTCCAAGCACAGGCTTCACAGGGAGGCCCTGTGAGGGCCCAGAGACCCCAGGTAAGAGCTGGCCAAGCAAGAGCAGCAAGAACCGAGAGCAATGGCTTTTTCAAGTGGCTGGGTCACTTGAGGCCATTGTGCACGTTCAGGCTGGGCTTGCTGAGACACCCTCCCACTCACGACCCTACACGCTTCAGGAGGTGACCCAGGGGAGCCGCAGTGCTATCACACAACTTCCACAAGCTGATTCAACCTCTCGTAAAACTTTGGTAGGTAAACCACAGGAGGCTGGTGGGCAGGCAGGCCTTGACTCAGACACGCTTGGCTGTAAATAGAGCTCATTTTTTCCCCTGCAGGTATTAATGAAGTATGCACTTAGAGGAACTCCGATGGGTACGTTAGCACCACATTTACATGAAGAAACTGGCTACAATAGTCAGTTTGCCTTCATCTCTCTTCACCTTTGGTTTAAAAGTACAAATTTTATGTGACATTTGTGTCCCCTGAGTCTAATGCTAGTCTCGACAGCTGTGATGCCCTGTTTGAGACATTTAGCCCTCCTGATCCCCAGTTCTTTCATCCACAAAACAGGGACAATCATGCTTGCTTTGCCTTGCCCAGCAGTGTTATGGTAAAAGCCAGATTAAGTAACAAGTTGGGTAGAGCTGTGCAAACTATAAAGCACCTCACAATGGAAGGCTCGCCCTGACCGAGGACAGGCGAGACAGCTCCCCAGCCTGTGGGAAGTGTGAATATACTTCTCCCTGTGGATGCACACTCTCTGAAGAGGTTTCTCCCGAGATCCCACAACAGTTCAGTGACCCCACAATCACCCAGATGGGGCAAGGCCCCTGCCCAAGACGCTGTCTAGAATGCCCAGGGATGACAAATGGAGGTGGCCAGCAGGGTGACCTGGTGGACCACTCTATGGAGCCCAGCTTCAAGGACACGCAGTCTGTGGAAAGAGGGCAGCAGCATGTCTAGGGCGGCAGAGGCCGGCAGGGAGCTCTTCTCCTCACGGGCACAGCAAAAGCAGCTTCTGCTTTGCTGCCAAGATTACAACAGCTAGCCTGGATGGGGCGGTAACAAGGGCCTTGCCACCCAGCAAAACTCCAAGGGTAACAGCACCCTGACCTTCCCCCAGGAACTGCTCCATTCCTGCTCTCATCCCAGGGGCAATAAGAGTTGGCGTGCAGCCAAGGTTATCAGTTCGGGGCTAGGCATATGCTCCAACCCACACCAACCAGGTCCAAAGAGAGCGAGTCTGGGGGTTTTCCCTGCAGTAACTAGGTAAGAAGTTCTTTCGTTGGCAGGATTCAGCCCTGAGAGGCCACAAGCCTAGATTGCCAGGGGTACATAGGGATGAAGAGCTAACACCCACCAAGGAAAGCCAAGCCAAAAGATGAGGAGAAAGTGTGCCAGCCAGCCAGCCAGCCAGCGAAACTCAGAAGCACGCACCTGGCCCCGAGGCCACAGTATGCATCCCTGGATCAAGTTGGGCCTGAAGTCAAAAATTCCCTTCCCTTCCCTCCCCATTTGGGCTTTTCAGTTATAAAAGTCACCAAATTAAGCCAGTTTGGGTTCAGTTTTTGTCACCTGCAAATGAAGGAGTCCTAACTAAATATTAATACAATGGGCTGTAGGATCACTCCACATCTCTACAATGCTGAGGTATCTGAGAGACAGAATCTTCAGTAGCTCCTCATTTCTCAAGAGACAACATCTCCAAGGACTCCCTCTGACCCACAGGCTCAGCGGCGCTTCCCTATACACAGGGTCTCCGAGCCCTGTAAGTCACTGCCTCCGGGAATTCATCTAGGCTCAGCTTTCCAAATTCCCTCCTTCAGTCTTGTCCGTTCTCTGGTGCCATCTTCAATTTCAACTGGTTTCCTGTGCTGTGCACACTCTTGTAAACTTGACGCTTCAGACTTGCCTTGCTTCCCATCCTGCACATCCCAGGGACATGGACTCTGAGCTCCCTTGGCAGAGGGTACATTCTATGCTTGGCAGCCTCCCACGTCTGCACCCAGCTTCACCTCTAAGGCACAGCCCACCTTCCACCCCATCTCACCTGGCAGTTCAGGGACCCTATTTCAGTTTCATTCAATACCACTCAGTGGGTATCTGCTCCATACCAGGCATGATCGTGAGCACCGGGGATTCAAAGATGGCTAAAACACTGTTCATGTCCTCAAGGAGGATGACAGATAATACATAAACATTTCAGGACAGCAGACAAGAATCCAAGCTCAAGCAGAGTACTAGGAGTCTCCTCTGAGGTGGAGAAGATGGAGCAGCTAATTGTGTCCGGAGCATTTGGGAAGGCTTCTTGAGAAGCACAGGGCTGCATCACATCTAAATTCCTCCATCTGGCATCCCCGAGGACCTCTGCAATCTGTCTACACTCAAACTACCAACAACCAACTGACGTCTGTCATGGCTCCAGCAAGGACAGCGCCCCTGCCCTGCCTAATACTCCTTCCTCTTCCACGTGCCTCCAGTCCCTCAGCTCCCACAGCCTCCCACATAGCTGCATACTCACTGGAAGGTATTGTCTTCACGTCTGCTCTTCTCCAAGACAGAAAGCACTTCTGTTTGCCTAAATCCCGCTTCACCCTTTAAGGGAAGACTAAGGAGTTTCATTTCGTCTGAGCATCATTTCCCCCCAGCTTTTGAAAGCCTAATGTACTCAGGATGAACCAATGACCATCACATGCGTGCTGCTTCTGCTCCCCATCCCCTCACCATAGCAGACCTTCCCACTGGTCATCAGACAGCACTCTCTCCCTCCTGGCACCCTGAGGCAGTGTCACATGTTGCGCCAGTCAGGCATCACCCACTGGGTGGAGTTGGCATCCAAGTTGAAACTGTTTGCCATCCAGAGCTAAAAATTGTATCACATATTTTGACATGTAATCATGAAAGTAAATCATATCAACAAACAATTGAACGCCAACCAACTAAGTGGAGGTGGAGGGTACAAGAGCAGAGAAGGGTTGGGAAGGTGAACCTATTGAGACATTGTCGTGTATCATTTGCAGTTTGTCAGTGCCTTGAGGACAAAAACCACTCCATCTGCCTCTGCAGAACCCCCTCACAGGACCAAAGCAGAGAACTGGGTACTTCACCTCACTAGATTCCAAAAGGAAAACAGCACCATGCTCTCAGGCTACATTTCTCAGCACCTGGGCCGGCAGTCTTGTCTTAGTTGTCACACTCAGGCCAGAATCCCATTCACCCCATCCTAGTTGGCACTGCAGAGTTATGCTTTCTTTCTAAACCATGTCAGGCCTTTGCATCCCATCCCAATGGCTCAGGTAAAATTGGATGTCAATGTGAATATGCCCTACACGGGCTGATCAAAGTCATGCACTGTCTCCCTGGGAATCTATGGAGTTCAGGTCAACCCTCCAATATGTCTACCTCCTTTGTCAAAAAGTAAGAAATGATGGCTGGGCACATTGGCTCACACCTGTAATTTCAGCACTTTGGGAGGCCGAGGCAGACGGATCACCTGAGGTCAGGAGTTCAAGACCAGCCTGGCCAACATGGTGAAACCTATCTCTACTAAAAATACAAAAATTAGCTGAGCATGGTGGCACAAGCCTGTAATCCCAGTTATTCAGGAGGCTGAGGCATGAGAATTGTTTGAACCCACGAGGCAGAGGTTGCAGTTAGCTGAGATCGCACCACTGCACTCCAGCCTGGGCAACAGAGCGAGACTTTGTGTCAAGAAAAAAAAAATAATAATAATAATAATAAAGTAAGAAATAAGTGAACATTTCAAAATGGTAGGAACTGGTAAGTTTAAAACTGAACATTTTCATTTTTACAAGAAAGCAGTCATTCCTTTTCTCTGTTAACAGAGATAAAGAAAAGCTTTTCAAATCTGTATACGGTTAATTTGATTGACGTCTGAGTTAAAAATGAAACCTCGGCCGGGCATGGTGGCTTACACCTGTAATGCCAGCACTTTAGGAGGCCGAGGTGGGTGGATCACGAGGTCAGGAGATCGAGATCATCCTGGCTAACATGGTGAAATCCCATCTCTACTAAAAACACAAAAAATTAGCTGGGCGTGGTGGCAGGCGCCTGTAGTCCCAGCTACTCGGGAGGCTGAGGCAGGAGAATCACTTGAACCCAGGAGGCGGAAGCTGCAGTGAGCCAAGAGTGCACTACTGCGCTCCAGCCTGGGTGACAGAGCGAGACTCCATCTCCAAAAAAAAAAAAAAAAAAGAGAGAAATCTCATTTCCCTGTTGCTCAGTCACATTCCTGTAAACACACTACTTGCCTGCCTGGACACAGTTATCACTTTCCAACCTCTGATCTCAGCGATTTCCCATGCTGCAGAGTAAGACAGGCAGAGAATCTGTGTATTTTTAGTAGAGATAGGGTTTCACCATGTTGGTCAGGCTGGTCTTGAACTGTAGCCTAGGCAACACAGCGAGATTCCGTCTCAAAAAAAAAAAAAAAAAAAAGGCAGAGAAGGGGTTATTTACATTTCACAGATGAGGTTCACAGGCACTGAGTTATTTTTGCTACAGTCAACATGAACAATAAAAACAGCAATTGTGCCCTCTGGTTTGAAGAGACCTGGCTCCACCCACCTGGTGGGGAAAACTACATCTCCACCCTGGTCCCGTGCCTGCCAGCTCTCACCTGGGCTCCTCTGTTGTCCCAGTCCAAGTCACATCTAAGTATGACCTCAGCTGCTCAAAGGACTGTTGAGAAAGTCAAGTCATGCAGCCAACACTTAGCAAACTGAGGACCCACCGGGGAGGTGGAGCCACTCTGCCCAGTCCCAGCTGCTGGGAGTGTATCTGTCCCAGTGGGTGGTGCAGCTGAGCTCCTTCCTAGAGGTGGCCAGCATGCTAGGAAGCACCTTCACCTTGGACAGTGGGCTCAGGTTCTGGCTCTGCCACTTATCAGCTATGTAAACTTGGGCAGGTGACTTTACCCCTCCTCACTGCAGCTTCTTCATCATAAAATGAGAATACAGACACCAGAAGCTACCCAGGTTTGTTGGTAAGTGCAAATCAGGCAGCCTATGTAAACAAGAGCCAGTGTCTACGTGTGGCAAACCCATGGCAAGCTCTTATGGAACATTGGCTATTACCGCTGTGTGTAGTCTACGTAACCCTCGCTGCACTGCCCCAGCCGCCACCCAGGAACAGCACAGTGCCCAGTGCAGAGTAACCGCTAAATACTAAGTTAGTACACTCACAATGTACCTAACTCACTGATGCCCCTGAAGGAGGTGCACAGTTCTTCCTGGAGGAGGCCCTGCCCTGGCTTAGGGCTGGCGCTGCTATGAGGGAGACAGCTGCCCCAGCGAAAGCTGCTCTTTTACACCTTCCGGGACTGTCCAGGAAAAGACTGTTTGCTACAGACAGAACAGTCAGGAGGTGAAAGAGGGTCCAGATCCCCAGGCCCCATCTTACCCCAACTCCCTTCACTGCGAAGGCAAAGAATGCCTGTGGGTCAGTGGAGACCAGGCAGCGTTCACGTCATCACGAAAACTGCTCTTTGGTACAAATGTCTCCAGTGTATGGACACCATTTTCCCACTGAGTATGTCGACACCATAGAAACACAGATCATGTCTTTCTAAGTAAATATATGAATAGAAGCTTTAAAATACTTTAAGTGTAGAGTCCATAATTAAGACACAGTGTTTGAGATATTTACACAGAAGATTAATAACTCCATGTGCATAATTCATCATTGCTTTAGTATTACAAAATAATATTAAGTTAATTAAGAGACATTGGGAGGCTGAAAAACCAGGCACAACTGAGTCTCGGGAGACCCACACTGAGCTGAGGAGCATCTAAGAAACCAATGTCACTTGCACTGACCTGGTCTTGCCGGTCCAAGGTCACTCTCATCCATCATTTGTCACCTCCCGGAGGCTAAAGAGAGGGCTCTGTCACCATCTCCCAAGTTCAGAATCCACACAGGCCTTTCCACAAGCAATTCCACTCCCAGGGAAGTTGGTGGCTCCAAGAGGAGTTACTAGGGGATTATATTTAGTTAGGTGGCGAGGGCTAGTTAATTATCTCTACTCTTCTTTGGAAACTAAATTTTATTTTTTTTATTGTTTTCCTTGCTCCAAGAAAAACTTACAGCAGCAAGAATTTAAAATTCAAAGTAGGTGAGAAAGGGAACATTACATGGCTATTGAAAAGGAGAAGGCAGATCAACATGTGAGGGTAGGAAAGAGTGCGTATGATCTTATTATTCCAGATTATTACAGTGTGTAATACGAATACTGCAGTGGTATGAACATCACGAGCCCCCGGAATCTGAAAAGATGATGACCTTTTCATAAGCCAGTCTGCAGGGCAAGCACCCAGAAGCAAAGAGGCTTGTCTCAGAGAAAAAGATCCTTGGGACTTTCCAACTCGACTTTTAGGTAGCTCTGATTTGTGTGAGCTTTCCCCATTGAGCATCTTTTACTTTAAAATCAGCTGAAACTTTAAATATTTAGGACAGAAGAATAAAGTAAAATGAAAAAAAAGAGCAAGGAAAATAAAATAGAAATAAGACCATTATAAAGATGTATCCTATGAAGGCATGTCTTTATTAATAAGTCTGAGATTTTTGATAGTTAATATAAAAGAAGGAAATCACATCAGTGACACAAGTCACCTCAACCATTGAATGAAACTGTTTTTCAGCACAGAACAAAATATTTCTCCAGAGGATTTGCATAGAGAAAAGAATCATTGACAATAGGTATTAAGCATCAATTAAAGGAAGAATAACATGGAATTCCTGTCTTCATGAAATGCATACTGTAATGGAGGAGAGAGGATTGTTTAAATAAAATACATACGAAATTAATTCAGTGCTTTGTATCCGGCAATTTTTGAAAAATGAAATAAAATTATATGGAAAATATCAAACTGCACAGAAAGTATCAGAATGTAAGAGTATATAGTTTTCAGCCAGGCACAGTGGCTCATACCTGTAATCCCAGCACTTTGCTGGGCCAAGGCAGGCGGATTGCTTAAGGTCAGGAGTTTGAGACCAGCTTGACCAACATGGTGAAACCCCATCTCTACTAAGAATACAAAAAATTAGCCCGGCGTGGTGGTGCATGAGCCGAGATTGCGCCATTGCACTCCACCCTGGGTGATAGAGCAAGACTCCATCTCAAAAAACAAATAAATCGTATATATTTTTCAAACATGTTTCAGATGACATTTATGTGTGCTTGGGAGTTACAATGTATTTATTACTGCTCACTAAGATAAAAAAAAAAAGTTGAAAAACACAACTCTAGAAGTCAATAATCTTCAGCCACCCCACACCAGTTGTGATAAATAGTAACTCCTGTTCTCATGCTCACTCATATACACTCTCTCCCTCCACCACATACACATCCACAAAAACCCTTACGTTAAAAAGGTATTTAAAGAGCCTCTAACTGTATGCAGAGTCAAACACCCAAGAAGCAAACCCAATGGTCAGAAAGAACTACCCCAGGAAGTGATGGGGATGGAGGTGAATTTCCGGTGGTCAGTTTCCAGAGCAAGAACAGTCTCTCCAGGTAAGGAAACGGAGACTCAGGCAGGGTTGGGCAGCGAGTTTCCTGCCTGTCCTAAGGAATCAAATGGGGTTATTCTGGGAGGCAGTGATCTCTAGGATTATCTGGAGAAGAAGAGAGGAGAATGGGTGGAACCAGGTTGCAAGTTTATATGGGAGGGAAGAATGCCTGTTCTTGCAATGGGGCATGGACAGCAGAAGGCAGGACGGAGTAGGAAAAAGCACCAAACTGAAGCCTATGACTCACAAATCCCACAGTGCCCAAACCAGAAGGCACTCCAGAGATCCAACAGCACAGTCTTCCAGGAGCTGGAGAGGCTGAAACCCAGATAGAGAAAGGGCAGCCCCTGCATTTGGAGCACCTGAAGGTAGAAAAAAGCCTCAAACACCTGGGAGCTGGACAGAGAAAAAAGGGAAGATGCCCAGCAAACTGTATGTAACTCACAACCCGCCCATCTTCCCTGATCCCCTCCAAATCCAGATGGGAAATGGCTCATTAAGAAACAATACAAAATACCTGACTGGGACAGGAAAATGACAACCCACCCCCTAGCCTCCCCTCCCCACTCTAAGCCTGGGGCATCAGGTCAGACAGAAGAGAAGCAGGACAGGGCAGCACGAGGAATGTGAAGTCTGGGCCATGGGTACCCACCCGAGACTACAGTCTGTAGGCCCAGAAGGGTCCACAGAAACTGGGCATCACGTATGTCCTCTGGCAGGCATGGCAGCTGCTTGCAGTCAGGTGCACACACACCTCTTAGCTAAGAACAGGGCTGTCAGACACCTGTAACTCACAAGGTGAAATCGGGGGAGGGTTCCTTCTCTAGCTTCTTTGTGGCAAAGGTGGTCAATATAGAAGAAAAGCCCTCTGATGCCTGAACAGGGTCTATGGAGCCCGAGGCTGTAATTTTTAATGTTATGTTTTGGTATCCTCATCCACTAAATGAGATGAATTCTTCCCTCAGCCTTCTTGAGACAGTGAAGAGCCCTCCCAAAACAAAAATCTTCTAAGGAAGCCCAAGACTGCCTGCCCTCCAGGCAGCCATGAGGATGGTGAAGAGGAGTCCAATTCCTGATTCTGCTCTTTTCCATCCGTGTGGCCCTAGGTAAAGCACTGAAAGTCTCCAAGCAGCGGTCTCCTCATCCTCTCAATGGTCACAACAGCACCAACTTTCTGGAACTGAGGATCGATACTGATGGTGGGAAATGCCTGGCACATGGTTTGCACTCAGCGCCTGCTGTCACCGTGGTGGTTGTGTTGTGAATGTGGTGGTTGTGTTGTGAACGTTACACAGAAGGGTCTCCACCAGTCTTGCACGGGGGTACCTCTTTAAAACTAAGGGCTGGAGGATTCTAGGAAGTTGAGACATCCTACTCAGCTTCACTTCACATTCCCACAATGCTAAGGACCAAGGGGACATATTAGCAAGCACACACACACACCCATTCATACCCTGTTACAAGAAAGAGTATTGAAGACTCGGAAAACACCAGCAAAATCACATACATAAACAAGTACCTTGAAATCACAACCATGGAGGTCCTGTTGGTCAGCTGAAAGCTGAAAACCACATTTGTCCTGTTAATTCAGGCATAGGTAGATGCTTTTTTAATGATTTCATAACTATTGAGAACAATCATCATTTTAAGAATGATTCATTTAATAAAAATAATGCCTTTTAATAAAAGGCAACAAGCTTGATCACAATTGCCTCAATTCAAAATTCATTAACACTCTGTAACCAACTGAAATCATTACATTTGAGCTCTATACTTCATAAACGTATCTTCTAAGAGAATTGTCAAGCCACTTGATTTCTGCAGTCTGTATTTTAAAGCTGCCTTTATATGTCAATATAGTTCACTGTCCACAGTCACTCCCTATAAATGGAGGCACACTCATATCACCTTGAGACATCTGAACATGAAGGGCCACGAAAGCTTAACCAGCTAAATAGACGCTATTTTCTAAATGTCTAGGTTTATTATTTATAAAACATCCTAGTGAGACAAAATGGAGCAAACAAATATAGGTTTTTCTTTAATTACAGTAATGTTGGTGAATCAGATCTCAAATGTCTGGAAATTACTACTTTCTACAACTTGTGATTCTGCTCAAATGCCAAACTTAAAAAACCCAAATCCAGAACAAATAGCTTAACTGTACCATCCAGTCTCACACTTTTTACAACCCAGACATATCAGGGTACAGATATGGGACAGGATTACCCCTGATTACCAGTAAAGGGCAAATAGGTGGGTTCTGAAAAGCACCTCTGTGGAGCCGACACTATACTAGTTTGCTATTAACTTTTTAAAAACCGGACATCCAGAAAATCAGGAGGAGGCAAGCTGCAATCGAGCTGGATGACTTCCTGGCTACCAGTTTGCCCTGAGCTAGAGAGCACAGTGAATATGGAGCCAAGCAGTTGGAGTTCAAAATCCCCACTTGGTCTAGCTACATAACCTCGGGCAAGCACTTTGCTCTTCTCTAACTCAGCTTTTGTGTTTTGTTTTTTTAAGACAGGGTCTCTGTCGCCCAGGGTGGAGTGTAATGGTGCACTCTTAGCTCACTGCAACCTCCGCCTCCCGAGTTCAAGCAATTCTCCAGCCTCAGTCTCCTGAGTAGCCGGGACCATAGGTACCTGCCACCACACAGGCTGTTTTTTTCTTTTTTTAAGAGATAGGGTTACGCCATGTTGCCTAGGCTGGTCTTGAACTCCTGAGCTCAAAGCAATCTGCCTGCCTCAGCCTCCCAAAGTGCTGGGATCACAGGCATGAGCCACCACACCCAGCCCCTGCCTTGGCTTTCTAATCAGTGAAAGCACTGTTAAAAGGAGTACATGAGATAATGTGCAATGCTCAGCACATACTGTGCACACAATAGTTGTTATTACACAGGAATATCTCATTTTGTTGCACTTCACACTTTGTTGAGCTTCACAGACAATGCATTTTTTTTTTGTAAATTGAACATCTGTGGCAATGCTGCATCAAGCAGGTCTATTGGTGCCATTTTTCCAGCAGTAAGTGTTCACTTTGTGTCTCCGTGTCACATTTTGGTAATTCTTGTGATATTTCAAACTGTTTCATTGTTATCATATCTGGTATGGTGATCTATGATCACTTATCCTCGACATTACTATTGTAATTATGTGGAGACACCACAAACTGTGCCCATAGAAGACTGTGAACAAAACTGATAAATGTGTGTGTTCTGACTGCTCCACCAATCAGCTGTTCCCCATCTCTCTCTCTCTCTCTGTCCTTGGGCTTCCATATTCCCTGAGACACAATAACATTGAAATTAGACCAATTAATAACGCTACAACAGCCTCTCAGTATCAAGTGAAAGGAAGAGTCGTATATCTCACTTTTAAATCACAAACTAGAAATGATTAAGCTTAGTGAGGGAGGCATGTTCAAAGCAGAGACAGGCCGAAAGCCAGGCCTTTCATACCAAACCATTAGCCAAGTTGTAAATGCAAAGCAAAAGTTCTTGAAGGAAATTAGAAGCGTTACTCGAATGAACATATGATAAGAAAGTGAAACACTCTTATTGCTGATACAGAAAATGTTTTAAGGGTCTGGACAGAAGATCAAACCAGCCCATTCCCTGTGCCAAAGTCTAATCCAGAGCAAGGCCCTAACTCTCTTAAATTCTACAAAAGCTGAAGATGCTGCAGAAGGAAAGTTGGAAGCTAGCAGAGCTTGGTTCATAAGTTGTAAGAAAAGCAGCCATCTCTGTAACATAAAAGTGCAAGGTGAAGCAGCAAGTGCTGATGAGGACGCTGTAGCAGGTCCTCCAGAAGACCTAAGGTCACTGATGAAGTGGGTAACACTAAACAGATTTTCATGTAGACAAAACAGCCTTCTATTGGAAGGAGATGCCACTGAGGATTTTTCTAGCTAGAGCGGGGAATGCCTGGCTTCAAAGCTTCAAAGGACAGGCTGACTCTCCTGTTAGAGGATAAAGCAGCTGGCGACTAAGTTGAAGCCAATGCTCCTTTATCATTCTGAGAATCCCAGGGCCCTTAAGAATGATGCTAAATCTACTCCGTGCTCTATAAATGGACAACAAAGCCTGAGTGACAGCACATCTGTTTATAGCATAGCTGACTGAATATTTCAAGCCCGCTGTTGAGATCTACTGCTCAGAAAAAAGCTCCTTTCAAAATATTACTGCTCACTAACAATGCACCTGAACTGATGGAGATGCAAAAGGAGATGATTGTTTTCATGCCTGCTAATACAATATCCATTCTGCAACCCATGGATCAAAGAGTAATTTTGACTCTGAAAAGCCTTGTGATTTAAGAAAGACATTTCATAAGGCTCCAGCTGCCATAGACAGCAATTCTTCTTATAGATCTGGGCAAAGTAAATTGAAAACCTCTGGGAGGAATTCACCATTCTAGATGTCATTAAGAACATTTGTGATTCATTAAAGAAAGTCAACATTTCAACATTAACAGAAGTTTGGAAGAAGTTGATTCCAACCCTCATGGATGACTTTGAGGGGTTCAATAACTTCAGTAGAGGAAGGAACTGTAGACATGGTGGAAATAGCAAAGAATAAATATTAGAAGTGAAGACTGAAGGTGGAACTGAATTGCTGCAATCTCAAGATAAAACTGGAATGAATGAGGGGTTGCTTCTTATGGATGAGCAAAGAAAGTGGTTTCCTGATATGGAATCTACTCCTGGTGAACACTGGTGAAATGAAACAGAGGGTTTAGAATATTACATAAACGTAGTTGATAAAGCAGTGGCAGGGTTTGAGAGGATTGACTCCAATTTTGAGAGAAGTTCTACTGTGGGTAAAATGCGGTCAAACAGCATCCCATGCTACAGAGAAATCTTTCATGAAAGGAAGAATCTATCAATGTGGCAAATTTTCTTGTTGTTTTAAGAAATTGCCACAGCCACCCCAGGCTTCGGCAACCACTACCGTGATAGGTCAGCAGCCATCAACATCAAGGCAAGGCCCCTCACCACCAAAAAGATTATAACCTGCTGAAGGCTCAGATGATCATTAGCATTTTTAGTAATAAAGTATTTTTAATTAAGGTATGTACATTTTTTAGGCATAATGCTACTGGACACTTAACAGACTACAATATAGTGTAGACATAACTTTCATACGCACTGGGAAACAAAAACATTTGTGTGACTCACTTTATTGCAAATATTTGCTTTATTGTGGTTGTCTGGAACCAAACCAACCATCACTCCAAGGTATGCCTGTTTGAGCCATTGAGGGTAGAAGCTCAGGTCCTGACCTCTTTTCCAACACTCTAGAAGCTCTCAGATTTCCTTTTAACCAACTTGTCATTTGAACTGGCATTCTTTGTTCCCTCTGGCTAAAAGGTAATGACTAATGCTCAAGCTATACTGAACTCTCATGACTTGTTAATTTCTAGAGAGCTTACACATTTTTGTTCCCCAAGAGTTGAGCTGTTTGCTCATCAGGAGTTGGTGGTTGGTTCCCAAGTTTATGTCAGTTAGATTTGTACTACCTAAATTAATTACTTTCTCAAATAATGAGATGTGAGTGCAAAGGAAAGAGTTGTTGCTTCCACAACACCAGGCTGAATCCATTGGAAGTACTGGATAAGCAATGCTACATGTTTTATTGTTGAATCAGATATGGATGTGCAACAACAAAAGATAAAGAAAAACCCACAGACATTTAGAATTGCTCTCAGCTTTCTTCTCCTGTATCTTTATGTTCTTGTTCTATTGTTAAATAAGATCCAACTGGAAGTTGTGGACATTATAGGTGCAGCCTGTGCAAGCAAGAAAGTGGATATGCTGATCAGTAGATACAGAATAATGAAAACAAAACCAAACCTGTGGCCCTACTTCATCAGATTGGCAAATAATTGTCCAGTCATATATTCCAGGTTAAAATAACCTTTTGCAGGTGTTATATCTTTTTAAATGAGCCTCCCTGTAACTGACTTTTTAAAGTAACCAACCTATCAGGTCAAATATAAGGACAGGTGCAGCAGGGGGCCAGTGAGAGTCATCAGCGCTTAGTTTGTCCTCAGTTCCCTCCTGAGGTCCAGCATTTAACCACGCTTGCCATGAACTTGTCTCTAGAAACGGATAATGAGTGCAAATACACTGTCGGTCGGCAATGCAATATGTATTTAAATAAATATCACATTGTCCTTACGATGACTTTTGAACGCGCTGGCAGAGTAAGTACCAAGTGCCACCATTTATACATCAGGGCTCGAAGGGGTGAACTTTCTGAAGTTGCATGCTATGTCACCAACCTCTGTCTTCTTTGTGGGCCAGCATGGGGTGAAGTGGTGCGTGGCAGCAGCAGCAGCATTGTGTGCTGGGGGGAGAAAAAGGAAAGAAGGGAGGGAATGCGTGGAGCACGAGTGAGAAAATGAAGGAAAGAAAGTGTCTGCGCCAGGAAGATCTGCAATGTACGCCACACTAGGAATGAGGAGGGGATGCCGCTGCTGGTGGAAACACACGACTGATTAGAGCTCCCCAGCAAGTCTCCCCAGTGACAGACTGCTAACTCCTCCCCTTTGCCACAACCTCATTTCAATGGTCAAGGATGCTTTCATTCTGTATTTTATCCTATGTTGGATACTCAGTTCCTGAACATCTGCTGTGGATGAGGTAAAGTGCATACATTCCCATAAACTGATCACTTTCTTAAGAGAAAACAGAAGACCACCTAGGTTTCTGTCCTGGTTAGCGTCAGTCAGAGAAGATGTGGGTTGGCATGAAGGTAATCAGACAAGCAAAGCTACCATCTTGGGCTAAATTCAACCATCAGTGACAACTTGAAACTTGTACTTTTCACTAGGCCAGGGGTTGGCAAATTATGGCCTCTGGTCCACCGGCCAGGTTTTCGTAAATAAAGCTCTACTGCCACACAACCACGCTCATTTGTTTTCTTGTCTAAGGTTGCTTTTGCCCTATGGCAGCAGAGCTGAGTAGCTGTGACAGAAACCGCACAGCCCGCAAAGCCTAGAATATTTACTATTCAATTCTTTACAGAAAAGGTTTGCTCACCCCTGCCCTAGACCTGTAGTGCTCATGAGATAGAATGCTCTTGGCTTTCACTTCTCTGCCAGAAAAGGAAAAGAGAATGCCAGTGATTACCTAGCCTTGTTCCTTCTTCTAAGATGAATGGTATAATATTTTTGCTTAATAGCTAAGATATGCGTGGAATACTAGCAAAAATCTTTGCAAACACAAACATTTTTACAAACAGGTTCTGACAGTCTTTTCCCACTGCTTCCTGTGAAGACTTGCAGGCACTGAAATGGCAGTGACCGCTGAGGCTTTTGAAAACACAAACATGCACACTCACATATGGCGCTCAGCTTTGTCTGGAGGGACACACTGCGATTCAGAATGACAAGAACAAAAGAAACTGCTACTTAGAGATTTTTTTTTTTTTTTTGAAGACCTTGAAGGACCTGATCCCTCATTATTTCCATAGCAGCTTTCAGTTTTTACTCTGTATTTAACCAAAGTTTCTGCAAGACTATAAAAAACCCATAGCCACTGTGAAAATGAGTTAAAATAATAGTTTCTGCAAAATACTTTAAGTGCCATGGCATTCATCCTTTAGAACTGGGTTAGGGAGTACTGTAATTTGGTCTGTCAGCACAGATGTAAGCACACAGCAGACCCAGAACAGTGTGTGTTGACTCTCTAAGGTTTGGAAGATGGGGAGCTTATAATGGCCTTAAAGAAGACTTAACATCTGTCCTTCCACAAGAAGTTACCCTCATACTTTGACAAATAACCACAGAACAGCAAAAGCACAGAAAGACAACCCAAATAAAAGGCACAGGGTCTGCATCTGACACTTGTGCTTATGTGTGCATCTAAGGTATAGTAGTGTGGGTTATGATAAAATTTTTCATTCTGTACATACAGGAGACTTGGGTGAGTGCTTCCTGTTACCCAGGTATTAGAGAAGACAGGGCTCCCTGCTGAAGACAAGAACTGAATACCTCATTTTCTTTATTTTATTTTATTTTATTTTTTTCGAGATGGAGTCTCGCTCTGTCACCCAGGCTAGAATGCAATGGTGTGATCTCAGGGCCACTGCAACGTCCGCCTCCTGGGTTCAAACGATTCTCCTACCTCAGCCTCTGCCTCCTGAGTAGCTGGGATTACAGGTGCCCACCACCACACCGGGCTAATTTTTGTATTTTTAGTAGAGGTGGTGTTTCACCATGTTGACCAGGCTGGTCTCGAACTCCTGACCTCAGGGATCCGCCCGCCTCGGGCTCCCAAAGTGCTGGGATTACAGACGTGAGTCACCGCGCCCGGCCTGAATACCTCATTTTCTAAGAAACCAGCAAATGGAACTAGACACCTCCCCAGCCCAGGGTTCACTAAGCCAGCCCTTTATAATCAACCGCCCCTTTTCCACTGCCCCGCACCCCCACCCATCCACAGCCACAGGCTAGTGAGGCTTGAAAGGGGACACAGCACCAGCAGGTTGGCAGCCTTGTGGAGGAGGATAAAAGCTAGAGGGAGGCCCCCTTCCTAGATCCAAGAAACAGGGACTCAAGAGAATCATAAAGATAATCACGTTTGCAAGATGGAGAAACTAGCACCTCAGACCTCAGGGAACTCTCAGCTTTGGCTACAGTCCTAAACCGCTGCTCTGCTCGCCTATACTAGGACAGTCACCATGCTACCCTTTGACCTGGCAAAGACCCATGAGCTTCCTACGAGTGAAGTGGACCCCACGGGGTGGCTAGGCTTGAGCTCTCTCTGGGATCTCACCCAAGGGGACTGGCCACCATGCAAGGTTACTCTAGCAACCAGAGGCTATGCAGCAGGGATCAGAGTGGCTGAGCCAGAGCTACAAGTCCCTATTGGGACCTGTGAGGTGGGGGGGTCTCCACAGAACCTCAGCAGGAATCTGCATGTAGATGCCTATCAGACCAAGGGTGCTGCCGCCTGGCCAGTTTCAACTAGAGAAGCTGCAAAAATCAACCAGGAAAAAAACATCCCTTGTGCCCAGTTAGGCAAAAAGGTACTTGGCTCCTATCCCTCTGCCTCCTTCTCACTAATGGAGGAGTCAGAGATGGGAGGTAGGGAGAGCAGCCCATGCCCCCTTACTACAATGGCAAGGCAGGAGCAAGAAGGAGTCTTAAATCAGATGACAACACTGACGTTTTGTTAACTGAAAATGGGAAGTCTGCCCAAGAAGTCATCTAGGAAGGGGAGAGGGAGATCCAACAAGGCACAGGTAAAAGCAGAGATTGGAAACATATAACCATTTCATGTTACAATTCAGGATTCCTCAACTAATAAAATATAGATAGGTAAATTCAGGCTCAGAGAGAGGTAAGAACTGATCTAACATCATAAGCCAAGATGGTGGCTAAAGCTGAAACTAAAACCCCAGTCATTTGTCTCCTCCTTTCCCTACACAATGACACCTGAGTGTGACTTTATCCATGTTTGACTTTAAAGAGAAAATCAGAGGAACTGGCTCAGGGCCTCGGCTCAGGTTAGAAGTCTTCCCTCGTCCAGGGCTTTTCCTAAGAGCCTCCTTTCTCTCTCCATTTCCCCTCACAACCTTTCCCTGTCTCTCCTCTTGCCCCCCCGTGTGCCAATGCACATGGCGCCTGTTATCCCTATTCCACAGGTCCCCTCTATCTGGTAGGTCCTGACTGCTACAATCATATATAAAGCTAGGTTTGGGGGCAAAACTTGGGTCTCCATCACAGTTCTCAGCTATTTCCAGATCAGCGTGACCAGGAAACGACTCTAGAGCAGGCTTTTCTGGAAGCTGATATCCACCCCCTCCTCTTCATCTCTCTGACCATGAAGGGATGTGCCCAGGGCAGCAAACTCAACCCGCCACACTATACCAGTGGGAGTCCAGAATCAGAATCACCTCTGAGGGGTCCCACTTTTAATTAGAAAGTACAGAGTAAGGTGCAAACTCTTCTCCAGAATTCCAGCAATTCTGTGCATCTCATTGGCCAGTTTCCAGCTTCTAAGCTAATCTAAAGAAACCCAAAGCAGCAGACCTACAGATAAGACTCTCCTTTATCCCCACCTCAGCCTAGTCTGTAAATGTTCTCAGATGTGTACCCCACACACACTCCTTCTCCTCTGAAGGCAGAAAGTAGGACATGACCCCCATGGATCCTCAGGTCCTTTCTGCATTGAATACCCTGAACTTCTATATACCCAACTGGCCCACTCACCCAACCATACATTAACAGGGAACCAGTCACTCAACAATTGGTAACAGATTAAGAAAATTATGTCTTATCTGTAAATGAATATGAAGGTCAAATAGAAATCTGGGTGGTTATGGATTATAGTTTCAGCAAATTCCTTTTGTCTATTCCCAACACAGCAAGGGCACTTAACAGTTAATAAACCAATAAATGAACACGTTCCTCTCCCTAAAAGTTGACTATATTACAAACCTGGTAGGGAAAGCAATGCTTGTAGGGTGGTACGGAGAACGATGTCAAGAATGCTCCCAAATCCCAGAAGAGCACACCTTCCTGCGGGGGGCACAGCACACTAGGGTCCCTAAAGCAACCACACAGCTGAGAGTACTCAGCAGAGCAAGAACACGGTGAGGGAAGTGCCGAAGAGGCATGATGCAGGCTGCTGGGAAGTCAGAACGCTACACATCTGAACCCTTGAGAGAAGGTGTGGGAGACACAGTGGGAATGCCTCCACCAACTCTTTTTAATTGGGTAGCTCTTCCAAAGGTAGCAGGGACAGACTCTGTAGTCCATCCCACCAGCATCAACATCAGTGCTTGGACCCAGCTGCCCTCACTAACCTTCGGTCCTCTTTCCAGGGCACACTCTCAATGTCAGGACCTCAAGACCCGGCTGTGAGTGAGATGTGGTCTTTGCCTCATAGATGCCCTATACCCAGTATAGTCTACCGTACTGAGCTCTGCCTGCTTCCAGGGATTTGGAGACAGGTGGCCCTCTTTATCCAGGGCTGAGAACAATGGAGGACACAAACTATCGTGGTACTCCTTAGCGTACACGCACACGCGCGCACACACACACACACACACACACATTCTTCCCCCTTCATCCCCTCTCCAACCCTTTATCAAATGTGACAATCAGCTTTCTTACATCCCTTTTCTATCAATGCAATGTTCATTGTCACTGGAATGCTTTGGATTTCTTAGCATTTTTCAGTATATCAACAGGGTATCCATTGCTGTTAGCCCCTATACAATCCCACAGATACCACCTGGACAAGTCCACTCCCAGGCCTATTACTTGGGGGAACTCGCTGACCATCACAGAAATTCTATTTCCAATTACTGATTCACAGCCACAGCTCAAGAACTTGGGAGTGTGTCATATAATCAGAATTACGGTGATGCCACTGCGGGCTTCTTGGGATATAGCAGAGTGCCTTTGTTGGAGTACTTCCCAAGTGAAGTGCCATATAATTGGAGGTAAATGCCAGGAAAACATGCCTTCCAGATGGGTGATTACAGCTAGGCTGGGGCTGGCAGGGAGAGGGGTAGTAAAGGCCCCCCAAAACACTGGCTGGGAAAGGCTCAGCATGGCAGAAGTGGGTGGGATGGGCAAAGGCAGGCAGAGCCAACCTCACTAGCCAGGAGGGCTCAGGCTTGTGTTGTCTTCGTTATCACGCAAGACCTCACTAGCTAATGTGCTGAATCTCCTTTCTTCCACTTTTCCTTTCCTGTGCTTATTACTACATAGATCAGTTCAAAAATTAGGTTCACTGCAAATGAAAATGAGAACAGTGTTGCTCTGACTTCATTCCCAGAAAACTGAAAAGGAATGAGTGTTGATCCAGTCTCTGTCCTCAGTTCACTCTATGATTCTCTACAGTGGTTTATAACTTCCCCGCCCCACTCAAAGGCTCACCTGATACTGCTCTCTAGAAGGATGTATCTGGCACTTTTGTCCAAAGCTCTGAAAGTTAACATGAACCACCATTTCAGCTCTTGTCCACAGCATCCACCATGGCACTACAGGTGGGTAACTCTCTTCAGAGAAAAGAAGATGACCTTGTTCATCTTTTATTAAAATCTCTGTTGAAAAGGCAGAACTTTGTATATTTTAAATTATTTAGTGAACTCTGCACCCTCCCCGATTACTAATTTCCCGATCTCCTTCCACTTATTGAGTCTTTGTTCTCCAAATGAATAGAGAGTGAAAGCAATTCTAAAGCTGCTCCAAGCACTCAGCATTGAGGGAAACACCTTCAGGATGATCCCAGTCAAAGGGGGAGAATCAGAACTGTGGCTGGAAGATTAACTCAAAGGTATCCAGGTGATACAAATGAGTCAGAGAGGCTGGAAGTATTCTTCTGAATTTGATAAATCAGTCACATTGCAGGGGCTCCTGTGGTGGGTTTTAATGGAATTTTGAAGAAGATAAACAAATAGCACTGTGTAACAAAGGGCGATAAATCATAATTATCTTCCCTTCATGCTACTGCAACTTGCATCCTCCACTTGAGCATATTTATTCCAACATGTATTACAAACATCTTCAAATATACAGAGAAGCTACAAGAATTTTACAGTGAATACCCACAATTCCACTACCTAAATTGTACAAGTAGGATTTTCCTAGCATTATCACATACCTTGTCATCCCTCAATCCATCCATCAATCTATCTTATTTTTAGATACATTTCAAAAGAAGGTACAGACCTCTGTACACTTAACCCCTAAACCCTGACACATGCATATCACCATCTAGGGTTGAATATTTGCTTATGAGTATTTTAAAGTAAAATATACACATTGAGAAATGCATAAATCTTAGGTGTGGCATTTAGTGAGTTTTGATACACCGTGCTCTTTTAAGAAAGGCTTCTTTCATTGAACATAATGATGTTACCTCTAACAGTAGTTCATACCTTTTTCTTGCTGAGTAGTATTCCATTGTATGAATGTATCATAATTTGTTTATCCATTCTCCCGATGGACATCTATGCTGTTTCTACCTTTGTTTAAGTACAGGGGTACGAGTGCAGATTTGTTACACAGGTAAACTTGTACACATTATTTCATCACCCAGGTATCAAGCCTAGTACACATTAGTTGTTTTCCTGATACTCTCCCTCCCTCTAACCTCCAGCTTCCAAAAGGACCCAGTGTGTGTTGTTTCCCTCTGTGTCCATGTGTTCTCATCATTTAGCTCCCACTCATAAGTGAGCACATGCAGCATTTGGTTTTCTGTTCCTGTGTGAGTTTGCTAAGGATAATGGCCTCTAGCTCCATCCATGTCCCTGCAAAGGGCATGATCTTGTTCTTTTTTAATGGCTGCATTATTTTTCTTATTATGAATAAAGTTGCTATAATAATTTGTGTATAAATCTTTTTGTGGACATGTTTTTATTTCCCTTGAGCAAATACCTACGAATAAAATGGCTGGGTTACAGGCCTTATAAGAAACTGCCTACTGGGCGTATCATTTGAGGTCAGGAGTTCAAGATCAGCCTGGCCAACACGGTGAAACCCCGTGCCTACTAAAACTACAGAAATTAGTTAGGTGTGGTGATTCATGCCTGTAATCGCAGCTACTGGGGAGGCTGAGGCAGGAGATTCACTTGAACCCAGGAGATGGAGGTTGGGTGAGCTGAGATTATCATGTCACTGCACTCCAGCCTGGGTGACAGAGTGAGACTCTGTCTCAAAAAAAAAAAAAAAGTTTACCCAAAGTGTTTGGACCATTGTACAGTCCCACTGAGGATGTGTTAAGAGTCTCCAGTTATTCTACCTCCTCACCAACACTCGTTTTATTAGCTTTTTCATTTTAGTCACTTTGGTAGGTGTGTAGTAGCATGTCTTATGGTTTTAACTTGCATTTTTCTGATGACAATAATGTTGAACATCTTTTTATGAGCGTATTGGCCATTATATCTTCTATTAAAAGTATCTGTTAAATTTTCTGCCCATTGAAAAAATTGTTTGCTTGTTTATTATTGTGTTGGATGGATGCTTTATTTGTCCTGGATACAAATGTTTCATCAGATAGATGTTTTGCAAACACTTTCTCCCAATTAGTGGCTTACTTACTTTTTCTTAACAGCATCTTTTGATTAACACAAGTTTTTGATTTTGATGAAGTTACTGTATTGGACTTTTACGATGATTGCTTTTTGTGCCCTGTCTTAGAAACCTTTGTTTATACCTAAGTCCTTTGTTTTCTTCATGCAAGTATGTTTAAGCCTATGTTACATTTATTGCCTTGATTCCTTTCACCTCACTCCTCTCCCAAGGCAACGTTTGAGGAACACACACTTGACTCTCTCGCCACCACTGTCCCCAGCCCTAATCTTACTATCAGCATAAGGAAAAGCTGGAAAAACAGGCAGGGCTAGCTCTGGACACACAGGTTAGCTCTGTGGAGCTCGCCCAGGCTTAGCACTGGGACAGAAATTTTGAAAAGTGTCCCAGAAAAAGATTGAGACACTTTATCAAAACACAGGGCCTCCTAGATTCAGCCTCACATAGGGGCCATGGAGAGAGAAGCTGAGGGAGCTGCATCCCCAGTCCCGTCCACATTGATTTCTGGGAACTCACAGTTCTGCCTTAGTCGGTTCTTTTCCCTCACTTGCATTCATAGGTGTCATCTGTAATAAAAAGCTATTCTCCAAGCTGCTACTCACTGGGGTAGGGAAGGGGCTGTGCAAGAGGACATGCAGCTTCAGGCTAGTGTCTGAGGTTTTGTTTGCAGCTGGGTATCCTCGCCACTTAGGAAGTGCCCTCCTTGCTCCCTTTTCAGTGCTCCTCTGGCGGTGCCATGGCTCGCCACTAAGGACGGGTACAGCCCTTCTTCCTCTGGCCTCAGAGCCTGCACACTCCCTCCTCTCTGTTCCCCCCATGTCTCACCTGATGCTAAAAGTTCCTAGAGGCTTTCGCGTAGCAGATCTGTCATAAGTCACCCCAAAATAGTCCTTTCTGTTATGCAAATCCAGGTATATCTGCTTATGCAATAAATGCATCCCAAAATGTAGGATGCAAATCAAGTTCTTACACAAATCTATTATTGCAAACACTTTAGAGAGTTCCCAGTTGGAAGAGATGTTCCCACATCATGAAAGCACAAATTTTGTTCCTTTGGGCTTTCTTCTGTGAGTTTTGCTTTAACAGAGGGACCAGGTGGGGCATGGTGGCTCACCACTGTAATCCCAGCACTTTGGGAAGCCAAGTGGGGAAGATCTCTTGAGCCCAAGAGTTTGAGACCAGTCTGGGCAACACAGTGAGACCCCATCTCTACAAAAAAAGAAAAAAAGAATAGCCAGGTGTGTTGGTGCGCCTGTAGTCCTAGCTACTGGGCAGGCTGAGGAAGGAGGATCACTTGAGCCCAGGAGTTCAAGGCTGCAGTGAGCTATGATCGCACTACTGCACTCCAGCCTGGAGAGAGTGAGACCCTGTCTCAAAAAAAAAAAAAAAAAAGAAAGAAAGAAAAAGAAGAAAAAAGAGATGGACCAGAGCTGGGTTCTATTGGTAGAAATTAATCTCAACACCCTTCTAAAAAGGCCACTCCCACACCTCCAGGCCCGTCCATACACACTGCCCATGGAAAGGCCGCTCACTAGACACCTGTCCTGGCTCTGCCCTGAAAGCCTGGACTTCTCTGCTTTAAAGAGAGAGAGGCAGCCTGAGCTGATATATGATACTTAGTGTATTATTTTATTGTGTCCTACTTACACTGCTATTTAATTTTTCATACATTTTCTTCATAGCACTTGTAACAATCTGTAACGTGATTATCCTTGTTATCCGTGCCCATAGCCAGAAGCCTAAGAGATATCTTTTCTATTTTGCCACCATATTACCAATGCTTACCACAGGGCTGGGCACCAAGCAGACATTCAATAACTATTTGTTCAATAAAGATGCATGTGTCCTAGGCACTGCAGCGAGTTTATACATTTCTGGTTGGAAGAGACCATGTCTTCTCTTCTTTTACACTTGCCCAGTGTTCTTCACGCTTAATAGAAAAAAGGATTAAAATTTTAAACAAGAAGCAGCCTTCCATTCTGGACTGGTGGCCAGTGAAGCTCTGCTGAGGGATCTTCTACTGGCCCTCCTACCCAGGGTCCAAATGCCAAGGAAGGAGACGGCCAGACAGGTTAGGAAAAGGACATTCACCTTAGAGCCACAAGATGAGGGCTTGAGTCCTGGTCCTCTAAAATAAGGATGGTAATAGCCACAGCACCCGCTCAGCCGTCTCCTAGCACTGTGAGGACAAACCCATCAGCACCATGAAGGTGCCTGGTAGCTGCACATCCATTTAGGAGCACTGGTTATAATTTCCAGCACCTCACAGTGCCAGGTAAACTATCCACGTTTCACAGAGGCTTAGCCAATTAATTCAAAGAAATAACCTGAAACTATGATCTTCACAGAGGAATGAAAGGAAAGAAAATGGGGAATTTTCCATGACTAATTCCAATGCTGGATTTTAATTTTCTGAGGGCCAGGAGACAGGAGGCATGAGAAAATTCAAAATCTAATTCAACCTCTTTCTATTGAGGTTCAGTCCATGGAAAGCCCGGGGCAAGGCTTGGGAGTGCGGGGTTGGGAAGGGTGTGGAAATCAGAGCCACTGTGTGGTGTGCCCGTTTTATTGGTGTGGTTTCTGCCCAGTGGACCTACTGTTATGCTAATACTTTACAGCATTGCTTCTGCATGGAGGGAGGTTACATTGGCTTGTGAAACAGACTTGAACGCAAGAGAGATGTTGGGGGTGGGAGCTGTGAGGTGAGGGCCACCTGCAAAGGGGTACAAGTGCATCATCCCACAAAACCCTAGGACATAGAGTTATTAACCCCATTTCACCAATGATACCAAGGTCAAAGAGGTGAAGTGACTTGCGCGAGGTTACACAGCTAGGGAGTGGCAGAGCCAGAATTTCAATCCCAGTCTGTGCAACAGCAAAGTCAGCCCGTCAACTACCGTAGTGCCCTGCCTTACAGAAGAAGTGCCAGACAGAAGCAAGTGCTCTAGTGCACTCTTGAAGGAAAACAGTCAGTCTGACCAATAAGCAGAGATTCCTTAAGGAGGACGGCATCTGAGCAGGACAGGGCGGAGCCCAAAGTGCAGTGCTGTGCCTGGAGGAGGGGCAGGTGCAATAAATGGCCCACACGAAAAACCAGGAGCAGGTGGGTTCCGGCTGTATTTGGGGAGGCTGCAGTGTGAGTGTGGGGCTCTCAGGATCTCAAGGGCCTCAGAGGCAGTCTCAGAAGTTTTTTCGTGTGAGGTTTCTGAGCAGTGGACAGACCGCGAGCTGAGGTGGCTGTTGTCAGAGCCCTCAGCTCTGACCAGGCAGCAACAACAGCAGCAACTGTGGCTGCCAGGGAAGTCTCCGCATCAGCACAAATCCAGGCTGCCCATGAGCTGAAGTGTTCCTGCAGAGCCCGGCCAGACCTGGGCCATCTGAGGACAGCTACATGCTGTCTGCAGCACTGCCAGCACCTGGGCGACCTTGGGGCCCGTTAGCCCAGCCCTTTATGCCCTCACCTCTCCACCTGCTTCTCCAAAAGCATAACTGAGGTAAAGACACACACTGGGTGCTGTGCAGCTGCTAGGAACTGTCAAGTCTACCAAGTGGGACCACAAGAGCTGGTGGGTCCCTACAGGTCCAACCCCTCCCTGTACTGGGGAGGTCCCTGAGACTTGGCAGAGGCAAAGAGCTGTTCAGGGTTCCCCAGGTCGCAGGCACAGCCAGAGCTGTGGCTCGGGGCTTCTGTTCATTCCTTCAGCAGGGACTGACAGAGCACCTAAAACATACCTGGGCCTGGCCTGGGTGCTGGGGACAAAAGGGTGGAAATGACAGACAAGTGACTCTCCTTACAGTGCTTCTGTTTGGTCTCCAAGTCCAGGGCTCTTTCCACTGCACACATGCCTCCATTCCATCTTCCCCAGTACATGTGAGGTTCACATGTAAATATCTATCTCCCCAGCCAGCGGCGTCCCTAGCTGAGTGCCTGAGTCACCGTTCCAGTACAGCATCTAGCACTGGGTTGGGCTTAGAGCCAACCCTGAACAATCCTGTTAGCTGACCACCCATAGTCCTTGCTGCGTAGCCAATTACTGTACAACTGAACTAAGTCACCCATGTTCCCCACACTCCTTTTCCTCAGCTGTAAAGTGGGATGGTGATCATTACAATGTCATACCTAATGTTTGTTGAGCATTGCCTATGAGCCAGTCATTATGCTAAGTACTTTACAGGCAATGCGTCATTTAATTGTCATAATACCCCTAAACCCTAGGGTTTATGAAACTGAAAATACTACTTTCGGTGCTTCACAGATGACGAAACTGAGGCTTAGAAGGTAGAGAATTTAACGGAGGTTACATGAAGTAGCAAATCTATCACTCCAAATCTTAGCCTAAACACTAAACTACCTACCCCTTCCTGCCTCCCCGCACTACCACCACGTCACCCACTGACATCAGAGGGCTTTGGGGAGGACTGGGGGAGACAGTGGAGAGGAGAGCACACAGTGACTCTGGAAACACAGGCACTACACAGAGGTATGGGAGCTGGATGCTTCTGCTATCCATAGTGAGTATCATAAGGCAACAGCCGCTATGCGTGGTTGGTCCTGCTGACCACATAGAGGGCTAGACCTCAGGGAATCGACAGGGCTTGGAAAAGCAGAGAGGAGGAGAGAGCACATTCCAGGCAGGTGTGCTGGGAGAGGAAGGTATCATCTGGAAACAAGGCCCAGAGGAGGGAATAGAGGTTGAAGGGGCATAAGTCAAACTGCCCCAACTACATGCAAAACTCCTACTGTGACACAACCGTTCTTTCCCCTCAACCCACCAGGGAGACATACCATCAGTGCCCTGCACCTGCCTCCATGGAAACCCACCTAGCATATCCTCCTATCTCAACCCTCAAACCCAGAGCCCAAGAGAGCACATTCAAAAAAAAAAAAAAAAGGGCAAGGCAAAGCTGGCATGCTTCTGAGTTTCAGGCTCCTGCCTCATTTCCTATAGGCTCTGGCACAGTGATTATTCGCATGGCTGATTGGATAACCGATTATACAGCAGAATATTTTTAGGTCTGCATCTCAAAACACACACAAAACAAAAACAGGGAAGGCACAGTGCATTTCCTCCGAGGCCTGCTGTAACAGGCAAGCATAGCATTAGGTCAGAGGGCAGGTAGGAGGAAGAAGGAAGAAAGCAGAAGAGTTGTCTCCTCATTAAGTTGGGTTGACTCCAGAGCAGCTGCATCTGTTTGGGGGGCAGAGAGAGGACAGAATGTGCATGTGTGCATCATGTGTGCCTCTGTGAGGGAGAGCAGAGAAAGAGGGGACAGGAAGACACAGACTGGGAATGTCAACCTCTTCCTCATTCCTTTTCTAGCCTTCTCTCCACAATGTTGTCCCTTCCCCACCTCCACAGAATGAGCACTGCCCCTAGGGGTCCCAAAACAGAGACATCATGATATGAACCGGGGGGCTGGTACCCTTTCCTCAGCTCCAGGTAGGTTCAAAGTCAAATGCTGGTCGCGACCATTGATAGTGAGAAGAACGCATCATACCTCAAGCCTGCTACGTGCACAGCCCTTAGCACTTACAATTCACTTCACCTGCACCATCCCAACAGTGCTCACCCTCACCCTGCAGGGTCACCGGAGCAAGAACGCATTAGAAGGGGAACGTTTCCCAAGGATCATCATGTCGAAACCTCCCACTCTTCCGGTGGAGACTCAAAGGTCCACAGAGAGGAAAGGATTTACCTAATGTCACACATCAAGTCATACTGGAAAGCAGGTAAGTATGAGAATTGACAGGCCAGCTGTAACAAAAATACACAAACTGCAGGAAACCTGCTATCCATACAGTGTCCAAAAGAACTGCCAAGGAGGAGTTTGACATTTGCTTGTCACCCAGAAGTGGCTGCCCTAACTGAAAAGTAGAAAGGTTTCCAAAAGACCCAAGTTACAGCGCCACTTGGAACAAAATAACCTGAAGAGAATTCTGTTTTATAGAATGCAGCCTATGCTTTGGACCAGACACCCATATATGGTGCAGCCTCTCTCACAGCTACAATATGTGGGTCCAGAATTCCAAGGGTGAAAGTGAGGGTGGCTCCTCTTGCTAATAAACAATGCACAGAATATTTCATTCCTGTCTCAGCAACTTTAAGCCCACTGGTTTGGAGATCTTGGTCCCCAAGGGAGGAAAAGGGGATTCTTCCACCAGGCTATAAAGCAGTGGTTCCACTGAATTTAAACATGGGATGAGCACCTGGACACTTTGGTCCCATTATGCCACCAAACCAACCAGCAGGAAAGGGTGGGTTAACCTACTGTCTGTTGTGATTGATTTTGATTAGCATAGGGCAACTGGGTTGCTTCTACGCAATCTAGGCAAGGAGGCCAGGTCTGGAACCCAGGTGATTCTCTGTGGCATCTCTTATTATTTCCACGACCTATAGTAAAGGTTAATAGAAAAGTACAGCAACCAAAACCAGGCAGGAGAACTGAAGATGTGAACCCCTGAGGAAGGAAGGTTTGGGTCCCTCTACCAGGTGAAGAAGCCCGAACGGCAGGTGATGGGGCTGACAGTACATAAAATAGATAGTGGAAAAAATGCAGCCATGGATGTCAATGACGGCCTGGTGACCAATTAAAGAAATGAAGGCTGTAGCAACTTTGCATATTTTCTATTTGCTTGTTATCTTTGCATTTTATTTAAATGTGTTAATCATTTTCTTCTCTCTGCTTCCCATTTTGATCTTCTACACAAGTTGTGGGAAATTAACTTAGTTAACTTACTAAAGTACAATTTAGTGTGTAGATAACAGACTATTCCACGGGAGTGTGATGAATTTGAGGAGTAATTAAGATAGCCAGAAAGGAGTGCGATGACTCTTGCTGCTGTACGTCTCCTCATTTTGGGGAATGGTGAGAACTTCTTCACTTGTAACAAAGTTAGCTGCATCTTGCTAGGTAGAGACAGTTGTTACGACACACAGGAGTTCATACAAAAAGGACATATGGAAGCTGAGTAGCCATGAGGTGTACCAGTTATACACTGATTGCCTCTCCACTCCAAGTACACCCTGTTTTCTTGTTCTATGAAACAAATCTGGGCCTTATAAATATTCTTCCATTGTCAACCGGTGAAGTGTGAACCTTAAACAGGAAGAAAGCATTTTGTGCTTGGTTGCACTGTGCTCACTCAGCACGCTCCTGCAGTGTATGCGCCTTCTCCGGGGCCAGCTCCTACAGTGCCCGTGGACAGCGGTGCCCACTGGCCAGTGCTTTCTCCAGCATCCCCACCTCCTACACCTCAGGGAGTTTCTAAATGGAGAGCCTCCAGCGAGACATCTCCCACATCTTTCCTTGGCACCCTAGAGGGCAGATTTCTGGCAAATTCCAGAGGAGAGGTTTCCAGCAAGTTCTACCAGCACAGGACCAGAGAGACTTCCCCACCATCCTCATGACACAAAATCAATTTCTCTGCCATTCAGTGAGCCACAGTCAAGCTCTGTGCAACAAGATCTGGATCTCAGCCCTGGGACGATGTCTTCCTCAAGTGCTCTATCACAGCTCTAAGGGTAGTGTCTTGTCTCTCTGTTTTGTTTTTTTGTTTGGTTTGGTTTTGTTTTTGTTTGTTTGTTTGTTTGAGTTAGGGGCTTCACTATGTTGCCTAGGCTGGTCTTGAACTCCTGAGCTCAAGTGACCCTCCCACCTTGGCCTCCTAGTAGCTGGCACTATAGGCATGCGCCAGCACACCTAGCTGTATCATATTATCTATTCCTATCTTCTTTAGAGTTCTCTTGACTTCTTACTAGCCAATCCTTCATTACTCCAATTCTACTATGGTTAATAATTTCTTATACTGAACTTTAGTTATTCAAATTACCACGTGGTTTCTGTCTCCTGGTCACAGATACAGATTGATAGAGCAAGTGTGAGATTCGACAACATAGCTATCACAAAAAGTAGAAACTGCAGGAAACCTTGTATACAACACAAAGAAGAAGTGTCAGAAAGTGACAGTTCTCAATCCAAGCAGAAGCTGGGTATTTTTGCAGGAGTGTTTAGCGGGACAAGAAGACATTTCCATTGTTGGGTTGAGTCTTAATGAGGAAATTCACAGTGACCTCAAAAACACCTTACACTGACAGCATATGTATTATGGTTTCCAAAGAGTTCCACATCCTTTTTTAAACATTTGAATACACACACACACACACACACACACACACACACACACACACACACAGATGGCCGTGCCAATTATATAAATAAGGAATATGAAGCAGATGCTGAGGGCTGAAGTGTCTCATCCCAAGTCACAGACTCAGATGTGGCTCCAGAATTACAACGTCTGGTTTCTTATTCAGGTACTATGCTCTTTCCACTCCACTAGATTACAAGAACAACTATCATTACTGAGAAGTAGGAAGTACAGGAAGAAGAGGGAGAGATAACAAATTGAGGCATTGTGAATGAGGAAGTCTTGAACAGGGCCACCTTCTTTGTGGTCAAAAGGGAAAATGAAACCTAATTTTCAGAACCCAGTGCAAAGATAGAAAAACTATAATAGCTCTGTCCTGGCAATTGATAAATACATTGTAGACAATTTAATTTACAAGCTTAAATTCACTCATTTAGGATTAATCAGAGCAATTCAGCCACATACTCTGTGGTGTTTGCACAGAAGCAAAGTGCCCTCTTACCTATGTAACCTATTAACTGTCTCACTTTTAAAAACTCAAACTGAAATTTCCCTTTTAATCCTACAGAACTGCATTTCTTGGCTTGTTTATAAATGACCACCTTTATAAAGGTGATGACTGCCTTCCACTTCTGGCAATGATGAAATAAAATGGACCAAATTTATCCTCCTGTCTTAAACAACTTGAAAACTGGGGAAAAATATAAAACAAATATTTCTAATACTCAACAATAGACAGTGAAGACTGTAATGCCTGAGAGATGGGCTCCTTTCTCTCAAACAAAATGAGCTTCATGACTGCCCCAGCTTTGTGCCTGAAGGTTCATTCTGAAACATGAAGCAGAGAGTGGGGACCCCAAGCAGAACACAAAGGTCTCACTGAGCTGAGGAAACAGATTGGAATGTAGGCAGTCAGAGGTGGCTAGACATTGCAGCGCAGAGAGTCCAGAAATCTGAAGAGGGAAACCCTCCAGTCTTTGCTGAACACTAAGTCACAGATGTGAGGACAAACCTCCACGAGGCTAAGCAAAAAGCAAACCCTGAAACTGTGAGCTGAACAGATCCCAGAGTTCGCTTACGATTAGGATTCATTTGACTTTCCAACTATCACGAAAGATGTTGTTGATTCCTTGGGGCTTAGGCAGAGACCCTAAAAGGCGATCCTAAACCCACCCTAACAACGCTTAAAGATAGTCTCTGAAAGGATCACTATGAGCAATGAGTAACTCGACTGCCAACTGTAATGAATTACACATTCTTTAAAGGAAGAAAATTCAGATGCTACACAATATAATTTTTAAAACACCCAGCATTCAATCAAAAATTACTAGAATTGCCATGAAAAAGAAAAATAGGACCCATAAGCAGTTTTTGTAAAATGACTAAACAGAAACAGACTTAGAAATGAGGAGATAATAGAATTAGCAATCAAGGATTTTAAATCAGCTATCATAATTCTATTCAAGTTTTTTTAAAATCATGCATAATGAAAGAGGAAATATCAAAGATTTTGTAAAACTCAAATGGAATTTCTAGAAATGAAGATGTTTAAAATTAAAAATTCACACTTGATGGAATTAACAGTGGACTAGACCAGAGTTCAGCAAACTATGGCCCATAGACCTAATCCCAGATTGTAGCTTGTTTTCATAAAGTTTTATTGGCACACTCATTTTTTGGTGTATCGTCTATGCATGTGTTTGTGATACATAGGAGAGCTGTGTGATTGTAATAGACCATCTGGTCTACAAAGCATAAAATATTTACTATCTGACCTTTTATAGAAAAAAATATGCTTATCCTTGAACTAGACACTACAGAAGATTAATGAACATGGAAATGTAGCAAAAGGGCTGCAAAATTCTGGCTTGCAAAATTTCACACAAGAACTTTCTTTTGGCCGGGCACTGGCCAAAATGTAACAAAAGGTTTCAACTGGAAGACAGAGCTGTCCTAGTGAATAATAAAGCCCAGCTAAAACTGGTCTTTCCAAGGTAGGTGCATCTTAATATTGGACAAAATAAATTTCAGAAAATGTAGCAAAAGGCTACATTTAATTATCCAAAATTAATTAAAGATTGGTTTTTAAAATGATGAACAGAAACTCAATGACTTATGAACAAGATCAACTGGGTTAATACATGTAATCGAAGTCCTGGACAGAGGAGTAGAAGCAAAAAATAATAATGATTGAAAAATTAACAAATATAAAGACTATAACCCACATAACCAAGAAGCTCAATAAATCCAGAGGTGAATAAACAAAGAAAACCTCTCATTAAAATCAAGTACCCAAAAACTGATTAAAAAAAAAACTTGAAATCAAATGAAGAAAAAAACCTTATGTGTACATTATGTACACAGAATCAAAGAAAAGTTTTGTTTTGTTTTGAGACAATGTCTCAATCTCTGTCCCCCAGGCTGGCGTGCAGTGGTGCAATCATGGCTCAACTGCAGCCTCCAACTCCTGGGCTTAAGCAATCCTCCTGCCTCAGCCTCCAGAGCATCTGGTATTACAGGCACATGCCACCATCCCCAGCCAATGTTTTAAACTTTTTGTTGAGATGGGATCTTGCTATGTTGCCTATGTTAGACTGGTTTTGAGCTCCTAGACTCAAGCAATCCTCCTACCTCAGCCTCCTAAAGTGCTGGGATTACAGGCATGAGCCACAGTGCCTGGCCAAAAGAAAGTTCTTGTCTGAAATTTTGCAAGCCAGAAGACAATAGAATGGCATCTTTAAAGTGCTGCAAGAAAAACTGTCAATCCGAAATTCTATATCCAGTGAAAATATCTTCCCAAATGAGGGTAAAATGAAGTTTATCCAACAAACAAAAGCTGAGAGGATTCACTGCCAGCAGAAATACACTACAGAAAAGTTAAAGCAAAGTCCTCAAATGGAAGGAAAATGACACCAAATGGAAATGTGAATCTATGCAAAGAAATGAAGAGCCCTATAAATGGTAAATATGTGGTAAATATAAAAGACTTACGTATACAGAGAAGACTCATACAAAATAGATATAGCTTATGTGGCAAGAGTAGAAATAAAATGGAATGTTAAAGAATACTCAATTATGCTAAAAGAAGGCAGAAAAAGGGGAAAAGGAACAACGAATAGATGGAAAAAATAGAAAACAAGTACCAAGATGGTATACGTAAAACCCAAACATAAATGACACAAACACTTCAACTGGAAGACAGAGTTGTCATAGTGAATAATAAAGCCCAACTAAAACTGGTCTTTCCAAGGTAGGTGCATCTTAACATTGGACAAAATAAATTTCAGAACAAAGAACATCAACAGGGAGAAAGAGGAACATTTCATAATGATTAAGTCATCAATTCATCAAGGAGACATAACAACCCTAAATGTGAATTCATCCAAGAGCAAAGCTTCAAAATATATGAGGCAAAAACTGACACAACTGAAAAGATAAATCAATCCACAACTATAGTTGGGAACTTCAACATTCCTCTCTCATAACTGATGAAACAAGTAGAAAGAAAATCAGTACGTATACAAAAGATAAGAATAGCACTATCAATTAGCATAGCTAAATTTATAGAACCTGACATTTAGAAAACATTCCACCCATTAAAATCCTAATAAGCATGATTTTCCAGTTAATATGGAATATCTACCAAGATAGACAATATGCTGGGCCACAAAATAAGCATTAATACATTGAAAATGTTTAAAAGAACACAAAGAACATTCCCCAAACATAACAGAATTAAAAGTCAACAATGATTGACCTTTTGATGTTGGTCAAAACCCAAATATGTAGAAATTTACAAACACATTTCTAAATAATTCAAAGGTCAAAGAAGAGAATATAGAAATAAGAAAATATTTTCAACATTTGAGTGAAATAATATGCAACATATCAAAAAAATTGAACATAGGTAAGTCAGTGCTTAGAGGGAAACGTATAGCCAATATTCTGATATTAGAAAAGATCTAGAATCAATTGTGCAACCTTCTACCACAGAAAAGATGACCAAATTAAATCCAAAACAGTAGAAAGAAGGAAAAAACAAGGTAAAGTGCAAAAGTAAATGAAATTGAAAATAGGCAAACAATATAGAGAAAAATCAAGGGAACCAAAAGGTGGTTTTTTCAACATCAATGACTCTTAGAAATCTGCAGCTAGATTGATCAGCAGAAAAGGAGGAAATGAATTACTGGTATCAGAAATAAAAGAAAGACAATTACCACAAAGCCTATAGACTTTGAAAATATAATCAGGAAATATGAATAATTTTATGCCAATAAATTTGATGCCCTAGATGAAACTGGAAAATTCCTTCCAAGATATAAGCTACCAAAGCTCATATGAGGAGAAACAGAATATTTGAGTAGCCCTATATCTATTTAATAATTAGAATTCTTTTTTTTTTTTTTTTTTTTTTTTAGACGGAGTCTTGCTCTGTCGCCCAGGCTGGAGTGCAGTGGCACCATCTCGGCTCACTGCAAGCTCCACCTCCCAGGTTCATGCCATTCTCCTGCCTCAGCCTCCCGAGTAGCTGGGACTACAGGTGCCCGCCAGCATGCCCAGCTAATTTTTTGTATTTTTAGTAGAGACGGGTTTTCACCGTGTTAGCCAGGATGGTCTCGATCTCCTGACTTCGTGATCCGACCTGCCTTGGCCTCCCAAAGTGCTGGGATTACAGGCATGAGTCACGGCGCCCAGCCTAATAACTTGAATTATTAACTTGAAATATTTCCACAAAGAAAACTCCGGATTCCATTTCACTGGTAAATTCTGTCAAACATTTAAGGAATAATACTAATCCTACACAAAGTCTTTCAGAAAGCAGAGGAAGAAGGCACACTTTCCAACTTACTTTATGAAGCCAACAATACCAGAAATTTAAAGAAAGAAAACTATAAACCAATATCCCTCACATACACAGACATAAAAATCCTTACAAAATAGTAGTAAATTAAATTCAGTAATATATAAAAAGGGTAAGGCACCATCACCACAATCAAGTGATGTTTATCGTAAGAAAGCAAAGTGGTTTTAGCATTTAAAAATCAATTAATGCTATTCACTATATTAGTGGAATAAAAAAGAAAACCATATGACCATTCTAATACATGCGTTGAAAGAGTGTTACAAAATTCAATAACTACTCATGGTAAAAGCGCCTGACAAACAGAAAGAAACTTCTTCAACCTAATAAAGGACATCTGCAACAAATCCACAGCTAGCATCATACTTAACGGTGAAACAATGAGTGCTTTCCCCCAAGATCACAAACAAGGCAAGGATTCCATTGTCACTATTCCTATTCCACATCATAATAGAGGTTTCAAATAATGTAATAAGGCAAGAAAAAGAAATTAAAGGCTTACTGATTATAATGGGAGAAGGAAAACTATCTTTGTTCACAAATGACATGATCTGTATGCCTAAACTCCTAATGAATACCAAAAAAGTGACTAAGAAATGAGTTTACAAGGTTATGGGACACAGTCAATGTACAAAAGCTGCTTTTAATTCTATATCCTAGCAATAAACACATGAAAATTGAAATAAATACCATTTACAATAACATCAGAAACAAATGATATAGGGATGCATTTCAAAAATTACGCAAAAGACTTGAAACTGTAAACCACAAAACATTATTGAAAAAAATTAAATTAGATCTAAATAAATTATGAGAAATATACATGTTCATGGACAGAAGATTCAATATTAAGATGTCAATTCTCCCTACATTGATATGTAGATTCAGTGTGATCCCAATCAAAATCTAAACAGGGCTATTTTTATGGAAATTGACAAGCCAATTATTAAATTTATATAGAAATACAAAGAACCTAATATAAAGCTGGAGAACTTATACTACCTGATTTCCAGATATACCATAAAGCTACATTAATCAAGACATAGTGTGGTATTGGTGTAAGAAGAGACATACAGACCAATAGGAAAGAATAGAAAGTTCCAAAATAAACACATATACAGTTAATTTATTTCACAAAGGAGCCAAAGTTATTCAACAAGCATAGTTTTTCAACAAACGATGCTAGAACAACTGGATATTCAGGTTAAGGAGTGAACTTCAACTCTTACTTCACATATACCTTACATTAAATTACCTCAAAATGAATCACAGAGCTACATGCAAAAGCTAAAACTATAAGCCTGGACTCTTATTCTCTGGGGGAAGAATCCACTTTCAGACTAATTCAGGTTGCTGGCAGAATGTAGTTACATAGGACTGAGGTCCCCGCTCTTGCTGTCACAGTTGGGGGTCCTTCTCACCTTCTGGAAGACATCAGCAAGGCCTGGCTCATGGCCTCCTTTCCCTGTCTTCAAAGTCAGCAGGTTGAGTTCTTCTCACTCTTTAAGTCTGACCTCTCCTTCTACCACGTCTCTGTGACTGGCTTATGCCCTCCCTTCCTGATTTTAAGGGTCCATGTGACAACCCTGGGGTTGCCCACTTCCAGGATAATTTTCCTATCTTAAAGTCAGCTGATCAGCAAGCTTAGTTTCATCTGCACAGTCAGTCCCTTTTGCCCTGTAACATAATACATTCACAGGTGTATCACCAGGGAGCATCAAAAATCATGAGAGCCAAAACCCCACCTACAAACATTATGGCCCAGCAACTGCAGTCTTTGCTACTTTTCCCAAGGGTAATAAAAACATATATGTGTGTACACAAAGACCTGTATAAAATGTTCATAGCCACTTTATTTGTAACAGCCAAAACCGGGTTATTTTTCATAGCCAAAACAATGTTTCCAATGTTTAGACTCTAATGTCCAACAGCAGGTACAGGGATAAACAAATAGTGGTATCTCCATACAATGGACTACTATACAGCCATAAAAAGGACAAACTTGTGATGCACACAGAAGAGTACATTCTATATCATTTCATTTATGAAACTTGAATATAATGTATAATAGTAAAAAGATGAATCTAATCTATAGTAGTAAAAAGCAGATCAGTGTTTGCCTAGGTCAGGAATTGGGGGTGAGGACTGACTAGATAGGGCACGAGGGACCCTTATTGTGATGGAAATGTTCTGCATCTTGAGTGGGTTGGTAGTTACAGAGTGTATATACTTATCAAAACATCCATCTGTAAAATATATACTTAAAGGTATATGTTTTAAGTAAATTTTATCTCAATGAAGTGAGGAACTATCCCTTTTCTTAAGCACTGGTGGGAATCAAAGCCCAAATCCCATGTCACATTTACTGATAATACAGAAAGCCCAGAGCCCTTGGCCTGCCACTGTACCCTAGACTCAGATTCTAGGTGCCTGTCATTTCCAAGTCTTTTCTGCTGTCTTTTTCTTCCATGGTCAAGGCTATCAAAGCAGCCAGTTCCCACCAAGGTGTGGAGGCAATCATGTAGTTAAATGTAGTTCACCATAACTGAAGGTAATTCATGCTGTCACATTTGCTGTAACCAGAGGTCACATCTCTGGAACCAGAGAAGCCGCTCACATTAATCGTAACTGACACGGCCTCCCTCCTTCAGGGGCATCCAGCCCCAGTGCAGGGGTTTCTGCACTTTGGTTCAAGGGTTCAAGGGACTCCATCTAGATCTCTGCATTTCTCTTTACTTTTTCTTTCAGTGAAAAATGACATGGATGGTTAAAAGATAAAAAAGAGACAGTTGAGAAATCACGGGTCAGCCAACTAAATGTGACTGCAAAGCTGATTTCAGCACTTTGTTCCTATTATTGGGTCCTGTCTGTTGACACAGTTGATGGTTTTCTCCGATTCCCACACCGGCCTTCTTGGTGTTTCCTCATCTTTGCCCCCTGGGCCCATTTAAGTCACTGGGTAACAGTAGAAACAAACAGGCCCAGAGGACCATCTCCCCAGAGCTGTGCTCAGAGAATAACTAGGGCAGCTCTGGGGAGAGGGCGGGCAGACACTTCAGGAAAGCACGATACCTTCTTTCCCCAAGGGCTCGGTCCTAGGACCCAGGGCCTCTAGGGAAAGCATCTCACAGCTCTGAGCACTGATACTGCAGTCTCCAGGCCACATGCTACCTCCACCTTTACTGATCTTGTAAGTGTTCTTATCTCTGGAAGGGGAGAACAGACCTGCATCATAGGATGCTGTGAACATGAAACGGGACATTCGTAAAAGTTCTTTGAAACTCAGAAGTACTGTGCTATGCTTCTGTTTTAAATTTTGGATCGCCATGTCTTAAGGTGGGCCACATGCATTCTGGTTCGCCTCAATACTCAACATCCAAGTGTAGTCTTCCTAACTGCTTCCCTGATTTTTGTTACCTATCTGGCTTCTGAAGGCATCAGAATTCATTATCCTTACAGAAATGCTGTAAAATGTAAAATGCACTGCACAGAAGTTATAATTACTCACAGATTTGACAGCTAGCTTTCAGTGTGCCGCTCATTCGATCACTTGAATTAGTTCAACTCCCTTCTTTCTCTGAACAACTACAGAACCTAGGAGCCTCCCATTCATTTGGGGACATAATTACACATTCCTAGAAAGATGAAAGTACTTTGAGGGGCCAGAAAATGATACCTCATTTGTCCCCCTGAGAACTCCCCATGGTGCCAGACACACGAAGGAGCCCTCCACGGTGGTCTCACAGTGCATGGGAATTGCTGATGTCTGGAGATCTCCCTACCCACAGCCGTGGCTCTCACCTTGACAACTGCTATGCAGTGTATGAATGTCATTTATTTCTAACAGTACAGTACGGAAATCTGAATAACCTATTGAATTTCTTATTTTTTGTATTAGGTAGACTCAGGGTTATCTTTTTAATAATGTCCCTGTTTCATATATACATAGTACACCTTCTTGAGTAGAGGAGAAAGGAATGGAGTGAAATGTAAGCTCTGGGAAGCAGGCATAACCAGTGGCCTAAACGCAACAGCCCACTGTGAGAACCCACTACGGATACTATCACCATCAGGGGTGAGCACGCTACTCTGCCCGCAATAAATCTTAGGGATGTCCATGCTCTTACGTATCAGACCTTGAAATGAAGGCGCTAATGTTTCTAGATCTTTAGATTTGGGGCTTTACCCCTGGTAGAGGGTCAGAGTCTGTCCCCTCCTACTAATACCAAGGGGCATGCTATCTCCACATGGTAGCCAACGCTTCTGTAAGTATGTACAGCATTTTACAGTTAAGGCACTTTCACAGCCACCATTTCATCCAACTCCACAGCAGGTCTGTAAAGCAGAGATATGTATCCCCATTTTAGAGCAAGGACCAGCAAAACCAAGCCAGCTGCTAGATGTTGGCCCCATGGCTACTAAAAGGTTTCTGAGCTATAAGGAGAAGTGCAGGGCAGGGGTGGGTGGGGAGGTGTTCAATGGCTTCCTCAAAAAGCCCTCCATTTGAAATCCTCCTTCTCCTCTTCAGCCATGTGCCAGCCCCCTCTCTTTATTGAACACACGGCCCCAGGTTGTTCCTCTCTCCTGAAGAGTGCAGAGTGGCTATCTACTGAGCTCCACTCCCCATCTGCTGGCCGGTCATCCAAATGCCTGCTCACTGAGTCTTCCGCACTGTTTCCTCCCTCTGCAGCTTCTATCCAGTACGCAGCAGGCAAGCCAGCATTCAAAACTGCCTACTTCCCGCTCCCTCTGCAATTATTCCCACTTCCTACTTTTCACACAATTAAGAGTGCCCATCAACACTGCGCTTCATGGTCAGGGAATCAGTCAGCCAGTGAAAGCTGACCTCAATAAGAAATAGAGCCATACTTTCCGCCTCTCAGCCTCAGGCTTTAGGTGTCTTTAGATGTCTAGAATTCCCTCCAGATAAATCTGCCTGTGTTGCCCCATCCACATTACCTACTGAAAATTTATGTAAATGTAGATACCTGCTGTCAGGCCCTCTACTAAATCTTCCTGCATCCCATTAAATATAACCAACCGTTAGAGCATCCAGGTCAGACGCTACCAAACACCAGTCCATAGATCAGCTGCATTAGGATCACCTGGAAATCTTTCTGTAAAAAATAGACAAAACCTTTCCGAGTACCCCCATCCCTGCAAAATTCTAATTCAGCGAATCTGGAAATCAACCACGGGATATGGATTTTGAAGTTCCCCAGGGATATTCATGCACAGCTGAGGCATCATTGTTCTGGGGAGCCTGTCATGTTTGTGGGCTCCCCATCACCAACAACTTGCCAGTTTTATTGCTGCCGCATGAAGTGGGATTATAAACTACAGCTTCCAACATGATATTCCATTTTTTCTCCCTCTGTCGCTAAGAGTACTGAGTGATATTTTGCAAAAGCATTCTCATTTGATTTAGAGAATCAAATGATTTCATAGTGTAATACCATCTATATATACTAGGTCCCAGGAACTGTTCTAAGAGCTTTAAAGGTACAAAGTCATTTCATTCTCACAACAACTCCAAGGGGTACATTTCTTATTATGTCTCATTTTACAGATGAGAAATCCGAGGCACAAAGAGGTTACAAAACTTGCCCAAGGTAAAGCAGTTAATATTCGAGGTGCGATTCAAACCCCAGCAGTCTGGCTTCAAAGCTCGGGCTTTCAATCACTCTGTGCCACCGCTGTTCAAGGCAAGCATGAGCATTATTCCCACTCTAAAGAGTTTCAGTGACTGGCTGAAGTTCATCAAAATATTTGGAACAATTTCTCCAGGGAGAAGCATATCTGTTCCCTATGTCAGCTCAGGTCTCTCAGAAAGCCCCAGATGCAAAACCACAAGGAAGAGCACAGTTTCATGCTATGTAGGTCTATGCTTCCCAACCCGCCCTCCTGGCCTTCACAGCTCTAGGGACCTCACCTGTGCCACATGCCCAGCATACGACCACACCCTGTGACGCAACCACATCTCACTCTCCAAGAGGGACGACTTCGTCTGCTGGAGAGAAAGAGCTCGGCAAAGCTGCACCACTACACGGCAAAGGAAACAGTCAACAAAGTGAAGAGGTAACCCACAGAATGGGAGACAAGATTTGCAAAGTATCCCTCTGACAAGGGATTAATAACCAGAATATATAAGCAGCTCAGACAACTCAATAGTGGGGGAAAAAAGCCCAATTTTGAAAATGGGCAAAAGATTTGTACAGACGTTTCTCAAAAGAAGACAAACAGCCAACGGGTTATATGAAGAAATGCTCAGCATCACTAATCATCAGAAAAATGCACACCAAAACCATGAGATACCATTCACCCCAGTTAAAATGACTTCTATCCAAAGTACAGGGAATCACAGATGCTGGTAAGGGTATGGAGAAAGGGGAACCCTCACACACTGTTAGTGGGAATATAAATTAGTACAGCCACTATGGAAAACTGTATAGGGGTTCCCAAAAATACTAAAAATAGAACTATCATATGATCCAGCAATTCCACAACCGAGTATATAGCCAAAAGAAAGGAAATCAATATATCAAAGAGATATCTAAATTCCCATGTTTATTGCAGCATTATTCACAAGTGCCAAAATACAGACTCAAGTGCCCACCGACGGATGAAGAGATAACGAAAGTGTAGCATATATACACAATGGAATATGATGCTGCCATAAAAAGAATGAAATCCTGTCACCTGCAGCAACTTTGATGGAACCAGAGTCATTATGTTAACTGAAATAAGCCAAGCACAGAATGACAAATATCACATTCTCACTCACATGTAGGAGCTAAAAAAAAGTGGCTCTCATGAAGATCGAGACTAGAATGGTAGTTACCAGAGGCCAGGAAGGGTGAGGAGAGGGGAGAATGAGGAAAGGCTTATTAATGGGTACAAACAGATTGAAGAAATAAGACCTAGTGTTGACAGATCCATAAGGTGACTCTAGCTAACACAAGTCTGAAAATATGCACATCCATTATATATCAATTTAAAAAAAGTTTTTAAAAGCTGTACCAGCTACATCAGATAAGAGTTCTAGAAGTGGAAGGGGACGTAAGGACCATTAAGACAAGAAACAGCAAAAAGGTTCTATCTTTCATACCAACTCTGATCAACCAGTAAAGGCTATGAGGCTTAAGAGGAGGGAAAGGAAAGGAAGGCGGGAAGAGAGGGGAACCATGGCCAATTCGTGATGAATGGGAAGGAAGCTTCCCCAAAGTCACAAGAGCACTTAACAACAGTCAAGACTAGTGCTCAGTCTCTTGGCTCCTGCACCAGGTTCAATGCCTGGTCCACTAAACATAAACACCAGTTAAGTATTAAATGCTACTACAAACACAGAAGTCATCAACTCTGATCATAAAAAGAGATTGCATCCTAGTGAATGAGAGCATATATATTCACTTATACCCAACTCTCATTCCAGAAAGGGTTTAAAGACAGCAAAGACAAGACAAGACAGGTGAGTAAAAGCTTTGTGATCCAGTAGTGGTAGGGGATGGTAGCACGCATGACCTTATAGATGTGCTTTAAAAGCTCCAATAGGGTGTAGGATTAAAAGGACCAATCTCTGGCCTCAGATAACAGACGTAAAACCCCAGCATCTCTACTACCTAGTTGTAAGACACTGAAAAAGCTTACCTGTATGAGTCAGTCTCCTCATATCTAAAATGGGGTGAAATACCTGCAGCAGGAGATCATTGTAAGGATTAAATGACTATGAAAAGCACCTCCCACAATGCTTTGCACATGCTAAAGGGTAACTACTGGCAGGGCGTGGTGGCTTATGCCTGTAATCCCAGCACTTTGGGAGACTGAGGTGGGCAGATTACCTGAGGTCAGGAGTTCGAGACCAGCCTGGCCAACCTGGTGAAACCCCGTCCCTACTAAAAATACAAAAATCAGCTGGGCATGGTAGTAGGCACCTGTAATCCCAGCTACTCTGGAAGCTGAGGCAGGGGAATCGCTTGGACCCAGGAGGTAGAGGTTGCAGTGAGCCGAAACAAGCTGAGATCGTGCTCTGCACTCCAGCCTGGGTGACAGAGTGTGACTCCATCTCAAAAATAATAATAATTTTAAAAAGGGGAGCTACTGCCATGATTATTATCATTATTGTTGTTACTACTACTGCTGCTATTACCACCGTGATTTATATATGTTTCCTTATGGGGTCAGAAAAATCAGTGATCAAGCTATAACAAAATAGTATTCTCCGGGATGGCTAAAGTTGGCAGGCTCTTTTCCGCTACTCAAAATCTTCCCAGCTAATTTTAGAATCCCAGGAATTATAAAATCCCAGGACTTTTAGAATCCCAGGGTCTGTTTTAAATCGTCTCCTGCCTTCTCCCTTGCTACTAAACCAGTGGTTCTTAACCAGGGAGCACAGCCCCAAGAGGGGTACATCTTGGTAGAGCGGATTGGTTCTCAGAGGGGGGTGTGGACTAAAGGAGCCTATTTAGTATGAGAATGTAATTTCATATTTTAACATTGAAAACCTTAGTACATATGACAGGAAGCAAAGCTTGAGCAAGCCATGCTGATGGGACGTACAGAGAAGCAGCACAACCCTCTGTGCACACTGATGGTTCTTGAGGAGAATGGAGGGGCAGTGAGCATGCACACAGCCTGAAAGTGGCACCGGTCTCCGAAGGGGGCACAGGTGTTCTTATATTCATAACAAGAGGGCATGACCTTAAAAGGCAGGGAAGAGAAAAAGAGTGTGCAGCGTGGGCTTGAGATCATTTCTCTCCTAACACCAAACTGACAGTGTACCGCGGAGTTAGAGAGGGTACCCCAACACGTTAGGGTTGCCAATAAAGGAAAAACACAATGGACTCACCGCCGGAGTGGGAGGTTGGCACAGAGGACATGTATGGGAATCACAGATCTGTTTCAATCATTCAGAACCAAGTTCTTCAGAGAACAGGGGGGGTTAGAGCTATCTATCAAACAGGGAAGTATTTTTATATTATGATCTATAGTTATCTTGTTGCTTCTCCTGTTAATACCTTATGAAAATTCCCTAAGAACAGGGACCACGTTGCCATGTTTTTTTCTTTGTATCCTTCCATGCAACAATTGTGTAATTGATGAACAAATAAATCCCACAGCATAGAAAGGTATGAAATACATTATAATAAACAGATTAAAAGGTGGTATTGAGTAATAGTTTCAATGGAACCATACTCAGCAAGAATTCAAATCCCAGTTCTGCCATTTACTAGCTGCACGTCTTTGGCCACATTACTTTTGGTACCTCAGTTTCCCTGCTCTGTTCCTATCTCATGGGTTGTGAA